>NC_090227.1:23907504-24507504 GCF_024489055.1 Chanodichthys erythropterus
TATTCACAGTAAAAGTGCAACAATACCTTATGTTTCCCTATAAATCAAAGTCTGACTGAATATCAATTTAATTATATAATTAGCATTATTTAAAGTAATAATGTTTTTTTTTTTATGTTATTATTAAATCATATTATATAGTGTTACCCCATAACCTCCCCTTCATTTTCATGTAAATGTGTAGAATAAAGGTATCCTGTCATCGCCACTGCCCACGCGCAGAGCTAGATTGCCCGCTGCAGGCAGAGCGCGGGAAGACAGGGCGCAGGAAGCGCGCGGAGCTTCACACAAGAGGACGCTACGGAAGAATTTACCTCAGCTGCCTTCACTGCAGATGAAGTCAAACTAAATGTATACAGAGGAAAAACAGATATATTGCTTAGTTTTCTTTTGTCATTGTGCTCTGTTACGCATAGGAACCCAGGACACTTATTCCAACGAATGAAGTAACATTTTCCAAGGAAAGAAACGGAACTGAAAAAAAGCCTCAGAAGAGTTCACCGATGAAGCTTGGTGTTAAATTATCGGTGGCTTTTATCTCAAAACACTGATCGGTGATGAGATCGCCCTTAAACATAACGTTACATCGCTGACGAAGAAAAAGAGAGAGAGTGCGAGAGAGAGAACACACTGATGCGCGCGCGCTCCCGGTGCGGCACTCAGCGCGCTCAACAGCTCGTGCCTCCTCCATCCCAACCCTCTCCGCCAACGCCGTCTCTCCAATCTCTGCCCTCTCCCTCCCTGTTCGCTTTTCTTAAAGCTCATTTCCGTGACGATCCGAAGCTTTTCTCCGACACGATGAGAGACGCGAGCAGCGCAGCAGTGGGACAAACCGAACCGAGCCGCTTCAAACGGAACTGAGCTCCAGAACTGAACGAACCGGCATCACAAAACAAAACAAAAAAAAAGGAGATTTCATTCAAATCACGTCTTCATCTTCTCTCTTCTTGGTCTTGGAGAGAGAGAGAGAGAGAGAGAGAGAGACCGAAAGAGAGCGAGAGAGATAGGGGAAAAGCACAGGAAATCTTTAAAGTCGCTGTTTTCGGATGCTCCGTTAAAAAAGGTGAATTTTGAGCGTTTCAGATGTTCACAGACTTTTGGAGATGGGAGAATGACCTGGGTGATCCACAGCATAATCTCTGTGTTTAATAAAATGATGCATTGATTTGTTTCTGATGTAACTGCGCAGACTGCTTTACAAATCACTCAGCTTCAAATGGTACTTTAGCAAACGAATATTAGTAAAACATTAAAAAAAAATACTAATTAAAAAAATCTTAATTTAGTTATACATTAGAATTTCTTTATGTGGGCATAAAACATGGAGATCTTCAACTGTTTCATTCCAATGCATTTTTTTCTTTTTTTCTTTTGTCCTTTTCTTTTTTTTAGCCAACCATCGGAGGCAACCTGGGACCACCCGACTCCAAACCCTGGAGATGTAAAGTTGGACACCGCTAAAACTGAGTAGGTATCCGCTACGTTATCGCTTGGGAATGGAAGGACATTAGAATTGATTGCTAAAGCCAGGACACCAGAGAAGGGTGGGAGGAAAATACAAAGTGCGCTATTCATGGAAAATTGCAGTCACTTCTGGACAGAAAACAAGGATCTTTCGAGAGCTTTTGGGTTTTTTTCCCCCTTTTGAAAGCCAAGAGATCCGCAGAGTGAGGCACACTCAGCAGCATTTGGCTCTGAGTTTCTCCACTGATCTTCTGATAACATCTGCGCTAATTAAGTGCGTTCAGACTGTGGAAAGCAAATAACCTCCGTTACGCATTAAAGGTCTAATTGGCGACAGTCTTAGGATGCACCTGCCATTGTTTTTTTTTTAAATGTTGAGTGGATGGCAGTGGTTCGTTTAATTTAAGTATGTATTTATTTTCATTTCATGTTTTTATTGATCTTATGCACTTGAGCTTTGCATGAACATGGAAAAGCCTGATTATTCAGAAATAACAAAAGTAATATTTGTCAAATGTTTCCTGTTTGTATGTGTGTGACAGACGTAGTGAGACTCGAAACAGACTGTTTTAAATGTTGAAGTGCATTAAACTGTTTAGATGTGCTTTCTTTCATGTAGTACTTTAAGACACTAGTGGTGATTATGCCCTTGAGTCCTGTTTTTGGGTGTAGTGTAAGCTATCATCGAGTGAGAGATGTCCAGTCCAATCCATGATAATGCATGATCTCTATCGTAAACATGCCATGATATGGAAGAAGGAGGTGTTTTTTATTGTGCGAAACGCTCAAAGCACTGCAACTGTCACTCGCTGTCTGAGTCTTCTCATCTCACACGCTCTCTTTTTTTCTGTTTTATTGCAGTGCTGTGAAGTGGCTCTCAGCCTTAACTTCATCAGGACTCGGCGGAAGGATGCTGTGGTTTACCCTGCTAAGCACAATAGCTTTAGGATGGACTACGCCGATCCCTCTGTTGGACGAGTCGGAAGAAATAGATGAGCCTTGCTTTGACCCTTGCTACTGTGAAGTCAGGGAGGGTATTTTCCACGTCCACTGCGACAGCAAAGGATTTACAAATGTCAGCCAGATCTCCCAGACGTGGACAAGACCCTTTAAACTCAATCTGCAGAGGAACTCCATGCGCAAGCTGTATTTTAACAGCTTTTTGCATCTCAACAATGCTGTGTCACTTAATCTGGGGAATAATGCACTGCAGGACATACATGTGGGTGCGTTCAATGGCTTGAGCATCTTGAAAAAGCTATTTTTGCATGAAAACAAACTGGAGGTGTTCAGGAATGACACTTTTATGGGGCTGGAGAGCCTTGAGTATCTTCAGGCGGATTACAACGTCATCAAGAGAATAGAGAGCGGGGCATTTCGGAACCTGCACAAACTCAGAGTACTTATTTTGAATGACAATTTGATACCCATGCTACCCAATTTATTATTCAGGTCCGTATCGCTCACGCACCTTGACTTACGTGGTAACCGCTTAAAAATTCTACCCTATAAAGGGACGTTGGAATACATCGGTCGCAGCTTGATGGAGATTCAGCTAGAGGAAAATCCATGGAACTGTGTGTGTGACATTGTGCAGCTCAAAACCTGGCTGGAGCGCATACCCTATACAGCTTTGGTCGGCGACATTACGTGTGAATACCCTTTTCATTTACATGGTAAAGACCTTCGTGAGATCAAGAGAAGTGAACTTTGTCCTTTACTCTCCGAAGCCGAGCTTGAGGCCAAACATGGCATTCCCAGATTACCATTTAATAACGAAAATGTCTGGCCCACCAAGCCTTCGTCTATGTTGTCATCCTTTCATAACACAGCCTCCTCAGTAGAGTACAGAGAGAGACAGGTAAAGCCGACTAAACGGTACAGACCAACAAAAACACCACCCACTCCTCGTAGCATTTACCCAGGGCTAAATCAGCCTCCAGTCGCTGCCTACCAGACCAGACCCCCTATACCAATCATTTGCCCGACAGGGTGCATGTGCAATTTACACATCAATGACTTGGGCCTCACCGTCAATTGTAAAGAAAAAGGCTTCCACAACATTTCTGAGCTGCTGCCACGACCACTCAATGCCAAGAAACTCTATTTAAGTGGGAATTTGATTCAGAAAATTTACAGGTCGGACTTTTGGAACTTCTCTAGTTTGGATCTATTGCACTTGGGTAATAATCGGATATCATATGTTCAAGAAGGCGCCTTTATGAACCTACCTAATTTAAAAAGTTTATATTTGAATGGCAACGACATTGAAAGGCTCACTCCAGGCATGTTTCGTGGTCTGCAGGCACTTAGTTATCTGTACTTTGAGTACAATGTCATTCGAGAGATCCAACCGGCTGCCTTCAGCCTCATGCCAAACCTGCAGTTGGTGTTTCTCAATGACAACCTGCTACGCACCTTGCCTGTGGATGCTTTTGCTGGCACTTCCCTGGCTAGACTCAACCTGCGCAACAACTACTTTCTGTACCTTCCTGTGAATGGAGTACTGGAGCATCTTCACTCCATCGTTCAAATCGACCTTCACCAGAATCCCTGGGACTGCTCTTGTGACATCATTCCACTCAAACAATGGATAGAGAAGCTCAGCTCCGTCATTGTCGTTGGGGAAGTGACCTGCAAGACCCCAGACTTCGCCCTTGGCAAAGATCTGCGCACCCTGGAGGCTGAGGTCATCTGCCCCGAGTTGAAATTCACCGCTTCTTCTCCAGTCCTACCCAATGACATGACGGCCACCAGCGGCTCTGAATTAGGACAAGCGCCGGCAACGGGAGCTGTCCCACTCTCTGTGCTAATTCTCAGCCTGCTGATTCTCTTCATCTCCTCTGTTTTTGTGGCCGCCGGTCTCTTCGCATTTGTCCTACGGAGGCGAAAGAAACTTCCCTTCAGGAAGCGACAGGAGGTGGATCTTACGGGGATTCAAATGCAGTGCAAGATCTTTGAAGAAAGACAGACTGCCTCACCTGAGAAGCCACCCGGTCACGTCTACGACTACATCCCCCATCCCGTTACTCAAATGTGTAACAATCCCATTTACAAACCACGAGAAGGAGAGATTGAAGGCGAGCAGTTTGCAGAAACCAAGGAAAATAACAGTAATTATCGAACTCTTCTGGAGAAAGAGAAGGAATGGACGATGGCTGTGTCCAATTCCCAGCTCAACACCATTGTCACCATCAATCAGTCCGGTGACATGGCAGGTTTTCATGAGAACGGAGTGCTTTGCCCTACCGTGATTGACAGCCAGAGGCCGACCCCTACGGTTGGTTTTGTAGACTGCCTGTACGGCACTGTTCCCAAATTAAAGGACATGCATGTTGCACATGCACATCCCCCCGGAATGCAATACCCCGATTTACAGCAAGACGCCAGATTAAAAGAAACATTACTTTTCACTGCGGGGAAAGGATTCCCTGAGCAAACACAAAGTGAATACCTCGAGTTAAGGGCGAAACTCCAAACCAAGCCGGATTACCTCGAAGTCTTAGAGAAATCATACAGATTCTAATTGAATTGAAAAAAGAGTAAACTCACTTTCACAACCCCTCCCCCTCAACGCCCAAAAAGAATACGTATCAAAAAAGAAGCATGGCAAGATTATATATTTCACACACGTACACGTACACACTCAGACACACATTTCCCCCAAGTCGCTTTTGGAGGAAAGGCCATACTCAGATTTTTCAATGAAGTGCCTTTTTTTCAGAGTAGCCAGCAATGTTACCACCCATTATTTTTGTACGGAACAGATTTGTTGAACCTCCGGAGCGCCTGGCACAGTTTGTAGAATATTTGCAGTTTGCTGCATGCATTCGACTGCAGATGGAGGTTATTGATCAAAAACTTCACCTGCTATAGAGATACAGCGACGTATTACCCGTTGAGTGGTCTATTTAATTTTCTATACAGCAAAAGACAGAGTTCTATCTCAAGGACGCACCCGAGGATCAATATTTGTGAATATATAATGACACTTCAAGATTTTATGGAGTTCAACGCACTTTCTTAAGAAAAATGCTTCTGGATACTATCACTAACAGCTTTTTAGGAAGCACTTTTAATGTTTTCTCTCTCACAAAGATTTGACAAAGTTAAAAAATGTGCATATATTTATTCTGTAATTTCAGTGAAAGATTTAATTGTAAAGGTAATGTTAAATCAATGTATAGTGATTATGCGTCTGGTATAGCCTTCTTAATAAAAATACAAAGTCTTAAATCAAATAAAAAGGGTACCAATGAATACTGTTTGTGAGAAATAGACTTAACATATTGGTATGGCGCTTCAAATGACAAATTATAAAATGCACATTAACCTAGCAAGGTCTCTTTGCTGCTAGAAGAGTCAGGTTGAGACATTCTGATGGTCCGGCCTGTATGCATGTGTCATCGATGGGTTTGGACAAGAAAAGGAGACCTTGGATTAGATTTGAGTCTTTCTGTAAGGTATGTTTTTATACCTGTCCACTGCTTACTGAATTACACTACATTTGAGATGAATATTTAATGCAATGCCACTTTTACATGTGTCCACAAGAGAGAGATAGAGAGACACGCTCACATCATGTCTGTGGATGGACAAATTGATGTTTGATTATTTGAGGAACGCCACTTATTTTTTCAGGTATGATATACAGCTTCGTGAAACATATGACATTTGATTATAAATTCTGCTTGTGTGTGTTGGGGGTATTTTTTATTTTCTGTTGATGCATCACTTAAGTGACATAATTACGAACTAGAAAGTGAACTATCTGATAAAAACTGATTTTCTACTCCCCTTTGACAACAAAGTGGCTATTTTTTAAACCAAATATTTTATGTCTGTTTGCCAGTGCCAATTACCTTGAAGTTCTATCCATAACCATTTAATACAAACATTGAAGGACAGTTCATCTACTTTTAAGTATGATTTTTTTTTCTGAGGCTTTCAAGGATGCAGAACAGTATTTCTTTATTTTTTCTTATCATTCAGTTGACTAGTGTAGCTTCTGATTCCTCTGTTCAGTGCCCACCAAGAATTTTATTTATATTTTGTCCCTACATTCATCATTTACCCAGACTGTTTTGTCAATATTTCAATAAATTTTGCTTGGTCCATATCTAACAGCACTCCCTTTTGTGGAAATCTGTTTCACATCAATAATTTGTTCAAACAGAGTACATTTTTGTCAGAAATATTCATAAATGATTGTTAGTGTGGTGCCCTAAAGTGCATGCAAATGCTGTTTTTTAGTGGTTTTACTGGGTTTGGTTCTTCTGTATTATTTTAGGTACTGTGAATCATTCTTCTGAATGTGAGGTGTAACTGTTGTAAGTGAATGTGTCGTTTATAGATTGTGTGGTGTTCACTAAAGATGTGTTCAACTGCTGTCTGGATTCTTCATTGTGATGAAGAACTGCTCAGGGGACAGTAATGGTAGGGACAATGTCACCTTGCTGTGGATTACGTCTAGGTTGTCCTTGTCTCTATATTTCAATGTAATGATCTTTATTTCTTGCTAAAGGGTAGAGAAGCTAATGATGTATGATGGTGGTGTCAACACAGTTCTTTTTTGAATGAATGATGTTCCTAAGAGTTGACCTGGGTGAAATATGTAATTAGAACAGTCATTCTTGTCTCTGCTATGATTAATTGTTATTGTTAATTGTTATCTTCCTTTCTGACTGCACTAATCTATAGAATATGCAACTCTAAAACAAATTAAGGCTATTATCTCATAAGAACAAAACACTCCATTTTAGAGACAGGAGAGAACGGACCATGTTGTGACCGTAGTGACATGTAATACCCAGATCAAATTCGCTGTTTGATAATTTGTCCTTGCCGTCTTTTGCTGAATAAGGTAGTGTTATAGATTTTTTTTCATGCCATGTTATAGACCTTCATTGGTTGGTTAGGGTTTATGTAATCTATACTTGACTTATGTCAACATATCGTAGCTCATTAGTAGTATCGAGCGATTTCCTACATCAATGTCATTGTTTTGTTTGTGGCTTGATACTGACAAGCCATTCACATGGCTGCCATCTTTAGCTTGCTTGTTTGTTGCAGTGGTCTTTGCTGTGGGGGTTTGTTGTGATTCATTCTGGGAGATGGAGCACTGAATCTGAATTTCACTTACTTTCTTCCTCCTCTTGATGGTTTGTTCTTGGGCTTTTCAAAGGGCTTAATTAGCTATAAATGTTCAAAAGCCAAGGAGGTGGATTGAGGGGGAAAATTAAAAAGGAAACGGGGGAGGAATAAAGAGTTGAATTTAAACAGGCCAAGCATGTAAAATCAGATAGTCTCAGATCTTCTGGAATGTACCCAAAATTGAAAATATATTTGTTGGAGTGCAGTTGAATGAAGATCAATATGCAATCAATATGCAAGCATTAGTATTACTATATATGACATTTTTCTACACTGACTCCAGAAAGTTTTTGGACAGTTAAGCCACAGACATTAAAATTGTCTAAATGCCACTGCTTGAGATTCAAAATATTAAAGCAAGTTGTATCTGTGCTCTTCCTTCACCAAATTAACTTTTCTTCATAACTCCATAATTGCTCAATGTCTTTTAATAAGCTAGTGTTTTGGTGATTTTTAGTGGAGATTTAAAGTCAGTTCACCTTAAAGGGTTAGCTCACCCAAAAATGAAAATTCTGTTATTAATTACTCACCCTCATGTCGTTTCACACCCATAAGACCTTCGTTTATCTTCGGAACACAAATTAAAATATTTTTGATTAAATCCGAGAGGTATATGACTCGTCCATAGACAGCAATTTAACTGACACTTTCAAGGTCCAGAAAGATACAAAAGACATTGTTAAAAAAGTCAACATGACTGCAGTTGTTCAACCTTAATTTTATGAAGCGACGAGAATACTTTTTGTGTGCAAAAACAAAACAAAAATAACAACTTCAACAAAATCTTCTCTTCTGTTTCATTCTCATACATTGTTTGCGTCCAGCGCTTTCAGGATCTACGTCAGAACGCCGACTCATAATTGGCCGGCTCCTGCATCAGCATCACACGCATGCGTCGTGCTGCTCACATGTGCAACTTTGGCCAATACTGAGATGGCATTCAGACGTAAACACAGACGGCAATAAGGATATGTAAGGATAATGACAGTGTTTGCTGATTAAAGTAGTTATTTTTATTTTGTTTTTCCACACAAAAAGTATTCTCGTCACTTCATAAAATTAAGGTTGAACCGCTGCAGTCACGTCAACTGTTTTAACAATGTCTTTAGTACTTTTCTGGACCTTGAAAGTGTTGGTCAAATTGCTGTCTATGGATGAGTCATATACCTCTCAGATTTCATTAAAGAAAATCTTAATTTGTGTTCCGAAGATGAAGGAAGGTCTCACGGGTGTGGAACGACATGACGATGAGTAATTTATGACATAAATTTCATTTTTGGGTGAACTAACCCAAAAATGTTCATGTAACCACAGGTGTAGTCACATTTTGTATACATTGTCAAAAGTATCTGTTGTTTCACAATTTACAACCTAACTTGTTTTGTGATTAATGTTCCTATTTTACTTTACTTATAGTGTGTGTATGCCTTCTGCTGGTAAAATAAATGTCATTTGCTTTGATATTTAGTTATCTAATACAATGGCATTCGGACATTTTAAGTGAGGCTTAAGTGTCCTTTCTGTGGTCTATCTATATTCCTGTGTTACATGGATGCCTTTCATTACTGTAGTATTTGCTTGCATTTTGAGAGATGTTGTCAGAATAGTAAAGCTGACTTTAAAGCCTGAGGGAATAGACAATGTCTAATGACTCGTGGCTGTGCTGAAGGTTGCTGTCCAAGGTGCTGAAATCAATTTGCATGCAAAGGGAATAGAAATTAACTCCAGTTTTATCCCTATCCTTAGAATTGTACTATTTCAAAGTTTGATTTGCATCTGCTAAAATTTCTTATGTGAAGTCTTGCATTTCCCATTACCAAACAGCATTTATATCATATATATATTATGAACTGAGGGCTGAAATGTTTCAAATCCCATTATACACAGTATAAATAATGCACATTACTTAAGTGCAAAGTTAATTACAGAAATTGGTGTCATTTACTGTATATGAAACCGTGTTTTCTTAATGTCAATGTATTCAATTACCCATTTTTTTTTTTCTCTGCAGAGGTGCAGTAAGTCAAAGCTGATAGACATCAAACCTCCCCATGTGAGCAGCCATTCACATGTCATGTCTATGCATGTGTGAGTTTAGTTTAAAGAGGAGAGAGACAGTAGGAGGGAGGCAGAGAACTGAATACCATGCTTGTGAAAAAAGCCTCCCTGAATTTCGTTGCAATTGCAAGTATTGTGTTAGACAGCATTGTGTTCTGGCTGATATTTAGGTGTGAGCAGACAGCAGTTTTCTTTTTCTTCTTTTGTCTCGTGGTTCTCTTTGCAGCTCGTTCATGTAGGACAAAGAATGAGAGCAGATAGATAAATGGAGAGAAGTGGGGCGGGGTTGGCGGGTGTCATCTGCTTGTATCTGCGGCGGCAGCAGTGTAAAAGCATTCACATATTCTTTTTCTGGATTCTGCTGTTGTTACAGGGCAGCCTATGATGGTACTGACGATTTGCCAATGTACATTTTTCAATGTCAATACAGTTTGGATGGATGAATGGATTGGATGGATGGGATGGATGGATGGATGGATGGATGGATGGATGGATGGATGGATGGATAGGCTGATAGTTCCATCAGTCAGTCGATCGATCGATCGATAGATATATATGTGGGCGTGAATATTCCTGGAAATGTTCTGATCACATTACCAGGTGTTCTTAATGCATTAGAGAGGTTTGTGTGAATGCTGGAAAGAGGTTGTTGTGTACTGTATTGTAGCAGGCAGTTAACTTCCTTTGGCTCTCAGAGCTATTAGAATGCACCTCAGAACAGCACAGACACAGCTGAGTGTATCGATCCAAGCTGGCAGCGCCTGTCACCGCTCGATAGAAATATCTATGCAAGCACTTGATCGTGACTTTTTGTGTGTGTATGTTCTTTCTTGTGATGTAAGTGCTTATGGTGGGAGGGGGTAATGGGAAATATTTGCATTATTGCATTTAAGTTTAAAACATTGAGCCAAAGTTGTGTGGTTTATTCTATGTTTAGGCTGTATTCGTGAGTGGGTTAATAGTGGAAGTTTTGCATTAGCAAGGTCACGTGCATAATATGTCACTGGGTGATGATGAAGCCCACATCAATCAATGAGGCATTTACTGATTTTTTTTCTTCTTCCAGCAAACCCTTTCATACCTGCCTAATGCAAATTAGAGCATTGTTTGTTTACATTTGTGTGAGACAGCTGCACGCAGCCACATCATTAATAACTGTGATGCTGACATTTACTCCTCAATCTGGCACTGTTGACTTCCTCTAGACTATTAACATACAGCGGATACACAAGAGGAAGTGTTGTGTGCTTGTGCGTTTTGTATGCATGTGTTTTTGTGCACATTCATAAGGTGTTTTTCAGAAACAACTTACTATGGCAGTTTATGTTGCTGGATGGATGCTTTTCTTGATGGTGATTTCATGGTGATTCTCATGAAGACATGTTCAGGGGCCATATGTATAAAACTTATCAAATAAATGCTCTTACTAATAGATTTCAGCTTGTTTAAGAGTAGGAACTTATAAAGAAGCTAAAAGCAACTTTCAGCAATGTCTAAGAATGACTCTTAGGTTCTAACAAAGGTGGTGCTTAAAGGATTAGTTCACTTTCAAATGAAAATTACCCCAAGCTTTACTCGCCCTCAAGCCATCCTAGGTGTATATGACTTTCTTCTTTCTCATGAACACAATCTGAGATATATTGATAAATATCCTGATGCATCCATGCATTATAATGGCAGTGAACAGGACTAATGAGTATGATGCTCAAGAAAGTGCCTCCGTCCACATCCATCCATCATAAATGTACTCCACACGGCTCTGGGGGTTAATAAAGTCCTTCTGAAGCAAAGCGATGCATTTGTGTAAAAAAATATATCCATATTTAACAAGTTATGAATTAAAATATCTAGCTTCTGCAGGCCATCTTCTGTATTCAAGTTATGAAAAAAACGGAACTGGCTTTGTGTAAGTTAAACTTTTTCCATAAGTTGATTTGGGAAGGCGTAGGATGGAAGTATAAGCTTTTTGAACTGCGAGAGGCATTACGCTTTCTTCCTAAGTTGAATACAGAAGGCGGTCTGGTGGAAGCTAGATATTTTACTTCATAATTTAGAAAATATGGATTTTTTTTTACACAAACACATTGCTTCACTTCAGAAGGCCTTTATTAACCCTAGAGCCATGTGGAGTACACGTTTATTATGGATGAATATGGATGGAGGCACTTTCTCCAGCTCATACTTGTTGATCCCGCTTCATTCTAAAGCTTGGATGCTTCAGGATATTTATTAATATTTCTCCGATTGTGTTCATGAGAAAGAAGAAAGTCATATACACCTAGGATGGCTTGAGGGTGAGTAAAGCTTGGGGTAATTTTCATTTGAAAGTGAACTAATCCTTTAAATGTTGCAAACTAAGGAGTACAATGATGTCAACCCAAAAATGGCCACCCTCAACCTCTGAATCAGCCAATAGTGAGCTTGGAAGGGTAATCACTGCAGTATGACACCAGTTGTTTAATGTAATTATTATAAAATCATTTAATTAAGCATTAAACATGTAATGTTTACCTTGTTTGGTAAAACTTTACAATAAGGTCCATTAAAACATTAGTTAATGTATTAACTAACATGAACTAACCATGAACAATACATTTGTTACCATATTTACTAATCTTCGTTAACATCAGTTAATTAAAATATAGTTGTTCATTGTTTATGATCGTTCACAGTGTATTAACTAATGTTAAAAAGATTTTAATAATGTATTAGTAAATGTTGAAATTAACATTAACAAAGATTAATAATAAATGCTGTATAAGTGCTGTTCATTATTAGTTCATGTTAACTAATGTAGTTAACTAATGTTCACTAATGAACCTTATTGTAAAGTGTTACCACATTTATTTTAAATAATTGCTTTTCATTCTGCAAAATGATCACAAATAAGTATTGATGATGTGGAATCCTTTTCTATTGATATATGTCTCCTCAAAAAGAATACGTTGATGATACCTTGAGCTCCCTGTCATCACATAACTCAAATACACTATTTGTTTTTCGGACCTCTTATCGATTGCCATCTTCTTACTCCTAACTAGGTTAGGATACCTCTCCAGCACTCTTAACTCATTTAGGAACTGAGACCTATTCTTAATGGACAGAAACCTTTATGAATCACACTTATTCTTAAGTTTAGGAAGAAGACTAAAAGTATGTCATTCTTAGAATTCTGACACACTTAAGAAGACTAAAATTTGACTCAAATGGCCCCATGCAGGTCATATATTTTCGGGGATGATTCTTAATTTCTCAATGTACTGAAATAAAATATTATACACAGAATATTATAAGTTATAAGGGATGTGCATTTTTGTGTGTGTGTGTTTGTTTGTTGAATCATAAATCATTTGTTGCTGTTAAAAAAAGAGCTGCTTCATTTAAATAGTTTTCCCCCCTGTTAAATTATAATGCTGTAATCAGCTCTGGTTCAGCCTAAGCCTGTCAGATCTTATTGATGTTAACTTCTGTGTTTAGTTGATTCATAAGTGCAAACAGTTCTGCTCTGAAAATCTGATAAGAACCTGCAGGTTAATTAACACAGAAACACTCATATTTCACCTGTCCTCAGGAGACATAATGGAGATGTCATATACGTTTTGTTTAAAGGGATCTTTCTCAAAACATCCGAGGAGCAGGTGATTTTAAAGGAACGTTTAATCTCACTGATGTATAGAACAGTAAAGATATTAAATAAATATTTTCATTTGTGCCTTTTCTTTCCCACAGGCTGATCTCAAAGGACTTATTGTGTGTAAGTGGGTTCTCTTTTGTGAATATGAGTCTTCTTCAGCTGCCACTACAGTGACGTCAAAGCTGTTATTATTATTATTATTATTTTTTCCCTCCCAGAACTAAGATCAGGAAGGTTGGAGTACCACTACACTGAGCGTAACCAAAGTACATTGTACATTGTTATATTCTCAGTGAGTGTTTTACACACCATTGAAGCACTATGCAACTGAATAGTTATTGGTTGAAATGGCTTGTTTTCTGTTTTCAAGCTCTAAAAATGTTCTCGGATTTCAGTGCGGACTTCATCCATGTGAAGTGTAGAAACAACAGAATTCTGTAAATGGATGTTGTGCACTTACAGTCAAGTGTTTCCAGAGCTCTCTGGTTTTGAAGCACTTTCAGGAAAGATCTGTTATTGCAGATGCAACAGTCAAACTGAACTTGGCTCTTACTGAGAGAAATAAATGTTTTTTCTCATAATGTGAAAACAGGTTTTAAACACATTTCATTAAAGGTGCCCTAGATTCAAAAATTGAATTTACGTCGGCATAGTTGAATAACAAGAGTTCAGTACATGGAAATGACATACAGTGAGTCTCAAACTCCATTGTTTCCTCCTCCTTATATAAATCTCATTTGTTTAAACGACCTCCAAAGAACAGGTGAATCTCAACATAACACAGACAGTTACGTAACAGTCAGGGTGTACGCCCCCAATATTTGCATATGCCAGCCCATGATCGAGGCATTACACAAGGGCAGAATGTCTGGAACTGTGCACAGCTGAATCATCAGACTAGGTAAGCAAGCAAGAACAATAGCGAAAAATGGCAGATGGAGCAATAATAACTGACATGATCCATGATATCATGATATTTTTAGTGATATTTCTAAATTGTCTTTCTAAATGTTTCGTTAGCATGTTGCTAATGTACTGTTAAATGTGGTTAAAGTTACCATTGTTTATTACTGTATTCACAGAGACAAGAGCCGTCGCTATTTTCATTTTTAAACACTTGCAGTCTGTATAATTCATAAACACAACTTCATTCTTTATAAATCTCTCCAACAGTGTAGCATTAGCCGTTAGCCACGGAGCACAGCCTCAAACTCATTCATAAACAAAGGTAAACATCCAAATAAATACTATACTCGCAGGAATCAATGTATGCATGATGAACACTTTGTAAAGATCCATTTTGAGGGTTATATTAGCCGTGTGAACTTTGTGTTTGCTGTTTAAGGCAGTTGAGAGCTCGCAGGGGCGGGGAAGCGGGTTTAAAGGGGCCGCACGCTTAACACTAGAACTACCAAGGCAGTCATTTTGACCGTTTTAAAGATTTGCAATGTAATAACTTTGTTGAAATAAAACCCATATAACTACAGTTCCATGACTTTTCTTAAATTAATGTAAATTTTATTTTAACATTGTTATTTTATTAAAATTACAAAACACAAAAGAGTTCTGAGTATTTCTACCTTGAATGGCCATAGCGGTCAATTTGACCGCACATATTACAGGCGTTGTATCTCCTCAGTGCTTTTTCCTGCCGTTAAAGATGTGCGTAGCTGTTGCCTAGCAACCTTTCTCTGGCAGTTTTGTATGCTTTTGCTAAGCTAAAACTTAGCTTTACCGTCAAAATGGCAACAAGAAAGAAAATGACTGTCACTGAGGTTTTATCCTTGCTTGAGAACATTGATGATGCAGAGTCTGATGGAGGAGCAGAGAGCGATGTCTCTTGGTCTCTTGACAGTTCGTCTGACTTGTGTTATGATGTTTATTATCTGTCCTAATATAACAGAACTATTTATTCATTCTAGATTTCATTAGAGGCTGCATAAAATTGTTTCCGATTCGTGTGGTCCAAACATTTCCGATAATGCTAAAGCATTGTAAACTCCAAAAGTCAAAATGTATTGAATAAAGACAGATGTAATAATTTCCAAAATTCACAATATGTTTTTATCTAACGAAATATTCTGCTTCATTTTATATTTGTTGACATTTTGACTTTCAAAAACAACATTTTAACTGCGGTGAAAAACTTTGATCTCCAGCTTGCCGGATGCAAATTGCGGAAAGCAAATTGCGACATGCACTTTTGTGGGAGGTCTAGTAGCTCTTACACAATAATATCACGAACATATTATATTATGTATGCTTAAATTACCCCACATTTTTCATAAAACATGACCATAGAAGCTTTGAAGTAAATATAACATGACAAAAATGACATTCACTGCTGTCTGGTATGAACAGTCAAAATGACCGCTATTGGCAGTTCTAGTAGTTATAGAATTCCGGTAGTGCTAGTGTTAATCGGTGCATATGTAATAATGGCTCAAAATAGGCAGTTAAAAAATTAATAAAAAAAAAAAAACATCTATGGGGTATTTTGAGCTGAAACTTCACAGACACATTCAGGGGACACCTTAGACTTATATTACATATTTTGAAAAGGCACCTCTAGGGCACCTTTAATTATTGTATTGCCATTTTGGAGTTTAGGTCATTCTTTGCAATATGAGAACACAAGTTTTATTTGTTTAACTAGATAAAATCAGAATATGATATACTGTATGTTTGTGTATTTAATGAATGACTCAATGTGATTTTTGTGCACATGAGATACACAAAGTATTTGAAATTTTAACCACACTTAAAGTATGAATGTCATTTCATTAGATAATAAAATATTATAGCAAGTGGCATTCTCCTGAACTAACTGTTTTTTTTCTCTCTCTCTCTTTCTTATTTTTATTTTTTTCCCAAGCCAATTGCTTTGGTATTTTATTGCATTTATCTAATGCAATGAAATTCATACACTATGTGGCCTGAATGTTCAAACACATTTTGTGACTGCTTTATATTATAGCATTGTTTAGGTTTAGTTTTTGGAGCCATTTACACAACACTGATTTCAACTAAAAACGGAAAACTTTTAGCAATTTGTCATTTACATGACAGCAGTGTTTTTGGGGCCTGAAAACATGAACATTTGAAAACAAGTTTCAAAGTGTTCATTTGCTTTTGAAAAAGCTGCCGCTATTGTCCACGTGTAAACTACGAGAACGTGAATTTGTGAAAATGGTGACATCATGCACATGCATATTAACCAAAGCCACTGGAAGGCAAGCCTGCAACCTTTAGCCAAAAAAACGTAGCGGCTAATGCTAACGCCCCCGCCCCCTGCGGTATGCTGGGAAGGAGACCAGAGGCTGTTTTTTGAATGGATGTCAATGGATTAGAGGCTTCACTATGCTGATTAAACAGCTTTTGCGGGAAATAGCTAATCATTTAATTAATCGACAGCCTGTTTGCCAATCTTCAGAATGTTTTACACTAAATATTACTTTCTTTGGGAACTATATGTAGATTTTAGCTTGATAAAAATGTCTTTTTTTAAGAGAAGGCAGACAAGAGAATGTTGCGACTGATGTCATTACACGATAGGCTGAGAGGTGCCGCACATGATTAAATTAGCTGTTACGCTTTCTCCAATGGTAAGAGATCAAGTAAATGTAAAGTATACCCTTATTTGCACAGTAATTCAGATTCTTGTGACACAAAATGTGGAAAAAATCTGCATGACTGATTTCCATTGACAATGTAAGATATTATGTTATCATTTTGTTTTGTTTTAATTAGCGAGAATGCTAAACGGAGTGTTGCTCTTATTCACAATATGTTGTTTTCACAAAACAATGTGTGGAAATGGGAGCAGAGATCAGCGGTTAGACTGCAGCCGTCTGTCAAGTGTCATGTATGACTGAATTTGCCCCCCGTCCATTCGGATTGGACCAATGAGTCATTTCTGCAATAATTCACAATGATGACCTTTCATAATTTTTTCAACGTCATGCCAGAAGTTCCACAAAAGGGGAAGTCACTGCCATGATATCAGTTTCCATGGTAACAATCACTTCTCTGGTTGTTAGATGTCACTTTGGGATTGTAGGTTAAGTAGTTTGGGGTCATGAAAGGGGTCTTTGATTCAGAAAGAGTTTGAAAAGCCCTGCCCTACACAGAAAATGGTTCTTGATACAAAGAAGGTTTTTCACTAAACCCAAGGTCCTACAAAGAAACTTTAAGATATTTTAGTGCAAATTCATGTGTATTGAATAATGCAGATACTCAGGTTGTGTGACTTGTTTGTGTGGTGAATTATTTAGTGAGAGCATGACAACTTTTAGTATGTTTTGCCAAATTTTCTATTCATTCATGCTAATGCATTAGGTCAGTCATTTTACATACAGTATTGGTGGCCTGTGCAGTTTTTGCTTATGAGTTGCACAGATCTAGCTCACGTCCTCTGCCTCTTTGGCTCTGTCTAAGGGTTGATGGGATCAGTTTGTGGACAGTGAGTGCATCTGTCTGGGGTGATTCATGACTCCAGGCCTTCCCTTCTGACAGCCTTCCTCTGCCATCTCGCTCCAGCTCCCTCTCTCTCTCTCTCTCTCTTTATCCTGACAGCAGGCATTTCTGAGCGTGCTTGGATGCAGCGTACCAACATTTCCGATGCAGCCTTTGGCCGTGGGGTCAGCCAGGCACCCACCGATCCCGCTGTGATCTGTCTGACTGATCCGCCTCTGTCGGCTACAGCCGTTCGTGTGTGCGAGGTGTGTGTTTAAGTGTGTTATCACCATCTGCTTCTCTCTTCCTCTAGCTCTCCTCACTTGCCTTTCGTTTCAGGAAAAATTAATTTTTATTATTATTATTATTATTTTTCCCACAGTGTTTTAGTGTGGTATCCTTTGATGTGTTTGCACAATTCTGTGTCAGCACAAGGTTTTTTTTTTTTGCTTTTTACTCTTGAGGCCACAGACAGCTGAAAACCCTGCTGTGTTCGCGTATGTATGTGTGTGTGTGTTGTGCATGTCTCAACACACCTCTGTGTAGAGTCGGTTGCTTGGGAAGCACAGATAGCTAGCATTTATCTATTTATCAATGACATCTATGTACATATACATACTTATATATATATTTATATTTATTACACATATATAAATATCTTAATGCACTCATAAAAATAAAGTGTCCAAAAGGAGTGTTTTCACAGTGATGCCAAATAAAAAACATTTTTGGGTTCCCCAAAGAACTTTTCAGTGATAATTTCTTAAATGAACAAGAACACAGCACTGCCATTACATTAAAGGGTTAGTTTACCCAAAAATGAAAATTCTGTAATTAATTACTCACCCTCATGTCGTTCCACACCCGTAAGACCTTCGTTTGTCTTCGGAACACAAATTAAGATATTTTTGATGAAATCCGAGAGGTATATGACTCCTCCAGAGACAGCAAAATAATTACCACTTTCAAGATCCAGAAAGGTACTAAAGACATTGCCAAAATAGTCCATGTGAGTGGTTCAACCTTAATTTTATGAAGCAACGAGAATACTTTTTGTGGTCAAAAACAAAAAAAAAATGCTGACATACTGTTGACATACTCATACATACTGGGAATGTAGCAATTGTACAGTTATTAATCAATTTATGGGTGGAATATGAATATAATAATTCATAAAGCTTTATGAATAATTATTATGCACATACCGACCCAAGGGGGAATTAACCATATATGGTGAATTAATAGGTTGTTTGCAATCATGTGGTTCTGGTGAATTCCGGTGGAGGGCAAGCAGTGAAAATTAGAATGGAAGAGATGGGGAAAAGTCCTTTCTTTGCTCGTTTAGAAATGTATAAACAGAAAATCACAACATATGTTGGACGCGATCCTTATGTTATAAAGAGGAGCGACTTTTCCGCTGACTTAAAATACTTTCCTGCCATCGAGGAGGTAGATAGAGGATGTGAAGCTGCCGTCACGCCGCATTCAGTTCTAGTCTGGGTTTGTTTATATCGCACAGCCTTTCTACTAGTGAAGTTCTGTCGTGATTGTGAAAAATGTCACCATTGTAGGTCATTTATGCTGAATCAAGAATTGTAATAGGAACTCATGATATCGTTCGTGAAAAAAAAAAAAAAAAAAAAAAAGGAAGGTAATACAATTTTCGCCTTGGTTGAGAAGGTGAGGGAAGACGACTAGCAAATGTAATAATGTCACTAAATAAACCCACTGCCTTTCACTCAAAATAATCACATACTTTGCTGAGTTTTTTATTTGTTTTTTGTGTAATAATTAACATTATGTTTTAGAGTATGATATCACTCAGCTTGTGAACAATTATAACTTGCACACAGCCACTTCAAAACACAGCCACTATGGGTGTGATTTTGGTTGTCATTTATTGAAATAAATACAAAAATACAGCGTGTCTGTGTCCTGAAGGTGTTCTCCCGATTCTCCTCCGTGGTCATATGGGAAAGTGAATGTTTACAAAAACAGCATTAAAACTAGTTACATTTACACGCTTCCAACAAATAAATGGATCGACTTCAGTTAGCTTGTTGAACACATTTATTTTATTTGGACATTTTCTAACATACGATGGCTGAAGCAGCAGTGCGTGACACTGTTCTCATGGTAACCAGATCAACATTGTGAACAGAATACTACAAAACTGAAGTGAAAATACCAAATTATAAATAGGATAAATATCTTCTCCTCCCTGCAAACGATAGCATGAAGAATGTGAATATTTAACCAAGTCAAAAAAGTAAGCAGGTATCCATATTCATTTAAGTATCAGCAGACACAAAACGCTATAAAAGGCGACAACTTTTAAAGTTAAAAAAAGAAATAAATTATAGTGAGTGATTATGGGTTCTATTTACTTTTGACGTGGCACAATGCTCATATATGGTGTAAGCAAGTGTCATGCCACTGAATGCCAGGGGGCAGGGCCTATGGTGCAATGATGTAAAACTATTTGCCTATGTCTTGCTCCGGAGGCAGGCATATGTAAATATATTTGCCCGTGTGATATCTCTTATAGGTCAAAAGATCAAGGCAAATTTGATTTCTCATGTCATGACTCTTTTAAAAAGCAGCCTTTGGGAGCAACACTGCAGACACTAAAATTACAAATAGATAAATAAGTAAATAAATAATACATCTCAGGCCATATTTGTCATCTATATGATATGTCTGTGCCTTTCTTCTTAAAAAGCAACAGCTGTAACTGCTCAATGTTGTTGTTGACTGATCATAACTGCAGTGATTTACATTTGTGTGTCATTTTATGTGAATCAATATATGCAATCTCTCTCTCTCTCTGGCTGTTGTGGAGTGGAGGCTGTTTCACTTTTTCTCTCTCTTTCTAGAAGAGCAAAGAAATGTTGCACTTTGATCCCCCTTCATCCTACCGGTTTGTGGCTGTTTCTTTGATTTTTCAGTCTTTTGGGTTTCTAGTCTGCATGCATGTCTGTGTGTATATATACAGTGTGTGAAACTAGCAGTTTATCCTACTTTTAAAGGACTATAGGGAAGGTGACATCTGAACAGGGTGAAAGCAGCAGGGGGTGGGCTGCCCTGTGAAGCTAGAAGCTGCCTGACCTAGTAAAGGGGTGATTTGTAGCGTCAAAGTAACCGGAAGTCATTCAGTTTCAGAGAGCGATGGCGATTTGAGGCGACGTGAGTGACAGTAACCATAGGCGAAGTGACAATGTCCATGCTAATGCACAGCAATAAGGCAACAACCATTAGGAGTTCAGAATCATGATCCACCATCCTGATATAAGAATTGACTGGATTCTGATTCAAAACCGTTTATTTTCATCACTTAAAGGCTAATAATTTAATGTATTTAATATTAAAATGTATTTTATTGAATCTCGTACATTTTGTTGCTTATATTATCATTACTTTATATATATACACTATTGCCCACCACATTAATCTGACGTCGCCAGCTTGTAATCTTTGAATCTAAATCGCTTTTACAACGCGTTTGCATCTCGCTAGCTTGTTTAACTTGTCATCAGTCTCGCGCGCTCCTCTTCCAACGCGTTCATCAAACAGCTGTGGCTGTATCGTATAGATTTTAAAATCTTGTTAATTACTTACAAAGCACTAGATGGTTTAGCCCCCCAGTACCTAAGCGAGCTCTTAATGCATTATAGTCCTTCACGTTTATTGCGATCTCAGAATACAGGCCAGCTGATAATACCTAGTGTTACAATACAGACGGCACGGAGGCAGATGTAAAAGCAAGTATGGTAGTTTTATTGATAACAGCAGAGATCAGGTGAGTAAATGGTAAATGGAGAGTTTGATGAGATGATAGGAGAATGATATTGTCCTTTGTGGTTTGAGTTCCTTGGAGATGAACCAGGTGACTGAAGACGGGGAACACTCACACACATGGAGAAGCACACAGGAGGAAGACTGGATACACTGGAGACACTGGAGTCTTTGGAAGCAGGTAAGTAGCAGATAGGAGTCCTTGAGGTAAGTATACATTAGTCTGTGATACGTACGAGACCGGACAATGACTGTGTGAGTGTGGCAGATATAGTGCTGGTGATTACTGTGGTGATGACGTGCAGGTGGCGGTGATTAGAACTCCAGTGATTGAGTGCGTGGGTATTGCAGGGAGGTGGAACCTGACGTGTCTGTGACAGTACCCCCCCTCCCACGTCATGGTGGCCGACCTCGAGGGCGTGGGGCAGGTCTGTCCGGGTGGCTGGTGTGGAAGGCTTGTAGCAGGTTGGGATCAAGGATGTCGTTTCTCGGGACCCACGACCGCTCCTCTGGCCCGTAGCCCTCCCAGTCGATGAGGTATTCCAGGAGACCACCACGGCGCCGGAAGTCCAGAATGTCACGAACCTCGTATGCAGCTCCATCCTCCAGAAGAAGTGGAAGGGGGGGCTCGGCGGCTGCCACGTCTGGTTCTGTGGAAGGAGAGACAGAAGGGTGGTGAGGTTTTAGCAGGGAAACATGGAAAGTAGGATGAATTTTGTATTGTGGAGGGATCTGGAGACGATACGTGACGGGGTTGATCTGCTTGATGACTGTGAATGGGCCAATGAAGCGGGGACTCAGCTTTCTGCATGGCGGACGCAGTCTGATGTCCCTGGTCGACAGCCAGACCTTCTGCCCAGGCTGGTAGTTGGGAGCGTTGGAGCGACGAAGGTCGGCTGTCATCCTGCGTCTGCGCAGGGCCCTCTGCAGCTGATGGTGGGCTGAGTCCCATACCCTTTCGCTCTCCCGGAACCAGTAGTCGACAGCAGGAACGTTGGATGGTTCCCCGTCCCAGGGGAACAGTGGGGGTTGGTAACCAAGTACGCATTGAAAGGGTGTTAATCCGGTGGAAGGTTGACGGAGGGAGTTCTGGGCATACTCGACCCAACCCAGGTACTGGTTCCAGGAGTCCTGGTGGCCGCGGCAGAAGGTACACAGGAAGCGACCGATCTCCTGGATCTTCCGTTCCATCTGCCCGTTCGTCTGAGGGTGGTATCCGGAAGACAGACTTACGGTCACACCCAGGAGGGACAGGAAGGCTTTCCAGACTTGGGAGATGAACTGGGGCCCTCTGTCAGATATGATGTCCTCGGGAATTCCATAGTAACGAAAGATGTGGTTGAACATTAGTTCTGCTGTAGTTAGAGCGGTAGGTAGACCTTGGAGAGGAATGAGTCGGCAGGCTTTGGAGAATCGATCCACTACCACTAGGATGCAGGTGTGACCGTCTGAAGGTGGGAGATCTGTTATGAAATCCACTCCCAGGTGTGACCATAGTCACTCAGGAACGGGCAGAGGATTGAGCTTGCCGGCCGGCAGATGACGAGGGCTCTTGGAGATGGCGCACTCCCTGCAGCCCTGCACGTACCTTCTGACATCCCTGGCCAAGTTGGGCCACCAGAAGTGCTCTTTCAGCAGCGAGAGGGTCTCATTGACCCCCGGGTGACCAGTGCCAAGTGATGAGTGAGCTGTGTGGATTAGTGGAGTGCGTTGTGATCGGGTGATGTATTGGAGTCCTTGTGGGCAACCCGGCGGAGTGTGGTTGGAGGCATTGGAGGAGGGCAGAGTTTCCTCGGACCACTGGTTGGGACTTAGAAGAGGCATTCTGGAAGAATGGGTTCTGGAGTTTCATTTTTCTCGTCAGGGGCATGGAGACGGGATAAGGCATCAGCCTTGAGATTTTTGGAGCCAGGACGATAGGAGATAGTGAAGTCAAATCTTGAGAAGAACATTGCCCAGCAAGCTTGACGAGGGTTCAGTCTTTTAGCAGCCTTGAGATACTCTAAGTTTTTATGGTCGGTTAGCACTTGGAAGGGGTGTTTGGCTCCCTCCAACCAATGCCTCCATTCCTCCAACGCGAGCTTGATGGCCAGGAGCTCATGGTCACCGATGTCGTAGTTGACCTCCGCCGGGTTGAGCTTACGGGAGAAGAAGGCGCATGGATGGAGTCTACTTGGCTGCCCCTGCTGCTGGGAGAGGACCGCTCCCACTCCTGTGGTGGATGCATCCACTTCCACGATGAAAGGGAGATCAGGGTTAGGGTGGACGAGGAGGGGAGCGGTGGTGAAGGCGTGTTTGAGGGCTTCGAAGGCTTGTGTGGCATCTTCGGACCAGGACAGAGACTTGGGCTGATGACGGAGGAAATTGGTTAATTGATAGACAATGGAACTATAACCCTTGATGAAACGGCGGTAGAAATTAGCGAAGCCTAGGAAGCGTTGGAGTTCTTTTATGGTTGTAGGTATGGGCCAGGAGGGGATGGCATCAACCTTCCCCTCGTCCATCCGGATGCCACTGTGATCAATGAAGTATCCCAGGAAGTAGACAGATGACTGGTGGAAGGAGCATTTTTCCGCCTTGAGAAACAGTTGGAACTGCCGTAAGCCGAACTTGTGGAGAAACTCCCGGAGCACTTCATGAATAAAATCTTGGAATACAGAGGGGGCGTTGACTAGTCCATAGGGCATGACCAGGTATTTGTAGTGGCCAGTGGGCGTCACAAAGGCGGTCTTCCACTCGTCCCCCTCGCGTATCCGGATGAGATTATATGCGCTGCGGAGGTCCAGCTTCGTGAACACAGTGGCACCACGGAGATGTTCCAGAGCCGCTGGGACGAGGGGAAGTGGATAGCGAAATTTGATGGTGAGTTTGTTGAGAGACCGATAATCAATGCAGGGCCACAAGCCTCCGTCCTTTTTAGCCACGAAGAAGATGCTGGAAGCAGCAGGGGAAGTAGATGGGCGGATGTAACCTTGATTAAGGGCCTCTTCAATATATTCCTCCATGGCCTTCTCCTCCGGCGCTGAAAGGGGGTAGATCCTTCCCTGTGGCACTGGCTCACCCGGTAGCAGATCGATGGCACAGTCCCATGGCCGGTGTGGAGGTAGTTTGGAGGCTCGTTTCGGGCAGAAGACGTCGCTGAAGGGGGCGTAACAGGAAGGGATGTCGATGGATCGCTTCTCGATGGGGCTCTCGATGGAGGTAGCGCAGACAGTGATTTCTTTTGGTTGTGGAGAAGGAGGAACAGGAAACCCGGAGAAGCAGTTGGAGAAACAGTGTTCGCCACACTTCAGGATCTCACGCCCTAGAACCACGTCAGCAGTGGATTCCTCCAGAACCAGCAGATGAATATCCTCGACGTGTAAGATCCCGACACGGAGTTGCAGCAGTCCCACACAACGACTGATTTTCTTGCGGCTCAGGGGCTTTCCGGTGATGGAATGGACTTGGTAGATGGACGGCGAGGGCGAGGTTTTGAGGTTGAGTAGACGGCAGAGGGCACCGGTGATGAAGTTCCCGGCTGACCCTGAGTCGAGGAGCGCAACAACTGGAACAGATACATTTACAGCAGTAAGGTTTACAACAGTGGTGAGTGGTTTCACCTTTTTTATGGAGGGAATGATGGCACTCACCAGAGGTCTTGGAGGGCGGATTGTGCATGTGGAGAGCTCATGCCCAGGAGAACCACAGTAGAGGCATAAATTCAGGGTCAGCCTTCGTTTGCGTTTGGTGGGAGAGAGGCGAGAGGTGTCCAGTTGCATGGGTTCGCTGGCTGGTTCTGGGGAGCTGACAGGTTTGGACAGACGGAGGAGGG
Source organism: Chanodichthys erythropterus (assembly GCF_024489055.1). NCBI lineage: Eukaryota > Metazoa > Chordata > Actinopteri > Cypriniformes > Xenocyprididae > Chanodichthys > Chanodichthys erythropterus. The sequence goes on from NC_090227.1 coordinate 23,932,878, forward strand.
AGTGTGGAAGTGGCTGGCCCTGGTGTTCTTCGAGACACGACTGCATACGAGTGCCTATGCGGATAGTGAGTTGGATGAAGCGTTCAAGGCCGATGGTGTCCTCATATGCAGCAAGATGCAATCGCAACTTCGGCTCTAAACCCTGGCGGAAAGAGGTGGTGAGGGCTTGTTCATTCCACCCACTGCTGGAAGCCAGAGTACGGAACTGCAAGGCATAATCACTCACTGAGTTAGATCCTTGTTTCAAATTATAGAGTTTCTCACCGACTGATGAATTTGAGAGGGGTTTTCCAAAGACTTCGCGGAAATGAGAGACGAAGGCTGGATAGGATTTCACCACGGAGCCTTTCTGAATCCAGAGTGCGTCCGCCCAGCGGAGAGCTTTACCTTGCAGCTGAGAAATGATGAAGGCGATCTTAGCGGTGTCAGTGGGGAAGAGTTGCGATTGCATCTCCAGGACCAGCTCACATTGCAGGAGGAATCCGCTGCAATCCCCCGCCGATCCAGAGTAGGGTGCCGGCCTGGCCATGGGACTGGCGTGCATGGTTCGTGAGTGGAGCGAAGAAGTGAACAAGGAAGCGGTGACAGGTGCTGGTGACGGTGACGATGGTTGTGGTGGAGTGAATGCTCGGCGTAGCGCGTCTACGAGCTCCTGGAATGGGTCTGGTTGGCTCATGCTGATATCCTGTCATTTTGTTAGGTCCGGTCTTCTGTTACAATACAGACGGCACGGAGGCAGATGTAAAAGCAAGTATGGTAGTTTTATTGATAACAGCAGAGATCAGGTGAGTAAATGGTAAATGGAGAGCTTGATGAGATGATAGGAGAATGATACTGTCCTTTGTGGTTTGTAGATGAAGTTCCTTGGAGATGAACCAGATGACTGAAGACGGGGAACACTCACACACACGGAGAAGCACACAGGAGGAAGACTGGAGACACTGGAGACTTTGGAAGCAGGTAAGTAGCAGATAGGAGTCCTTGAGGTAAGTATACATTAGTCTGTGATACGTACGAGACCGGACAATGACTGTGTGTGTGAGTGTGGCAGATATAGTGCTGGTGATTACGTGCAGGTGGTTGTGATTAGAACTCCGGTGATTGAGTGCGTGGGTATTGCAGGGAAGTGGAACCTGACGTGTCTGTGACACCTAGAATATCGAAATCAACCGCAGGTGGTTGATCCTTCTCCTGTTTGGCACCTAAACAGTGGAACAACCTTCCTAGCATTGTTCGGGATGCAGACACACTCTGTCAGTTTAAATCTAGACTAAAAACGCATCTCTTTAACCTGACATACACATAACACAATATATATTTATATTTTCAAATCCGTTAAAGGATTATTAGGCTGCATAAATTAGTTCAGCCGGAACCGGGAACACTTCCTATAACACCAGATGTACTTGTTACATCAGAAAAAGAATGGCATCTACGCTAATATTAGTCTTTCTGTTTATCCCGAGGTTTACCATAGTCAACCGGATTCGGGGCCGTTTCCAGATGAGACCGAGGACCGGTGCCTTGGCACGGCCATGGCGCAGCCCTGTGTCGGCGGAAGTCGGGTCTACTGGATCGTCCATTGTGGGGACATCATCAACACGACAGCCAGTGCCACAGTTTCCTCAAAATTATAATCACGATTATTAATCATGTTTATTCTATCAAAAAGAGTAATGTAACTATGGCTATTATGCAAGTTCTTTACCAACCTACACTTCACCCAAAAGGCCTGTAGGTGGCACAAAGACTTAAATTTAACCAACTATGATAACTTCGTTAGATGGTAAATCAATACAAAACATGGTTTTGGTGAGCGCTTTGTAATATGTATTCACATTAGATTTTAAAGCAACACAATTCGTTTGCAACAAGACAAACCAGATTCAGATTGCCCGGCAAATTCGTAAAGCAAAGAAAAAATCATTTCTAGCTGATCAAAATTATGAAAACTGGTAAAACCTTTAGGAACTTCAAAAAATAAAACAGCGAAATTCCTAATATTACTTCCAATATTTCGAAATTATGTTCATTTTCATAGAGCGGGCCAATATCGTGACGATTATTTAAAATCAATCGAGAGAAGCAGATATCGTTATCGTGATAAAATACGATTAATCGTGCAGCCCTAATTTAATTTAATTTGACTTGACATTTGATATTCAGCAGTATCCTTGACATTTATTCAACAGTGCTTTTGATCTGCCTGCACTGACACTATTCTTTAAAAGGAAAAATTATATACCAATTATCAATGTAAAGCTGCTTTACACAATCTGAATTGTAAAAAGCGCTATATAAATAAAGGTGACTTGACTTTACTTGAATACCAGCGCAAACCCTCTTTTGGCATTAAAAACTACTGTCCGGATTTACTAAGACACTGTACAAAATTAGCTCTGAAAAAGCGTGACTGAGTTGTTTTTGCGGCTTACCTTATTGTATATGCATTTGTAGAAGTTTCACTTTCAGACGCAAAATTTATGGGAGGAGAGTACTTAAATAAATCACGTAATGCGATTTACTAATGTTTGCGCTTGTCAATTTCCTGGCATTTGTGCCAGTATTTAACACCCCACCCCCCCCCCACCCCCCCCAAAAAAAAAGCATGTCTTAACCCATTTGCAACATGGCTGCTATTGCTCCTGCTTGGAGGAGACATCGCAGAGAACAGAGATTGTGTGGTTGAAGGGAGAAAATATTTTCCACTTGTATTATTTTCTTTGGAATGACAATCAGTTCATCATGCAAATTTGCTGCGTTGCACATTATGTTCTACACTAAGTTGAACTAACATTAAAAAATACCCTGCGGTGAAACAGTTTTTATTATTGTTTATATGTCTATGTGGTGTTTTTATTATGCTTTAAGACAAACCATGTGCAAATTCATCAGTCAACATCATTGCTGAGTATTTTCTTCTTAAAACTACAGTGTACCAAAGACAGTCTCAAAAACATGGTTTGAAACATCCCATAATTCCTACATCAAAAACTCGTAACCAATCCAGTCAATGTTAGGGGAGGGGCTTTTCCTATTATTATTTCTAGGGAAGCTGATTAGCTGTAAGACTCTGAGATGGCAAACAGGAACATGGTTTGTGTAACATTGGCAACACACTATTAGCTGTTTGATAACGTAGTCAAGCAAAAGGTTAATCATATCATTGTTTGATAAAGTATTCAAGTCAAAGGCTAATCATTGGCCTCTGCGTTCAAGAGATCAGCAAACCTGTCTGTGATTGGTTACATTGCTCACTGTTGCAAACTACATTGTAAATAAACATTTGACATTCTCTAGAGTGAAACTCAAATATGCACATTTAAATATGTCGTTGTGATTATCAAAGATTAGTTTTAAAGAATTATTTACTCCAGTGGGACTTTAACATTTACTAATACATAATGAAAATTAAAAGTTGTAACTTCATATTGTTTAATGGACCTACAGTTGAGGTCAAAAGTGTACATACCCCTTGCAGAATATGCAAAAATGTTAATAATTTTAACAAAATAAGAAAGATCATGAAAATTCTGTTCAGTTCAAAAGTTTACATACCCTTGATTCTTAGTACTGTGTGTCGTTACCTGGATGTCATTGTTGGAATGGGTTCAAATGTGCAGAAGATGCTGGAAAATCAAAGAATTGATTGTACACATTTCAAAGAATTTCCAGGACCTGAATGATTTTTCTGAAGAACAGAGCTCACTGTTCAGGATAAACAAGCCTCTTATGAACATTCATCACAAAAAAAACAAAAAAAAAAAAAAAACATAGATCACCCAGGTAATGACGCACAGTATTAACACTAGAACTACCAAGGCAGTCATTTTGACCGTTTTAAAGATTTGCAATGTAATAACTTTGTTGAAATAAAACCCATATAACTACAGTTCCATGACTTTTCTTAAATTAATGTAAATTTTATTTTAACATTGTTATTTTATTAAAATTATAAAACACAAAAGAGTTCTGAGTATTTCTACCTTGAATGGCCATAGCGGTCAATTTGACCGCACATATTACAGGCGTATCTCCTCAACGCTTTTTTCCGCCGTTAAAGATGTGCTTAGCTGTTGCCTAGCTGTTGCCTAGAAACCTTTCTCTGGCAGTTTTGTATGCTTTTGCTAAGCTAAAACTTAGCTTTACCGTCAAAATGGCAACAAGAAAGAAAATGACTGTCACTGAGGTTTTATCCTTGCTTGAGAACATTGATGATGCAGAGTCTGATGGAGGAGCAGAGAGCGATGTCTCTTGGTCTCTTGACAGTTCGTCTGACACTGATTCTGAGAGTGATTCAGAGATAATTCCAAAAAATAATAATATTTATTCATTCTAGATTTCATTAGAGGCTGCATAAAATTGTTCCCGATTCGTGTGGTCCAAACATTTCCGATAATGCTAAAGCATTGTAAACTCCAAAAGTCAAAATGTATTGAATAAAGACAGATGTAATCATTTCCAAAATTCACAATATGTTTTTATCTAACGAAATATTCTGCTTCATTTTATATTTGTTGACATTTTGACTTTCAAGAACAACATTTTAACTGCGGTGAAAAACTTTGATCTCCAGCTTGCCGGATGCAAATTGCGGAAAGCAAATTGCGGCATGCACTTTTGTGGGAGGTCTAGTAGCTCTTACACAATAATATCACGAACATATTATATTATGTATGCTTAAATTACCCCACATTTTTCATAAAACATGACCATAGAAGCTTTGAAGTAAATATAACATGACAAAAATTACATTCACTGCTGTCTGGTATGAACAGTCAAAATGACCGCTATTGGCAGTTCTAGTAGTTATAGAATTCCGGTAGTGCTAGTGTTAAATGATCATGAAAGGGTCTCAGAGTTTCAAAAAGTCTGTGAAAATGGGCGTGTAAAGCTCTGGAAAAGTGGGAGTGTAGAGGGGGGAAGAGGGGAGAGAACAACCAATGAAGCACAGACATACAACACACTCATTATACAGAATAATGAATATTAATATATGAGCATGGAGAGAATGACAACAAACTCCCAAGCACAAGGGAGAAATGCGAAAGAATATTTAATAGGGTTAATAATAGCAACTTCAATTACATTTACGAGCACTGCACTCAAAATCAGTCTTTTAGAATGATCGTGTCGTCGCGTTCAGATAGGCTACACCATTGTATCAGTGTCCAGTTTGCACATATAATTCATTTGAAGAAGACTTGATGAAATATGTGTTCATAACTACACCGTGCTGGTTAATGTTTGGTGCAGGAGAATATGTGAAATAAAAACTTTAAACACAGATACTTTATTCTGTATGGGCTATGTGCCACGTGGCTAGGTTTATTAAAGGTGCCCTGGATTCAAAAATTGATTTTACCTCGGCATAGTTAAATAACAAGAGTTCAGTACATGGAAATGATATACAGTGAGTCTCAAACTCCATTGTTTCCTCCTTCTTATATAAATCTCATTTGTTTAAAAGACCTCCGAAGAACAGGTGAATCTCAACATAACACCGACTGTTACGTAACAGAATATTTGTGTACGCCCCCAATATTTGCATATGCCAGCCCATGTTCCCAACATTATGAAAGGCATTAGACAAGGGCAGAACGTCTGGATCTGTGCACAGCTGAATCATCATACTAGGTAAGCAAGCAAGGACAATAGCAAAAAATGGCAGATGGAGCAATAATAACTGACATGATCCATGATAACATGATATTTTTTGTGATATTTGTAAATTGTCTTTCTAAATGTTTCGTTAGAATGTTTTGCTAATTTACTGTTAAATGGGGTTAAAGTTACCATTGTTTCTTACGGTTTTCACGGAGACAAGAGCCGTCGCTATTTTCATTTTTAAACACTTGCAGTCTGTATAATGCATAAACACAACTTCATTCTTTATAAATCTCTCCAACAGTGTAGCATTAGCCGTTAGCCACGGAGCATAGCTTCAAACTCATTCAGAATGAATGTAAACATCAAAATAAACACTGTACTTACGCGATTAGACATGCTGCATGATGAACACTTTGACACCTTAGACTTATATTACATCTTTTAAAAAAAAAGTTCTAGGGCACCTTTAAACTCATCTCGGAACTCCACGCTGAAACCGAGCATATGCGTGCTCCGCCTGTATATCATAAAAACAATCGTATTTTTCACGTGTTCGTATTCAAACTCCAGTTCTGACCGCATCGTGAGCAAAATACAACCAACAAACATGCTAGTATGCTGAGGTAAACAGCCTCGCGCATTTGAACGCAGAGGTGATGAACAGCACTTTTGTGACATTTGAATTCTCCGCTGTAATGCGATCTCACGCGAACATATTTTCCATTTGTGCTGGTAGATTACTGCAAAACAATCCACATCCACACAAACCTCTGCTCTGGTCGCGTCGCAGGAAAACACATTGTGTTGTAGAGGAAACGAACACCAACGATATGTCTCTGAATGACAAGAGACCGAGGTGAGAGAAGTGGAGCCCAATCACACGAAAATGCGTATCAATAGTACGAGTTTGTAATCTCGTAGAATATATACGCCAAAATGTGTTTTGGCATATTTATGGTACGCAGTTTTTCGCGTGCATATGATACGCACTTTATGGCGTATTATGCATACGGAACCCCCACCCCCACCCCCCAACCCCCATCCTAACCAAGAGCGTGTCATATACACGCCATAAAGTGCGTATCATATGCACGCGAAAAACCGCGTACCATAAGCATGCCAAAACTCATTTTGCTGTATATTCTACGAGATTACACACTCGTACTATTTACGCATTCTCGTGTTGGAGAAGTGACACTTCCTCATGCATAATACCGCAATTATAATCTTATGCATACTACAGCGCAGTGATTGGATTGAATGAGCTTTATGTCATGAAAATATATGTCGAGAATCTACATCAGCATGTTCGAAAGTATACGATGACGTCATATTTTGTGACGTTGCTCCGACTCAGCTTTTCAAACAGGAAGACAGAAATCACTCTGAAAAATGCAAAAATAACTATTTTTCACTTATGAATAACATTAATGAGTACCTTTAGTGTTTTCAATGATGTGCAGCCTATACATATCTGTTTACATTTCAAAAAAAGTGTTTTGGGGTTTCATAACCCTTTAAAGGGATAGTTCATCCAAAAATGAAAATTCTGTCACCATTTACTCACCCTCAAGTTGTTCCAAATCTGTATATTTATTAATTGCATTTATTTGTTCTGTTGAACACAAAGGAATATATTTTGAAGAAAGTTTGTAACCAGGCAGCTTTGGGGCACCATTGACTTAGTTGACATAGTTGGAAAAATAAAATACTATGGAAATCAGTGGTGCCCCAGAACTGTTCAGTTTCCCACATTCTTTAAAATGTTTTCCTTTGTGTTTAACAGAACAAATTCATTTATACAGGTTTGGAACAACCAGAGGGTGAGTAAATGATGACAGAATTTTCATTTTTGGGTGAACTATTCCTTTAAGAAGCAAGGGTATGTAAACTGTTGAACTGGGTCAACTATCCCTTTAATACTGTGCGTCGTTACCTGGGTGATCCATGTTTTTGTTTTTTGTTTTTTGTGATGAATGTTCATAAGAGGCTTGTTTATCCTGAACAGTGAGCTCTGTTCTTCAGAAAAAATCATTCAGGTCCTGGAAATTCTTTGAAATGTGTAAAATCAATTCTTTGATTTTCCATTTATATACATACAGTATAAATTCAGCTATTTTTTTTTTTTTTGTCTTGTGGACTTTATGTAAACATCTGTTATGTGAAATAGTTTATTCAGGACAGTACTAAATAAAAAATAACATGCAATTTTCATGATCTTTCTTATTTTGTTAAACTGATTAACATTTTTGCATATTCTGCAAGGTGTATGTAAACTTTTGACCTCAACTGTAATCTAACATAACCTAACATAATCAATTATCAGTTGTATTTTTATTAACATTAACAATTAATACTGAAACGAATGTACTGCTAATTGTTAGTTAATGCATTAACTAATGTTACCTATTTGGACCTTGTTGAGATTAAATCTCAAGATTAAAGTTGTTAAATTTCGAGAAAAAAGTTGAGATAAAATGTTGAGAATAAAGTCATTAAATTACGAGAAAAAAATAGTTAAATTATGAGAACAAATTCGTAATTTAACGAGTTTGTTATCGTAATTTAACAACTTTTTTCTCGACTTTTTTTCTCAAAATTTAATGAATTTTTTCTACTTTTTTCTCGAAATTTAACAACTTTAATCTCAAGATGGTTTTATCTCAATTTTTTTCTCGAAACTTTTTTCTTTATTTTTTATTATAAAGTGTATCTGCACGACATTGGGTGAGTAAAGAATTTCTTTCTCTATTCCTTTAACATTTGAATTTATGAAGGAGCTTGTCATCATGTTACAGTTCAATCTAAGTTTGCATGATTAAAATACATTGACCAGCCTTTTATTTCTTGTTTATTACATTGCGTTTAGTTAATTCTTTTGAATTCGTCCTTCAGTTCCTCCGACTTCTTCCAGTTCTCTTCCTGTCCTTTGTGCTTAATACTTGTGTCCCATTCAGTGTCAGATGGGCTGCACTAAAGTGGGTCACCATAAACTCTGAGGACATCAGAATAAACCACTCTCAACGCAGAGTGTGTGAGTCACATCTCAGTGACAAACAACAGACGCCACACCACAATTTATTAGCAGACATGACTGCTGCATCATCTATCAGCTCGTATGTGTGGCACGACCATTTGTGTGTCCCGGTGTAAGTGGAGATATGAAGATATTGATCCAATAGACTCCAAGGCTTTGTGACCGGTATGATGCTTCTACTGAACCCTTGATAAAATCTAGCCAGAGATGCTCACTGGGTTCAGAAGCCTGAGACCACTAGTAATTGTTATTATTATGCGATTATTTTACACTTGTTTAAACATATTAAACATGTTTTTTTTTTTTTTTTTTTTTTTCAGGGTAATGAGACATTTAGTATGATTATTAATATTTATAAAGCGATCTGTGAGGCAGTATAAAGTATGTGTAGTATCCAGAATAATGTTTAATATGTTTTGAACTATTATGTGTACTTTATGTGTAGGTGTGTTTAGATAAACCAACGTCTAATGGTGTAAATATTTCATATTAGGCTCTGTAACTTCTACCTGCACTTGCAGATATAATCTATCTATCTATCTATCTATCTATCTATCTATCTATCTATCTATCTATCTATCTATCTATCTATCTATCTATCTATCTATCTATCTATCTATCTATCTATCTATCATCTATCTATCTATCTATCTATCTGTCTGTCTGTCTGTCTGTCTGTCTGTCTGTCTGTCTCTGTCTGTCCATCCGTCCGTCCGTCGCTATGGTTCCATCCATGTTGTATATATCAGGGTAAATAAATGTCTTTTCTTTATAAAATGTATTCACATAAAGCGAGAGGATATATTTATTTATTTATTTATTTATTTATTTATTTATTTATTGTCTTTAAACATTCTAGAAATGTTATTAATTTTTTTTATTATTAATTATTACAGTTTTTCTCAGTCGCTTTGGTACATTTCTCGAATCAAACTCACAATTTGCAAAACAGTAAGTGCATTTCTCAAAACAATTTGTACAAATAGCAAAACACCATGGATAACCTGCAAAAGCCACTCTCTTACTCAAAATCCTTAGTTCATCTCTCAAAAGTAAATATCTGTGTCAATGAACATGTCAGTGCCATCAGAATGACAAGTCCTTGTGTCATTGTGTACGGATAAGACAGTCAAATTGTTTAGTCATGTTCTCAATATAACCGTTTACTCTGGAGGGACGTTCTGATAACTATGGCTAAAGTTTTGATGACAATTATTGTCAATTATAAGTTACATCTTAGTGTATGTGTGAGTGTAAAAAATAGAATGGAAAAGATTCAAATTTACTCTCTTACTGTTTGTACTGTATTTTATTGACAGAACATGTCATTGAGTCATTGAGTCATGTCGTTATTGAGTCATGTCATGTCGTCAAGATTCACCTGGGAGCAATTTACCAATTCAGGACAGATTTAGAAAAAAGTCTAATGGAAATATAGAAAGTATAGAAATATGCTTGACATATTATGATAACTTGTTCAACCATTTTGCATGTAAAGACTTATGCTATGAGCTTGTGCCTAAATGTTGTAGGGGGTGAGACTATTCAACAGAGACCCAATATAATACATTTTGATCAACATGACATAAGCAACTGATAATGTAGGAAACAACTGAGAATTGTACATAATCATTTGCATGGATGTACCAAAGCATTTGCAACTTGTTCAAATAAATGAGAAACTGCTTTTTTGATGTGCACAAGTGACACAATGATGTGAGAATTGAACAGGTAGTTTTGAGAATTTCAATTCTGATCTGAGAAATGTACCAAAGCGACTGAGAAAAACTGTATTATTATTATTATTATTATTATTATTATTATTGTTGTTTGTTTTTCCTCATCCTGTTGTTTTTTTCTTCTTACAATACCCCATATAAGAAAGAAAGAAAGAAAGAAAGAAAGAAAGAAAGAAAGAAAGAAAGAAAGAAAGAAAGAAAGAAAGAAAGAAAGAATTTGAAGAGTAAGAGAGGGTGCATATATGAATGTGAAAAAATAAATTACTATTATTATCAAATTACAAGGATGATAATTTTGGCCCAAATAAACATTGATCGCCTTTATAAGTGTTCCTCACGTTAAAAAAAAAATTAAAAAAATAATGTTGTCTGACACTTTTCCTAAATGTCCAACACTAAGTGCCACCTGGATTTCAACCTAATTTTCAGTGTAAAACAATGTGATTTACTGTAGGTGTGCAGGGGTAACTAGTGGTTCACATGTCAGAACATCAAAGACAGAAAATGTTTGAAGCAAATTCAAACACCAAATAATTGATTAATGACTCTAAACAAACATTTGAAGAAAAAGAGACTTTCGATTACTTCCTGGAGTGCTGAGAGCAGTGTGTGTGTGTGTGCGCGTACGTGCGTGTGTGTGTGTGTGTCGGGGGTTGGGGGGTTGGGGGTGTATTGTGAGACTAGTACAGGAGATAATTAGCTGTCAGAGTGTATTACTGCTCTCAGCTGGAGCTGATAAACACAAGAGAAGAGCTCTCACCTACACAACCATACTCTGCTTGCACACGCACAGGATCCAGAATTAACACTTGCCAAGTGCCAAATGTGAGTAAAATTTGGTGTTGGCAAGTAAATATAACATTATTAGTTTGCCAGAAACTTTTTATGGTTTAAATTGCAGTGTAAGACCCACATTTTGATGTTAACAAACCCAGTAAGATGCTAATGTTTATGAAAAACAGATGACATTTTCTAAGACTAGTGAGACATTTTCATGGCCTGGTATATTTTCTCAGTTGTTAAATATAGAGTGATAGTATATAAATAAATAAAGTTACATTTATTTAAAGTATGGAGTCAGTGAGATTTTAAATGTTTTTGAAAGAAAAATATTTTTTGTGATGCAAAGCTGAATTTTAGGGATAATTACTCCAGTCTTCAGTGTCACATGATCCTTAAGAAATCATCATTATGCTGATCTGTTGCTCAAGAAACATTTATTATTATTATTATTATTATTATTATTAACTGCATTGAAATAAGTTTTCTTGCTTCATATTTTTGTGAAACCGCAAAACTTTGTTCTGGAAAAATTTAAGTCAACGAGACAACGTAAAGTCTCGTAACGTAATGGCTCATAACTCCTAAATCGTTGGTCGCTCAAGTGTCTTATATCTTTGGAATCCTTGGGTCAAGCTGAAAACAATTACATATATATATATATATATATATATATATATATATATATATATATATATATATATATATATATATATATATATATATTGTAAGGAACGCCCAAAAATGGAATCCGATGGCCTGGGCGAAGGTTAACGCGTGTATGTCTTTTGTCTTTTCAGCACCCCTCTAAAGTTCACTTAATTTCACTCATTTAATCTGACTCCAATTTGAAATGATTATTACTCTTAGGTTGTGTTTCCAATTAGAAATTAATGATTTGTTATGTATTCATTTACCCATATTTACCCATACAGACCCATATCTCTGTATCTCCCCATACCCATAGTGAGATCATTTCACCAAACTCGGTACCTATGCACAAGCTCGGTCTGTGATTGCATGTAAAAGGATATGGCGACTGGCCACTTGGTGGCACATCTAAAATGAAAAAACAAACAAACAACACCAACAAAAAACATGAAAACAGTTAGTCGGATTGACTCAGATAAACACGGCTGCCGTCGGCAGTGGGAAATTTGAAAGAAATCAGCCACCAGGGGCGATATTGCCCTTTATGTGTGCATAAATGATTGTATATTAAGACCGGGACACACCAAGCCAATGTCGACGAAGTAGTGGTGACGAAAACAGACTGCGGAGTTGGCTCACGTCAGCGTCTGTGTCCAAAGTTGCCCTGACACACCAAACCAACGTTAGACAGCCGACGGCCAAGTAGCACATCAGTTCTGCACCTGCGTGAGATGATGTACCTTTCAGAACCAGCAGGTGGCAGTATCTGAACATCCAATCAGAATGATAAAATGGCAGACGGGCCGACAAGCTCCGATGGCGATTCACATTTCGAATCGGCCGAAAAAAATCCAACGCAGACCAACTTCAGCCGATGGTGCGGTAAACACTGAGAAAACTTAGTCGGCTGACAAACAAAAACTGCCAGACGGCCAACCCTCGGCTTGGTGTGTTCCTGCCTTTATACGATGTCGTAAACACACTCAGTCTTCATATCATATGTTAGATCTCCTCATTCTGAACAACTTTCCCTCGAGATCCACTGCTGTCAATCAAACCGTTCATTAAATATTTCAGATAATTAAAAAAAAAATATATATATATTATATATATATATATATATATATATATATATATATATATATATATATATATATATATATATATATACTTTTGTGAACTAGTTCTAGGTTTTTGCTCAACCTCAATAAAACAAAACATGTTTAATGGAGTTAACATGGAAAATATGCCTTGCTTTAGTGGAGATTACTGCTAGGAAACTACAGAGCGTGGTGGGACGTGAAGATATTTGCGTTCCCTTTGCAAAAGTTTTTTGAGGGAACGCAAATATCTTTGTGAAGGAACGCAAAAGATTTGGGGGAAAAAATTTCCTCCTATCCCAAAATTTTTCCACCACAATGTCCCTTTAGGGGCTCCGTAGAAAACCAAAAACAGACACTTTTAAAATAAAAGTAAGCCGGTGAGTGGTCCTCTGCTGCCATCTACTGGATATAATAGTATCATTAGCCGCGTTTCCACTGCCGTGCTAGTGCGTGCCAGGGCCGGTCACGTTTCCACTGTCACTTCTGGGGTGTGATCGTGCCTCTTCGGTGCTTCCTCGGTGCCAAAGGCACGGGTTTTTCGGCCCACCGAAAACCTTGGTCCAAAGCGGGCCAGCTGGGGCTTGAGGCGTGGTCGAGGGGAAAGGTGGAGCTAATCGTAGTCAGGTGATGGTCTACACGCTGAAATGGGTTTGGTTGTGTGACGTTTGATCAAGGGAGGTGTGTTTAAGGACGGTTTTTAGATCAGCGCTGCGGAGCTAGCGGACTGACAGTGGAAACGCAACTTAAATTTGGCCTCGGTGCCTAAGGTCTGTGGCCATAGACCCAGCCCGGTACGCTGTTAGCTCTGGCTTGCACTGGCCCGACAGTGGAAAAGCGGCTATTGTCAAACTTCTCACTAATATGGTTCTAGTTCATATTTAAACATTATAAAATCACTATTATAAAATTTACAATCACATTTTGTCAAAATAAATCACTTAATTTCTATTGAAGTAATTATTATAAAGAGGAGACTAATTTATTTCAAATATCTGTATCTACAACAAAATGTGTGTGCATGTGTGTATAAACATGCTTAGAGTTAAGTAATATTCTTTAACCCTTTCATTTCTCTCTCTCTCTGTCTCTCTCTCACTCTCTGTGTGTGTAGGTGTGTTTGTGTGTTTGTCTGTTTATGTGTGTGTGTTAAGCATATTCTCCATTGTGAATGTGTTATGGTGTCAGCCCTACATTTTGGGTCAGGCCTTATAATGCTTGAACCCCTGACAATTGCTTATTCCAGCTGTTATTATTATTATTATTATTATTAGTAGTAGTAGTAGTAGTAGTAGTAGTATTTTAATTATATTCAACCCAAACTTACTTCTCGGATTCACATCTGTGTATACTTTCTGTCATTTTCTCCTGTCTAGTTGCCAACATGCTCATACGATTATTCATAAATGTCTGCTCATGTGCAGAGTCCACCATGGATGACTTTTGCCACCACAGCCTTCATCTGACATCCAGTCTGATAATTATTAATCCCATCAGCATGTCTCTTTCTCTTTTCCTGTCAATCTATTCATATATATATATATATATATATATATATATATATATATATATATATATATATATATATATATATATATATATATATATATATATATATATATAAAAACATATTACTTTATTTCCCTCATAAAGAACCGTCACAGCCACTCTGTGAATGTAACCAATGTCAAGAACTGCACTAAAAAAAGAAAAGAAAAAGAAAAAATAAGTATTTTTCTTCTTTTGCACTCATTTTTTTAAGTAAATTTCACATGTATGGAATTAAGTAATTAAATAGAATAAGTCCATTTAACTACTTTAAACACACTTTGCAATACTCTGTTTCAAATACATTTTATTCACTCTTTGTTTGTACATTTTTCTCAAACAATGTAGCACTAAATTAAGCAATGCACTTAAACATTGACATAAACAACAGTCGATTGCATGTTACACTTTATAATACAACATATCTACATAACATAGGTTAGGAGATATCCATCTAAACATAGCCATCAATACTTGGTACACAATACACAATACACAATATACAATAACGGTAACAATAAGTTAATATTTTTTGAGTATGAATGGGTCATTTTAAGCAGAAAATGAACTCTAGATGTCACAAAATTTCAAGTTACTAAACATAACACAAGCAATGGTGAAAAATGAAACCATATTGATTTTTCATTCCCCAGTACATGATGAGAACACCAGTAACAGAAAGTTGAGTAGGTTTTACTTAATTGTATAATTTTGATACTTACTCAAAGACTCATTGTAAACATAACAAACAGTTCCAAGTAAAATGTAATTAAGGCTAAGCTTTCATTTCTACAAGCTTGAATAAAGTATGAATATAAAATGTACTAAAAAAAAAAAAAAAAAAAAAAAAAAAAAACTTGACTGAACTAACTTATTCAATGTAGAAATCGCATTTGTTTTTTGTTTTTTTTTTTTTGTTTTTTTACTTTCTGTAGTATTTACATCACCACAGAACCATTTATCAATAGGGGATAGAGTCCAAGTTCAACTTTAGAAGGTAACTTGCATGTGATTTTATTGTGTTATATCACACACCTTGTACTATTAAAGACACTATCATTATTGTTCTATCATGAACTGATAAGGAAGGTTTTATGTGTTCATGCAGGTACAGTTATGATCAGGAGGTGATATGAACATAACAGCTCATGTTCAGGTCATAAAATTTTCCTGTTGGGAATTCTGTCAAAATCTTATTTCTAATGAGATTTTCTTATTGGATGCTAACATAACACTCACACAAAATCTTCCAGAAAGAAGAAGAAAAAAAGAAGAAAAAAAAAGATTTATAATACAAGAAAATGGTGTTTTAGGGCGATTATCCCTGCATGAGTTCCTGTGTATTTAAGAGGCTGCTCACTGCTCACAGTCCCGGAATCTATGCACCCTGCCCAGTCCACCACTGCCTTAATGACCTGTGATCCACGGATCCAGTTCCCTCCCGAGTCCCCACTCTCGAATCTGCGCCTTCTTCGCCAGTCCCATCCAGCTGTTTGGATGCTCCAGTCCCATCCGGAGACCTTCCTCCTCCGATGCTCCTGCCTGACTTCATGGTTCCATCTCCTCTGGTGGTTCCATCCAGTCCCCTGCATCTGCCTTCTCTACTGGCTTCGACCAGCTCCTCAGATTCCTCCAGGATCCCTTGTCCCTCCGGCTCAGCCTCCTTCCCTATGACTTCCCCGTCATTCTCTCTCACTCTGTAGTCGCCCCGGTCTGCTGATCCCCTGTCTTCACCTCGGTCCCGCTAGCCAGCAGCTCCACCGTGGGCTTCCGGGCCATGCTCTACATCGACCTCCAAAGCCACCTCCCTCCCTCCACAGTTGGACGTTACGCTGTGAGGACGTGCCTTCTGGGAAGGGGGACTACTGTCACAGCTCAGGGGACTCTTAAGTCTGGTGCACACTGTGCGATTTATAATAGTCCTTTACAATTGTTGCTTCTGTACGAACATGATCCTCATGTCACACTGTGGGATCTCAGCTGTCATTTATGTCAGACTGTACGACAGTCAAGACGCATTAAAATCGTACACGTGCATGAAAACTTGTCTGGAGTTTCACATCATCAACCTATACAGGTTTGGTAACTATGAGCTGCATTACACACCGGACTGAAATGGTGGTTAACAAACAAATCTCTAGCATTAATTTTGATCACGGCTTGTCTTTAAAAACAAAGACAATTTGACGTTCATCATAGGAGAAGTCACACTGCAGGACTGTGTGCCAAATGTCAAACTAGAGATCACACACTACAGATTTTAGCTTAGGATTATAGGAATCTTTTAGGATTCTCAAAATTTGTCTCAGACGCCCAAATTGTGGCCAAAATCTCAGTGAGCACTTGCCTTTAGGCATCACTGACTTATAAGGCAATGACTTTGTAGGCTGCCTTCAAAACTTAAAGGTATTTAAGGAAACAGGAAGTGAAGCTAACATTGGATTCGGTCTTGATGCCTTCCTACTTTGAAATGCATCCTCTGTAGGCAGCCTTTTTAAACTTTCAGATGTAGCCTTATTGTTTTTTCCCCCTTTGGTTTCCCTGCTCTGTTTAGTTTTGGTATTCTGGGTTACCTATTAAGCATTTGTTTCCATGGTTATATATGATTTGCACCTGTGTTTCATTATGTTCACCTTTTATTTATACTTCATTATGTTCAGTCCCTTGTCGGTTCTCGTTTATGATTTAATGTGGATAATCGGTGATTATCCATGTGTGTTTTCATGTGTATTTTGAAATAAAGACTTTGTTTGTGCTTACCACATGGTTACAATATGATTTCTATTATGTTTCTTCAAGATGATTCTATCTTTATCATGATTGTTGTTGTTATTATTATTATTATTATTATTATTATTATTATTATTAGTAGTAGTAGTAGTAAGATTACACAATGTACAAAACAAATAAGATTACACAATATATAGAATGGCTATAAATTAGGAATAAAAAAATAATGAATCTCATTTTAATTTATATTGCATTACTTCAAGATTCTATAGGACTATGATCCCTTCATATTATTATTATTATTATTATTATTGTTGTTGTTACTTATAATAAATTCATTTATCTGCACCTTTCCTACACACAATTATTTATTTACAGTACATATTTTTGTTTTCCTTTTAAAATATTAAATGACTGAAACTTTCTGTATATTGTTGCTTTAATTAGCATTGCCAATAATTATATGTGTGTCTAATTAATAATATGTAATCAATTTTATGTCAATTATATTTCATATACACAGGGATGCTGTCTTGTCATCTTCCATTATTATCCACTGCAGTCTCTGCACTCAACACAATTTGGCTGGGTTTGTGAATTGTGAATCTGTTTCAGTTTAGTTCCGTATCCATTTTCCCACAGCCGACTCCAAATCTATTCTCTCACACATTGGACCTGCAGCTCCAATCCAATTCTGGTACCTGAAAGTAGAACTGGCAATTCAATCCTGAAGTATTGATTCCTTCAGTTGGGACCAGCTCTCAGCTCTGATAGCTGCTTGCGTTGCTCTTAACCTGATATGGCCATCAAAGCCTGACTGCAGGCGTATAGACACATCTGGAGAAATCGCTATGCTAGCTCATTGTGGCTCATTGTGCTAGCGCTAGAGAAAGCATGATGCCGTCAGCACTAGCTCTGACTCTAGTGGTATCATCGCCACTGAGTAGTTTTCAGTGAGGTAAAAGTGAGCTGTTATACCTGAGAGTTAGCTTCATTTTCAAGTGCTAAAGCACGCAATAGACTCTGTGGGTCAGGATAAGCAGAGCCCTGTCACACAATGCTTTTCTGTAGAACTGGTCTGAAATGGTAGGTAAACAGTATCTCACAGAAGTGAGTACACCCCTCACATTTTTGTAAATATTTTATTATATATTTTCATGTGACAACACTGAAGAAATGACACTTTGCTGCAATGTAAAGTAGCGAGTGTACAGCTTGTATAACAGTGTAAATTTGTTGTCCCCTCAAAATAACACAACACACAGCCATTAATGTCTAAACTGCTGGCCACAAAAGTGAGTACACCCCTAAGTGAAAATGTCCAAATTGGGCCCAAAGTGTCAATATTTTGTGTGGCCACCATTATTTTCCTGCAGTGCCTTAACCCTCTTGGGCATGGAGTTCACCAGAGCTTCACAGGTTGCCACTGGAGTCCTGTTTCACTCCTCCATGGTGAAATCATGGAGCTGGGGGATATTAGAGACCTTGCGCTCCTCCACCTTCCGTTTGAGGATGCTCCACAGATGCTCAATAGGGTTTAGGTCTGGAGACATGCTTGGCCAGTCCATCACCTTTACCCTCAGCTTCTTTAGCAAGGCAGTGGTCGTCTTGGAAGTGTGTTTGGGGTCGTTATCATGTTGGAATACTGCCCTGCAGCCATGCAGACCATTTTGATGCAGTGTATGCGGCGTATGGTCTGAGCACTGACAGGCTGACCCCCCACCCCTTCAACCTCTGCAGCAATGCTGGCAGCACTCATACATCTATTTCCCAAACACAACCTCTGGATATGATGCTGAGCATGTGGACTCAACTTCTTTGGTCGACCATGGAGAGGCCTGTTCTGAGTGGAACCTGTCCTGTTAAACCACTGTATCATCACTTTTGTGGCCAGCGGTTTAGACATTAATGGCTGAGTGTTGAGTTATTTTGAGGGGACAGCAAATTTACACTGTTATACAAGCTGTACACTCACTACTTTACATTGTAGCAAAGTGTCATTTTATCAGTGTTGTCACATTAAAAGATATAATAAAATATTTACAAAAATGTGAGGGGTTTACTCACTTCTGCGAGATACTGTGTCTATCTATCTATCTATCTATCTATCTATCTATCTATCTATCTATCTATCTATCTATCTATCTATCTATTGTCTGTCTGTCTGTCTGTCTGTCTATATATCATCTAAAAACAGACAGAAAGAAAGTAAGAAACACTTGCTTGCACGTCTCATTTATTTCGGGTCAAAGGTCAATCCTCAGATCATAAAACAATCAAGCTTAATAAAGTCTTAAAGAAGCCCATAAATGACACATGTAATTGCTTCATTAAAATATACTTATTAGTCTGAGAATAATTTTATGTCTCTAAGCTCTCATTCAACACATCACTGAAAGGACATTGCACATTTCGAGCTTAAATCTGAATGTCTCATGAAGCCAGTCTTGTCTAATTGCTTCTTTGAAGCAGTTTGAAAGAGTTCATGCAATATTTTTGGAACAGAAAATATCTTGCAAAATGATTTTTATTTAACACAGATGTGGTGCTAAAGACTTTCCATAACAGCTCATTTATTTGTCAGCTAAATTCAGCATGGGGATTGTAAAATGTTCTGATAAACAATGCAATGATAAAGTGCCCATTAATATCATTTCAGGTGGAAAAGATCACATATACATTATCAATAAAGAAGAAAGGCCTTGTCATGTCTTACATAAACAAACAGCACAGTATGAGGAACATCTGGTTAAGCCATTGTCTGTGAATGATTCCTGAATGGATACAAAGACACTTGTCTCAAGGAGCACTGCTGCATGACCATGACCTTTGGTAGAGACCCATAACGTAACGGAAATTCTGGTTGTAAAGATGAAAACAACAAACACACCCACTCAGGATTTTAATTTATTCCTTTGCAATGTAAAACAGACGGTCCAGCTCTGCTCTTCTTTAGTGTGCTCTGACTTCAGTTGCACCCAGGACTGGATAAGAAGGAATTAACAGCAGCGAATTTTCAAATAACAACAGTGAAGGTATAAGAGAAATATAATTTATATATTTAAATGATATAATGTTTATAACATTTAATTGAAATTTGATGCTTGATATTTCTTATAATATCATATAAGATGTCCATATATAAATTCAGCTGAAATACACGGCTGTTGACAGATGATTTTTGTTATCTTGACATGTTTATGGCGCTTCATAGGCCATTTGCTGCACGTACAAATGTTCAGTTGTTTAGCTAGACAAGAATGCTTTCCAAACATTTTATCTTGATGGGATTGTTTTACCCCACAAGCTGCTGTGAAAATGAAAAACAATCAATTTAACTTTGAAGTACTGAAATTAAATTGAAACTGTTTGATCCATAAGAACAATTAGTGGCTTTTCTTTTTTGTCATGTGAACATGTTCAAGTGAACAATCATTTTTTAAATACTAAAAAATCTGGTGTTTTGTTGAAAAAGACCAAGTTGGATTCAAAGAAAAGATGACATGCAATATAAAGTGTAGCTGGTAGAGTATTATTTGGCTAAAATCAAACTGAGAACAGATTGTTACTGATGCAGCATGAAGTTCATCTTTTTGTATGAAACAAATCAGAAAATGGAGATGAAATACAAACAACAATTGGACAACATTAACAGATTTTATGCAGAATTTAGAGAAAAAAAGACTTTCTATGTTCCAGATGTTTCTGACTGTTTTGTCCTGTTGTTGGAGGTTTCATGCATTTAAACCTTTCATGGACAAGAATGCATCTCAAAACGCAGTATTAAAGGTTAAACTCAGTTACAGGGAAACAAAACATGGCAAAAGTGAACAAATCTTTTGAACATTAGCCTGTGCATTTCATACACAGACTCAAGGACATGTACTGTGTATGTCAAAGACATGCATGAAGATGAATTATAGTATGCTTATGGTTGTTTACACTTTGTGTTTGTGTGTGTATGTTAATCAGATGGGAAAGCGGCGCTTCTCAGGGTTGGAGGTGACCCTGATGGTGCTGTTTTCATTGGTGCTGGTGGTCGCTGTCGCATTGATCGTTGTACTGGCCACTGGGGAACCAGGGGTGATCGGAGAAGGTAGGTGATGAGATGGCAGTATTATCCCTTTGAATGACACTAATGCAGAGACACAGACACGCATCTATGAACTATACATGGATTAAAAAAAAAATCACCCTATGTTCAATTAATTGTGATATTGTGAAAAAATAACCAATATGGTTTACCTCTTTACATGTTTAATATTTCATTCAACATAGTAGGAATGACCTGTGTAAGGTTTAACAAAGATATTAGACACAAATTATTACCTAAAAAAAAAAGCACTGTGTACTGAGGGCAAAGGTATTGTACAGTGGGACTGCAGCTTTTGAAGATTAGTTTATTAACGACAAAAAAAAAAAAAAACTGCACCTGCCTCGTCAAGGACAGCAAGAAATGCGAGTCTTTGATGTTCCACTAAAGTAAAACAAATATATTCATCCTGATTTTTATCAAGGACACCCAGCAGTGAGAAAACCAAAAGCAGAGACAGTGTACAGAGACATTGGTGAATGGCTCGCATGGGGACGAGGACTCAAGCATGCACAGACGGGGTTATTATGACAGCTGTCACTCTCAATTTCAATTTACCGCCCTGATGTTGGTCAAGTGGTTTATATTTAAAGGGAACAAATTGAGCCTAGGACAGCTAGATGGGTGGGGGGAGTCTCTATGATTTCATGCATATGACCTTGTTTTAGGGGTACAGGGTACTGATGGAAATCAGGTTTCAAAAGCTATATATACAAATATATATATGAACATCACTTGTAGCAGGTTATAGGATAAATATGTTTGATATGATTATATCAGATTGCATACTGGTCAATGATTACAAAATGATATCTGTCTGACGTAAGATGTATGTTTGAAGATTTCTGACCTTATATTTATGTATATTTACGTGTATATTTATTAACGCCTTTTTATGTTGTATGGCAATAAGCCAGAGTTTGGTTAGTAGTGATTTTACAATTAACAGTTAACCTTAAAGGAAGGGGGTAACACTTTAGAATAATGGTCCGCCATTAATAAGTAACTATGCAGGAATAATGCAGGACTAATGAGTAGTACTACATTAACTAATGAGTCGTACTACATTAACACTTCAGCTACTATTATTAACTAATATAGAAACAAGCTTAACTAATCAGTAAGTAATATCAAATTTAGGACTGATGGTGCGTTCACACCGGACACGAATGAAGCGGTAAGCGTGAGTGATTTACATGTTAAGTCAATGCAAAGATGCAAATTGACATCCTGCGGCGCGATTCGTGCGAATGGCGCAAGTTGAAAAATCGGAACTTTGGCGAATTTCAGTGCCGCATTAACCAATCAGGAGCTTGCTCTAGTAGTGACGTGACGTAGCGAGCTGAGGTAGAAATTCTAAACAACAATGGAGGACAAAATCATCGTCGCTATACATCTTCATATAGAAACAGAAATAAAAAGGATCGTGTTTGAAAGAAAGTGAGTGAGGAGGTCGGACAATCTGATAAGTTGTAAAAAACGGTCTTTACTCAATTTGAGCTATATATATATATATATATATATATATATATATATATATATATATATATATATATACATACATATTAAGACTACAAGCCAACTAAAGACGACCAATTGAGCTTATTCGCTGTAATTTACAATTATTTCCCCACTGACAAGTTGTGTTTATTCAGAGGAAGTGTGCAGAAAGCAGTGGGAGAGTCTGGGACACATAAAGGAGCGGGAGAGCCCCTCTCATGACGCCAATTCGCGTTTGTTGTGAAGGGATTTTCACTCGCGAATGAAGCGAGTAAACTCAAAATGTTCAAGCGTCCAACTACGCGTGAATTTCAAGTCGCGTCTGGTGTGAACGCAGCATAAGATAGTACCTTATTAGCTAATCAATAATTAGAGAATGAGAATGGCATCATTAAGAACTAATAGGTAACTATGACAAATTATGGACCCACTTTATATTAAATGGCCTTAACTACTATGTACTTACATTTAAATTAATAATTTGATACAATGTACTTATTGTGTGCATACATGTTATTACATTGTACTTATATTTTAAAAACACCTGCATGTAATTATATCTGTAATTAATTTCTTTAATTACATTTATAATTACACTGTTGACCAATCCATTACACCTTAACCCTACCCCTACCCTTAAACCTACCCATACCACCATAGCTTTCCCTAACCTTACCTATATCCCACCCCAAAAGTTGAAAAAGTGTTTTGCAATTCAATATGGACCCAAGTACATTGTACTTATTTTTTGATGTTAGTACATAGTAGTTAAGGCCACTTAATATAAAGTGGGACCCAAATTATAAAGAATTGCTAATTAATTACTAATCACAACATTAAAGTGTCTAAGATGTGAGCAATTGTCTTTTTTTTACTCTCAACGTGGTCATAAAATGCATCATTAGTTACTCAAGTGTTACCTAGTCACTATGCAGGTGCCAAATTCTGACCCCCTGCCAGATTACTACCCCCCTCGTTGAAGTCGCTACCTGATTGCCTAATCCTAACCACACCCCTAATCCTAACCCCTCCCCCACACCTACTCCTAAACCTACCAATACTAGGGGGGTAATAATCTGGCAGGGGGTCGGAATTCGGCACAACACAGGAACTACTAGTGATCAGGACCATTATTTTAAAGTGAAAAACATCTTTTTCACTTTAAAATAATGGTCCAGATCACTAGTAGTTCTTGAAGATTGTCCTTTTTTATTCTCGACTTGGTCATAAAATGCATCACTAATTACTCAAGTACCTCGTCATTG
This sequence comes from Chanodichthys erythropterus, assembly GCF_024489055.1. NCBI lineage: Eukaryota > Metazoa > Chordata > Actinopteri > Cypriniformes > Xenocyprididae > Chanodichthys > Chanodichthys erythropterus. The sequence goes on from NC_090227.1 coordinate 23,956,931, forward strand.
TTAAGGAACTACTAGTGGACCATTATTTTAGAGTGAAAAATATGACTGATTACGTCTCAGACACACCAGGGGCGCCTGCAGGATTTTATCTCAGGGTACACACAGAACAAGCCCAACACCCCGATTAAATAAATCAGTGAGTTGGTGGGAACGATCTATGCTGTACAAATCAAGTGATCGGCTGTTTCTTTCATGTTCACCACTTTGAAAATCTGATGCATGTAACTGGACTTTGATGTGCTTAATGCCTCTTGCATTTTTTGTTTTGTTTTGTTTTTTATGTTGTCTCTGAGCAGCTTTGTCCCGAAATGTGGGTATTGTTTTCAGAGAAACCATTCTCGCATTTTTTCTAGTTAAATGAAACTTCACTTTGCGTGTCAGAATGTTTGAACCCAGACCATATGGAAGTTCAAGTCTATTTACTAAACATTTTGAATATATATAAGCCTGTAGCCTATACTACATCATATGTTCTGTCATATAAACAGTATTTACAATAAAATAACAGCACCATTTACTTGCCTCAAACAACTCAGTATACATTAGTATTATTATGTAAAAATACAGAAAGTTTTCTGTTATGGGTATGTTTAGGGGTGGGGTCAGTGTAGGGGGATAGAATATACAGTTTGTAAAACCATTACACCTATGGAATGTCCTCATAATGATAGGCGCGCCAGAGTGTGTGTGTAAGTGTGTGTGGTTGTGTCTTCAACTGCTTATTAAAAGATGTGTTGTTCTTAGCAGCTTGGGTGGAGGTTGGCAGCTCATTCCACCAGAGAGGGTGAAAGTTTTGGAGGGTGACTTTTTGCCTCAAGACGCCACTCATTCATTGACCTGAGCTGGCGGGAGGGAGCATACAATTTTGTTAGTAGTGGGTTGAGGTAGGGAGTTTCAGTGGTAGTCCTAAAAGCAGCGTTAGAACTTTAAATTTGATTCTGGCCTCAACTGGGAGCCAGTGGAGTGAGATCAGGTAACATGAGTTCTCTTTGGCTGATTGAAAACGACACGTGCTGCCGCGTTCTGGATCATCTACAAAGGCTTATTCTTGCTGGTCGTCCAGTAGTCCAGTTTTGAAATTACAAGCACTAAAAAAATATATCACCCTTTTCACAAAATTATTAAGCATTGATAATAATGAATAATGTTTTTCAAGCAGCAAATCGGCATATTAGAATGATTTATGAAAGATCTTATGACAGTGATGACTGAAATAATGATGCTGAAAATTCAGCTTTGACGTCACAGGAATAAATTACATTTTAAAATAAATTAAAAAAGAAAATAATTATTTATTTTTTAATCGTTTTCACTGTATTTTGTTTAAAATCTATATATCACAATGGTCATTTGCATTTTTCCATTTGTCCCCAACTTCAGATTCAGGATCAAACATCATCCCAGAATGTCCCAACATTCCAGATGGAGAGAGAGTGGATTGTTTTCCAGATGGCGGTGCTTCCCAGGTAAACTGCAGAGTTCATTGCCTACTTTCCATAAAAAAAAAAGCATGCTTTTCTGAGTCTTGCCGTGTGTCCTTACAGCAAAAGTGTTTAGAAAGAGCATGCTGTTGGAGCCCCCTGAATGAGACTAACGTCCCCTGGTGCTTCTTCTCCAAAAACCATGGCTACAGCGTGGTCAGCGAAAACAAGCCTGACAGTACACGTGAGTTCATTACCGCTTTTATCATGAGCCATGTTACTTGGAAGAACATTTTAATGTTGGTAGTGGCTTGGCATAGTAGATCAACATGAGATGTGCCCTTGAGCAAGGTTACATCAGGGGAATGGTCTCTTTTCATTATTCTATTATATGCCAATATTGTGTAAATTAAATTCCATTGATCCTGGCCTTGTGGTGATAAATAATGATTATCATTTATTCAAATTAATTGTTCAAGGCTTGAAAGAAACATTTTTTTTTAATGTATGCTTACCATTGCTGAGGCTCTTTATATGGGCTAGGGAATTTTAATAAACACCTTATACAACTTGTAAACACTGGACATAAATGATAACTCAGATCATTTGGATTGTTGGGGAGAGGTTTGCTTTTACTTTTCTAAGCGATCAGACTTATAAAATCCCATTGACATTTAATGATTATCTTAACACAACTCACAATTCTTTCAGAAAATGCACAAATCTACTTTCCATTGTACACAGTAAAAAAATAAATAAATAAATAAAAATTGCAAACGAAACAAAGATTTTTGGTTCCATTTGTTATCATTAGTTAACATGAACTAAGAATGAACAACACTTCTACAGCATTTATTAATCTTAGCTGATGTTAATTTTAACATTTTATAATTACCCTTTTTTATTTTCAAAAATTGTATTTTTGAACATTAATGTACTGTGAACATAAACAAGTTTAATAAATGTTGTAACAAATGTATTGCTCACTGTTAATACTAACATGATAATAAAAGTTAATTGACCAATGCTAAAAAAATAAGACCATATTGTAAAGTGTCATCGAAATTATTATTTCAGTTTTGGTTTAATTCAGCGTGTTTCTTTTACGGTTTTTGTAATGGTTTACGAAATTTACTAGAACTTTTTTTCAGTGTTCTTTGAAAAGTTTGTATTTGACCATGTAGCAAATAGAGCTCACCAAGACCTCATGGGAAATGTTTTGTTGTAGATATTGAGGCCAAGCTGACGAGAATGGATTCTCCATCTCTATTTGGAGCTGATATTAAAGAGTTGACCTTCTACGCTGAAATGCAGACAGAAAACCGCTTTCGATTCAAGGTCTGTTTATAAACTGACACAAATAGCCATGTCATCATGTGTGTAAACATTTATAATGGCGTGCAATGACCTCTTTGTTACCAGATCACTGATGCAAAGCAAGCCAGGTATGAAGTTCCTCACGAGCATGTGCAGTCGCTCTCTTCCAGCCATCCCACCGGACCCCTAAAATACAGATTGGAGCTGATCCATAAGCCTTTCGGACTGAGAGTTTGGAGAACATCTCCTGAAAAAATCCTGTGAGTGCAGTCCACTTGGGAGCTTTTCATCTTTTCTCTTCCCTTTCACACAGTGATCATATGTTGACTCTTTGTGAGCTCAGTGCATAGCTAACAATGCAGCACATAATCATTTTAAAGTGGTTCTTTGACTAAATGAAGAGCAATCACAATAACACCAAAAAAGACAGAAATTAGAGACATGAATAGAATGAGGGATTCCGAAGAGGTCTGAAAGAAGCTTGAAGCAATGCAAACAAGCTTTTTTGTAAAGGAGCCAGTCTTCGTCTCACTGTCTACATACTGTTGATGGAAATTGTTTTGTTTCCTTTTGTTATTGTCTGCCATCATCTGTGGGTCTTTGTGCACAGTTGAAAATGACACAAAGGTAAATGGCCAGTCTAGATTCCTAGTTCTTACACATGTTCAAGTTGAATTTGATCATTTGTAAGTGACTATCAGGCTTACTTTATGTGTGTTGCTTCTGTCACATAAGAAATGTGTATTCATTTTTGGGGCTTTTTTTTTTTAAAGAAATATTAAAGAAAGCAGAGCTCTTTTTATAATAATAACTTTGACATGCAAAATGCTTGAAGGGTTAGAGGATGTTTTGTTTTATACATTTTTGCAATATTACTTGAAACTGTCTTTACTAACTGATAAAAGACTATTTATTAGGTGCACTGAAAGGAATAGAGTGCCTCAGGGATGACGCATTTTTGTAGGCAAAACCCGGAAGCGAGTTAGCATTTTAGGTCTTCCGGTTCCAACGCCGTCAAGTCTATAGGTTTTTTGAATGGGTTTTTGCTAAATCACCTGAAATAAGGTCTGTGGTTAACAAAGCCTCTAAATACTTTCACGTTTTGGTCTATGGCATAAAACACACCAGTTATAACCCACTTGTGATTTTTTTTAACTTTTACTGTGTCTTAAAATCGGCGGTTGCTAACAAATTGCTAAAAGGGACTACTTCCTTTGGTGGGGACTTTAGAAGTCATCATTAAAAACAGGACATTTGGACAGCATTTCTCATGAAAAAGTGGATTCACGAGTTCACACTTACAAATAATCAGATAGTAAATAGTATGCGTAGTATGCGTATTTGGCGTGCTGTTCGAGGAGAGGGCTCCGAGCTCGGTATTTTGGCCCGAACCCATGTACTCCCCCAAAAATTGCAAACCAATGCAGGACAGCAGCCGGAACATCATTGATGACCCCCAAAATTGCCTTGCTTAGGCTGAATGCGCTGCTGGGAGGGTTAGTAAAGGACCGGTAGGTTTCTCGCCATATGGATGAAGACATTAGACAGCGCTGAGCTCCTGCGGGAGCATGGGCGACATCACTGCTGCGGCAGTGGAGAGAATAGCTGGAGGAACTGAGCTCACTCAAGCTCTGCGGCAGTGGAGGAATAAGCCAGAACTGAGCTCCTGCGGGAGCCAAGGCGACATCACTGCTGCGGCAGTGGAGAAGTTGGCCTGAAGAACTGAGCTCCTGCGGGAGCCGAGGTGACAACACTGCTGCGGCAGTGGAGGAATTAGCCAGAACTGAGCTCCTGCGGGAGCCGAGGCGACATCACTGCTGCGGCAGTGGAGAAGTTGGCCTGAAGAACTGAGCTCCTGCGGGAGCCGAGGTGACAACACTGCTGCGGCAGTGGAGGAATTAGCCAGAACTGAGCTCCTGCGGGAGCCGAGGCGACATCACTGCTGCGGCAATGATAGAAATTTTCCGTTGTATTGGAATGATGGTATTAGTTGAGTTGGATATGGCGGCTTGCAGGTATGTGTGAGAGAAAGAGCTGGAGCTGAAACTAACCGATAGGTGTTCGTTGGGCTTCTTTAATATGGAAGCGATTAGATCGGATGTAGTTCTTAAGCTTCCAGTGACCAAATGTTTGAATCTGATGCTGGGAGTGGCCTTTTTGGGGTGGCTGTAGTTGCTGCTCCTATGCAAAATGGATTGTAGGGTTCTAGGGGAGGCAGCTTGAAGAATGAAGTTGAGAGAGGTGTCAAGGAGAGTTTTTTGCGGGTGGTTTATGGAAATATCAGCTCAGAATAAGGTACCGGGGTTGAGAATGGGTCCACCTCTGGTGACAACAGCTTGGATTTTCTAAGAGGATCTGATGTTGTTGGCAACATGGTTTGGTTCCAGGGCTGTAGCATTTGGTGGGATGGGCATCAGTGTAGTAGACAGGTTGAACTGCATTTGCTTGTGGGACAGAGCAAGGAGGAAGAAAGGCCGGGACCGAGGCCGTTAGCGGAGGCAGCCTCACGCTCGGTCGGCTCCTGGAGCCAGGGGAGGGATGAGGAGGTTAGAAAAGAGGGAAACTGAGAAAGGGAAATTGCGGCATCTGGGCCTACACCGTTAGCGGAGGCAGCTTCACGCTCGGGTTTGCCCCTAGAGCCTGGGAACAAGGTGGTTAGAAAAGGAAGGAAGGGAAAGTAGGACGTCTAGGCCTGTGCCGATAGCGGAGGCAGCCTCACGCTCGGGTCGGCCCCTGGAGCCAGGGGAGGGATGAGGAGATTAGAAAAGAGGGAAACTGAGAAAGGGAAATTGGGGTGTCCGGGCCTGCACCGTTAGCAGAGGCAGCCTCTTGCTCGGGTTGGCCGCTGGAGCCTGGGAAAGAACAGGGTGGTTAGAAAAAGAGGGAAGCTGGGGAAAATAGGACATCTAGGCCTGCGGCGATAGCGGAGAGGTAGGGTGAGAGATGGTGGCATGAAATGGCTGAGACGGCTGAGCTTGCTCCGCTAGTAGAGGCATCCTCACGTTAGGAGGGAAGGCATTTATCAAGAGGGGCAGGCATTGTTGGATGGAGTGCGGCGCCGGTGAAAGCCGCAATGTGTGGCTAAGCAGAGGGAGGAAAGTAGGGAATCCGGGGCACGGTCCAGGCTTGCTGCTGCTGCTGCGGCCTGACGCTTGTTTCTAGCACATGAATTGAAGATACAAGAGTGAGGAGATGTAAGATGAAAGAGTAGCCTTGTGGAATTACTCACATAATGAAGTTTAAGTAGCTGATCGAAGATAGTAATTCCTGTTTAGAACAGTTTGGACTGTTTAGGAAGGTGGAAGCGAACAAATATCCTATTGACTCCTTATGCCGTGATGCCTGGATATTAGCTGTATTCAGGTTAAGGCCCAGAAATTCAATGGACGTGGCTGGACCCATCGTTTTATCTGGGGCGATTGGAAACCTGAGCTCAGCGAAACTCTGACACAATGGTTTGATACTGTAAAAGACAGTACTGTTGAACTGTCATTGTTTGATGTTGAAAGATCATCAAACAGCAAAGTACAATATGATTTAGGCTACGTTCACACTGCAGGGCTTAATGCTTAATTCCGATTTTTTGAAAAAATTAGATTTTTTTGCAAGGCCGTTCACATTTTCAATTAAATGCGACCTTTTGTGATCTCCTGTGTGAATGTGAAATGACCCAGAAGTGACCCGCATGCGCAGAAGAGTATGCAACGGTCAATGACGTCACTCGTTGTTTGCGGAAGTAGACGGCCACTTCGTTTGTTCCAGTCTTTAACCTCCTTGTATTTGGATCGGAGGCTTTTTATTTTTCGCTGACATTGGAGCCAGGATCGTCTGTAACCACGCTGGCCATTCCGCTGGAAATGTTATCGTAAACCGCCCGGTTCCGATAAGAGCCCTCGAGTTTGGCCTGAATAGAGCTGTCACCCCAAATATTAATTAAATCTGTGACCTCGCTTCCCTTCCATTGATTGGTCTCAGCAGCATCGTCCGCCATGGTTGTTGTTTATCTTCTCGTTCCCGCCTACTTCAACGCACAATTATGACATTTGTAGCGTATCAATGACGTATGGGTCGGATACATGTGGTCTGGCCGTTCAGACGGAGGTCGCATTTCAAAAGATTGGATACGTATCGGATTCAGGACCACATACCCAAGTGGCCTGGGTCACATTTGAAAAGATCGGATCTGTGTCATTCAGACTGTCATGAAAAGATCAGATACAGGTCGCATGGGGCAAAAAAAAATCGGAATTGGGTCGTTTCAGCCTGCAGTGTGAACGTAGCCTTAGATGATCCTTTGTTCTTTAACTGTTGCTGGTCACAAGCACATTTATTTAGTAAAGATCAAAAGAGAATCATTTGTAAAAGACAGAGCTTTGCATAATAAGAATGTGCACCTTGAATTTATTTTAATTGTGTTCAACAATCACTAAAATTTGACCATGAACACACTGCTTGTATAACATTGTTCATTTATATTTATTTATGTTGGTTTCTTTTCTATCCAGACCTGGAAATTACTCAAATTCCATACTTCCAAACTGCAACGTAATAGTTTATTCATTGGTTATTGGTTATGCTCGTTATAAAGCAGATACAGATGAAAAGGGAACGGAAAGATTTATTTAAATGCGTCAAAATAATGATTTGAAAATAATTTTTCCTACCAGTCTCCGCGTCTCCAATATTGAAGCAGTGGTTATACTTAAACAGAAATACATATTATGACCAAGTTTCTAAGCGATTTTGATAAATCGATGGGCAGCGAGGACAATAAGTTCCGAGTTTCAATGATTCTGTAATATTAACGTCATACGTGCATCAGCTGATTGTTTAAACCACAATCGTGCCGTAATTTAGAACGGCAAACTTTACAGAAAAGTTTAAAACGTGGATTCCCTCGATCAACATTGATACAGATGGCATAACTGTAGAAATTAATTCAGTGACAGAAACGAGAAGGATTTTAACTGTGCTTTTGCTGGGTTGAGCCGATGGGGTGGAAAGTGTCAGCTGGCTTGGACTGATATCTGCGCTGCGGCGCGGCTTTGCTGAAAGGCCTGCTGCGGCGGCCTGATGCTGGAGGAAGGCCCGTTTCTTCACGGGAAGAGGCGAAATTGCCCGAGACTCGAGCTTGGTGCTCGACTGCCTTGTTGTCCATTTCTTTATGGCAGGAAAGATAGACTGGGCAGAACTAGGAAAATACACGGAAGGAAATCACGGATGTTTCGACCGCAGTGACGAAAGTCGGCCTCGGCGTCTTGGCATGCGGGGACCGTTTTGTTTGGGCTGAAGTGCCCCCGAGATGAATCGGCGGCGGTGTAATTGCTCCTAGTAAGGCCAGAGGATTGTAGCAAAGATACCTTGTGGACGAAAGATTATTCATCGGACACACAGAGATTAATTTCGGACACGGTGGGAACTTAGGGCGGGTCAGATGCTGTCAAACTGTCGAGGAATATAGGTGAGTCAACCATGTCTTATATATGCTTTCACTCGTGCTTATTGGGTAGATATGTTGATTACTGATTGCTGACAGCTGGCTGAGATGACGTGATGATTAGTCAGATTATTTGAACGTTGCTCCTCCCGAATTTTGTTAATAAAACATCATTAAGTATTCATACACAGCGCAGATCATAATCAGCGAGCATGTTTATAAATAAAGTTGTTTTTTAAATACAGTTTGAGGAAGCTTGGTGGTGAAGACGTTGATCCGCGAGCATGGTGTGCTGTAGTCCGTTTATAGCCTACTGTTAGCCTTTTATATCTGCCGACTTTATTTAGGCTTCAAAATCTATAAATGTTGTGTTAACTTGTAAAGATTACCTTGATAGACAAAACGTGCAAGTGTCATAACCCTTTGTTAAACACAGAGCTTATTTTCTGTGATTTTCCAAAAGTCTATGGGAAAAATGCCGAAGGAACTCGTGCGCCGCTAACTTCCGGGTTGGCCCACAAAAACGCGTCATCCCTGGGGCCTGGGGCACATATTAATATACATCATCTGTGCACGAGGTAGGGCCTTAAAAACATCATCCAATTGGCCCTCTGGCTTGTCAATCACTGCCATGACGTTCCTTGTGAGAGACATGCGCAGCTGCGCGCTCCAGTAACTTTCCACACTCCACAGGCGCTGCATGTCTCATATGACGAACATATTGAATTTAGGCATTTATTCACATATAAACATCGATCAGCGAACATAAACAGAAGCTCAACCTTCTCCTCAAACTTGCTTCACGTGCGAGAACAAGCCTCTTCTGGAGGCTCATTCATTATCCATTGATAAACGGGTCTTGTTTCCAAAGAATAGGGAACCACAGTCAACAAAAGCCACATATCCCTTTACGTGACTTGCCTGTATGCATGTTGCAATGATTCAGTGATTCAGTAATCTTTTATCTCCTGAATTGTATTACTTAAAAGCCCAATAAAAATGGCTTTAATCATAGGAATGCATGATTCATGTAGAAGTTTCAGCATATATTGATATTTCTTAAGAAGTATATGTGAGTAATATGCTGATTAACCTTATCTCTATAGTGATATTATTTTTAAAACTCCAAGCAGAAGTTTAGATAAGAAGTTGCATATGTCACAGAATGATTAATAGCTGTGGTTTTGAGAATAGGTTGTCATTTTCCTTACGTTACAGAAGATGATCCAACTGATCCATCTTTCAGTTGATAGTTGTATTTTCATGTGATCTGGATGTGCATTTTGATGACGTGCTAGAAGGGTGAATCTGTACATGGACATATTCTTGACAGGTTTCAAGACATTCACCCACAAACTGAACTGTGATGCAGGATTTATATAAACTTACTCTTTACAACATTTCTGACTCTCTTGCTCCGTCAGGTTTGACACAACCCTTGGGCCACTGGTTTTTGCTGATCAGTACCTTCAGCTCTCAGCTAAACTGCCCTCTCACAATATTTATGGACTTGGAGAGCATGTCCATCAGACCTTCCGCCATGACACCAACTGGAGGACCTGGCCTATCTTCACAAGAGATGGTTTTCCCAATGGCGTGAGTCATAACATTTTCACTAGTCCAAACCAGTATGACTTACTTTCTTCACTGGAATACAAAGTCTTCGGCAAGTTTTTGAGGAATGTCCTGCCCACTCTGGAATGAAGGACTGATATCAAACTTCAAAAAGGATGCAAAATCATCATAAAAAAATCATAGAAGTAGTTCATACACATCATGCACCATATTCCAAATCCAAATCCAAGTCATATGACTGAAATTAGATTTTCATTATTCACTGATAATTGCTGTAATCAGTGCATTGAACCTAAGAAATGAATCCATGTGAACAACATAGCTACTTTTTCGAGGAGATCTAGAGCATATATCAAGATTTTCAGTGAATTCAGGGAACTTTTCCTTTAATGAGCTATTTCTAACTGATCTGACTTATAAATTACTTGCGTTGGTATAACCCAATGTAATCAGGTTAATTTTGTCGTATTAACATGAAATGAATAACACAATTAATTTAAATATTTTACAGGAAGCACATTGTTTAGGTTACTTAAAACATTTTTATATTGCAACACTTCTGTGTAGGATTAGCCTGGCATTTGTGTTTCAAGATCATGAGACATAAATGTTCTAAATTGTCTCAAAAATTGATTAAAGGGTTGAAATTTACCATTACAAACCTTAATGACTTTTCCTACCCCAGGGCACACACAACCTGTATGGCCACTACCCCTATCTCACATGTCTGGAAGATGAGAGCGGTCACTCCATTGGCGTTTTCCTCATGAACAGCAATGCTATGGGTAAACTGTTGTTTTATTTTTTCATTGCAATTGCTTTTTTTTTTATTTTTTTTTTTTATTGCTGGTCACAAACACAAGCTTTTGCCGTGGGCTAAAGTCATAATCTTTAACATGATTTGTGATGTCTGTGCTCAGCATATATAGTGCATCTTGATTTGCTTTTGTGTTTGCAATGGTTGCTTTTGCTTAAGGTTAGCAAATTAGGGCAATTTAAGTTGTTTATGTCTGTCTGTTTATGTCTGTGCACAGAGGTGACTATCCAGCCTGCTCCGGCTGTAACCTTCCGGACTATTGGAGGGGTTTTGGACTTTTACATCCTGGTCGGAGACACACCAGAAGCAGTGGTGGACGAGTTCACGAAGGTATGCGTTGCTGTCAGATATAAATAGAAACATCAGTGACACTTGTGGGTGAAATTCTAAACATCTTGGTAATGCTTTTTCATTTTGGATAGAGACATGGCATGGTGGGCAGTTCACATGCTAGGACATGTGGCACAGTGGAAGAATGTGGGCAACCTGAGTCATGTTATTTTCTGTCATGTTATGATTACCATGATCTTAAAAATACTTGATTCTGATTGGTCAGTTATAGTATTCTGAAGTCAAATTGGGTGGAATTGACAGCTAAAATACTATATTATAAATTATAAACATTATAAACATTATTTTAGGGATATTTTTTTCTATTAAATTTACACACAATACGTCATTTGCTGCATCCTGCAGTCAAATGTTTTTGTACAGTATAATAACCATATTATATACAGAATAATAACCATACTACAGTATAATAACCATGTTATTACTTACAAATATTATTAAATTTCGAAGTTAAAACTATTATAAAATAGTAACAATATCAACGTATTGTCAATTTTATTGTCAAATCACATTGATATTTCATGTCCATGTCAGGGTTATTATCATTAACTAAAACTAAACTTAAAACTAAAACCATAAAAAAGTTAGAAATATAATAAACATAAGCTGATATAAAAAAATAAACTTTAAAAGATACACTTGAAAGACATTGATATATTGAATTTGATACATGCATAGGTCTGTATCATGTAGTGTGCTATGCCATATAATGTACTTCATGTAATAAGATTTAATTTCGTACGAAACTTTAAAAAGCACTTCTTCTTTGCTGTGACATAGTGGTGCATGTTACAATTTTTGCACATCACTTTGGGTGTTCCTGTACACCCAGGAACCCAGCATCTTCCCTTCTTATAATACATTGTTGCCAATGAAAGGTATCGTCTAAAACCTCCTCGAAAATTACCCCTTTCGTTGCCCTGAGGCTACGAAAAGAAAAACTGAATTTCTGAACATGCAAAATAAAAAAAATAAAAAAATAAAAAAACTTCATAAAACCTGTCAAAAGGCTTCTCTACACCTTCATACACACACACACATATTTTTTATGTACAGTTCATGTCGTTTTAAATAAAATTACTAAAGCAAATAATATTGCCTTCTTCTCATAAGATGTGCTCCTGTGACCATGTGTCAGAACAGGACGTCCCACCTTTAAATGGTGCTTGATATTGACTCCAACACCTTACTGAACTGTTCTTTGGTACATTCTCGACCTTTCTACTTGGTTGTTATCATTTAAAGAAAAATTTACTAAACATAGGGCTTCGTTGTGCTGTAGAGGGATATATATATATATATATATATATATATATATATATATATATATATATATATATATATATATATATATATATATATATATATAATAAACTTTTTAGGTAGTTGCCAGTGATGTTTTATTTTCTTTGTAGCACTAAATCTGAAATAAAAATGGATAAGAACTATATAGACATAATTAATAATAATAATAATGACAAAAACACACAACAAAATTACTGAAACTCTAACTAAATTTAAAATGAAAAATATGATAATAAATTTAAATGTATAGTTTTAATAAAAACTAAAACAGAATGATGATAAAATAGCACTGGGCCATTTATATATTTAATGGTAAGTACAGCCCTAATAAGCAGTCAGTCATTACTGTAAAATAAACCCTGGCAAGGTGGTCAGGATCCTAAACTTTATCCTTGCTAATTGATGTTACCCCATGCAAAAGGTTGAAGTAAAAATCATATAGGCCCAGATGAAACCTCCAGATTAGCCTGAGGGAGTCCTGTGATGTTCAGCATGTTTAACATTGCTTTATGTGTCTCCAGCTGATTGGCAGGCCTTTCATCCCTCCATACTGGTCTCTGGGCTTCCAAATCTCTCGCTGGGACTATGGCAGCCTGGACGAGGTGAAGAGAGTTGTGGAGAGGAACCGACTGGCCGGGCTTCCGTATGTAAGTGCCAGGAACAGAAGGAGGGTCCTCGCTTTGTTCTACAAAACTTGATTCCACCCAGCACTTCAAAGCCACGATTGAGAGCACAGAACAAAGCTTTATAAATAATAACTTCACATATGTGAATTTCACCTGTACGTGCAGTTAGAAACGTTTAGCACCTTATGGTTGGGTTCTAATTGCTGAAAGATGTATTGAAGCTCAATGTTTGATCTAACCTGAACAAAGAGGGCTTTAGCATGTCAGGATATTGCATCTCCGCCTGATTACCATTAGCAAATTACTGGCAGGAGAATCTCACCATCTGCTGATGTTTGATGGAAGTCAAGCCTAAAAGAATCAAAACAAAAAACAGTGACTGGACAATATTAGCATGCAAAAGAGGCATTAGCCATCATAAAGGCTGAAGGAGCTGATTCTAAAGGAGAAATTAAGGAGGAGACTTAAGTGCCATAGTTCTGGTAGAACGAGAATGGCTTGACACAAATATGAACTTTAGCAACTTGTTTAACTTCCGTAATTTGATGCTAAAATAAAACAGGATATTCAATGAGAGAAGAAAATTTTGATTTTAAGGGACTCAAAGTCAAACCATTATTTATGTCCATATTGTTTTGTGTTCCAGGATGTCCAATACACTGATATTGACTACATGGAGGACAAAAAGATCTTCACCTATGATATGGATAAATTTAAGGACTTGCCTCAGTTTGCTGATTACATGCATGAAAAAGGGCAGAAATACATCATCATACTGGTGAGCCATTGCTATTGAAATTTAATTTATGTTAAGGTGTAGGGTTTTATAGGTTGGCAAGTCAGTTCTGGCTTTTGGACAGTATAGGCCATAGCAAGTTTTGTCTCATACATTTCAGTGTTTTTTGAGAGTACCTCAAAACATTTTCTTTTTGGTAGGATCCTGCTGTGTCCACAGGTTCGAGGATAAATGGACCCTATGAAGCACTTGAAAGAGGACATGAAGCTCATGCTTGGGTAACTGAATCAGATGGGAAAACACCTTTACTAGGAGAGGTAAGATCCTCCAAAGATAATCCTGATCACGGTATTATGTTGGCTAATTGTTACAACAGTTGGAATTGAGAACAAGCTCTTATTTATAAAACTTACTGAACTGAATGATTTCCATCATGTTTGGTTTTAGTAATTGTTTTTGGACATTTGCATTTTTACACTGATGGGGTCAGATAACATATTGTATTGCATTGTCCTTGCTGGTTGCACACTACAAGATATATACAGTACAGTGTGTCTAGAGTAGTCTGATCTGGGACTTATTTTTGGTGTATTGGTGTAAAATAACTAAGCCTATCGAAAAATTAAACTAATTGTTTTTTTTTTTCTATTTCAAATATAACGAGCCCAGCACGATATGCGGACAAAAATATATACAGTATATCGTGGCCATGAATTAAGAATTCATTCCCACAAATTAAGAATTCATTCTTTCGTTTTAGTATATTGCAACCATGATTTACTTATTTGTTCCCTCATTTGAGGAAATCGTGGCCACGTTGAACAAATTAGTTTACTTGTTTTAGTTCAATTGTGGCCACAAATTAAGAATCTGTTCCCAAGACTTATTAATTTGTTCCCCCAATTTAGTGAATCATGGCCACGTTGAACTAATTCATTGCCTCATTTTAAAGGTAGGGTAGGCAATTGCAGAGAGGCTAGTAATAGTAAGTTAGCTTTAAAAGCATGAGATGCCACCCTCCCTTCAGAGCGCTCTCCAAAGCCATGCCTCCTTCGCAACACATGAAAGCACACAGCAGAGTCTGCAATGCATCATGAGAGGTGAGGTTAAATTACTTCATGTCTCAAACCACATAACATTACACTATTAATGAACGTAAACAACTTACAGAGTTCCCACTTGTACCACCTGACTGCTGCAGATTGATTTTGGCGTTGATAGTGTTGACATAGAAATGCACAAATCCAAGTCTGAGGATATGAACTGCTCTGCTCGGTTTGTGGTTTTCATTCGGACCAAACTGAGACTTCCACAGAAGATATTTGTATTGTATTGTATTTAGACCACTTCTATTTTGATTTCTATATTGATTGCTATCAGGATGTGAAGAGAGTTTCCACCAGTATAACAAAAATTGTTTTATAAAACAAATTGACTAAAACCTACCTTTAACTAAAACAAGGGAACACATTAATACTGTAACGAAGCGGGAGTCATGGTAAGATCTAAATGCAAGCTTTATTAAGAATGTCGTACAGGCAGGGTCAATCAGGAGCAGACGAGAACAGCAAGGGACAGGCAGAATCGTAATCAGGGTGCAGGCAATGGTCAGGACAGGCAGATATCATTCACAGAACAGTATACCAGGCAAGGGTCAGGACAGGCAGCAACGGGTCAAAAACAGGAACAGGCAAGATCAATCACAGGCAGACAGAAAACAAGGAAACGCTCAGAATTGTCACAAGGAATCAAGACTTCGCAAACTGGTGGTGTGAGTGTGAGTCCTTTATAGTCCTGTTAATGTACTGCAGCTGGGTGTGGTGATTAGTGAGGAGTGTGTGCATGGCTGTATGTGGCGACAGGTGATTGGTGTGGAGTGAACATGTGACTGGCTGGGAGGATTGTGGGTAATGTAGTCCAGGAACTGACAGAAACAGACGGTGATCGTGACAAATACAATGTGGCTGCGATTTAGTAAGACGAGGGAATGACTTATTATATTGTGTGCACGATTTACTTAAAACAAGGGAACGAATTAGTAAAACGTTGTGGGAATTAATTAATTCATGGCCATGATATACATGATTTTTCTGCATGTCATGTGCTGGGCTCCATACAAATAAATGCTGATCTTTTGAAAGTTCTATTTATCAAAGAATCCTGGGGGGGGAAAAAAAGATACAAATATTAACTTTTTTCAACATTGATTATAATAATATACATTTATTGAGCAGCAGATCAGCATATTAGAATATTTTTTGTGACACTGAAGATTGGAGTAATGATGTAGCTTTGCATCACAGGAATAAAATGCATTGAAAAAATGTATTGAAATTGTAATAATATTTCAAAATATGTTCGATTTTACCTTATTTTAGCCTTCATGAGCTTAAGAGACTTCTAAATCTCTCTCTCTCTCTCTCTCTCTCTCTCTCTCTCTCTCTCTATATATATATATATATATATATATATATATATATATATATAAGTATAGTTATTTACAGTTTACGTAACGATTGTGTGGTGGAGGATCAATGCTACAGTACTTATTCAAAATAACTAAAAGCCTGGAACCATCAAGTAGAATTAGAATTAGAGCCAGAATTATTAGATTTCTTAGAATTACCATCCATCTTTTTTAAAAAAAAAATCCCATTAAACATTATTAACTTTCCAGTTCTATTTTAAGAAAAGATTATTTTGTATTTACTGGCTTAGTTTAAGACTAATCTTGTGGTGTCTTGTAAAAATGTATAAAAACAAAATTGAACCTTGTGAAAAAATTAGAATAGATATTTATAATGAAGTATAGAATAAGTAAAGAGACACTGAAAAATTGACGGATTTAATGAAGGACTTCTGGAGTTGCCATGTGATTGCCATGAGAGAGACCATTAATTTAACCTATGAAACACTGAATTAGATCATATATCAACCACCCCTCAGGGCAACAATACACATATCACATGGCAATAATATCATTTGTGAGTATTTAGACGATTAGGCGCAGACAGATGCTAATTGCTTTTTTATAGTTTTATTTCAGGTCAATGTGGGCATTGATTTTGCATTAGAGTTTAATATCACGCTTTCATGCAGCTCAGAGCCATGTGAGATGAGGAAAATAAAAGAACACAAGAGGAAATGGAAACGCCAGTGGCTTAAAAACATAAAGACATAAATAAAACTGGGGGGTGGTGGGGGGCTGTATTTCACCCAATATTTCTGTGAAATATTGTGATGTTTGTGATTAGAATCTCATAAAACAGAGGCATTTTACCCAAATAATCAAAATAAATAGGATATATTTAAATATATTTGACAGTTAAGCACATTTCCTCCTCTCTCTCTTGTCACAGGTCTGGCCAGGGGAAACTGTGTTTCCTGACTACACTAACGATGCTTGCATTGAATGGTGGGTTAATGAAATTTTGCTATTCTACGGAGAAGTCAAGCATGATGCTCTCTGGATTGTAAGTAACCCACATAGATCATTACCATTGATCATATATTGAACTTGATCATTTTACGACTTGGTGAAAAGGTCATGAAAGGTCATGAAAAATGTTCTGATTCTGATCTCCAACTTCCTACAGAGTCTCCAAATCAATATTATATATGCCACTGACTTAATATGTATTAATCATGATATTCAAACACAGCAAAACTCTATAAACATCACTGTAAGATTTTAAACTCCATCTGATCTACAGTATAGTATAAACTACAAAAGCTCAACATAAAGTCAAAATTTAAATTCATGTTTATTTGTATAGCGCTTTTTTTTTTTTTTTTTTTTTTTTTTCAGTAGGCTTACATATTGTTTCAAAGCAGCTTTACAGAAAATGCATTTTTCAAAAATATTACAATCAAGAAACCAGTGGAGACTCACAAATTTTACACCATCTAGTCAATTCCTGAATTATAAAATCAAGTCCAGCCTGATTTTTTTTTTTTTTTTTTTTTCTTTTTCTCACTGAATATTTTGACTTGGATTACTTTTGCGAATGCCATTTCATGTTGACTTTAAAGCCTCCCTAAAGGGTGATGCTTTAATCTCAAGATAATTAGCTGCCTGAATTAGGGAAGCGCTGAACTAATTGCTGTTTTATTTCCAAGGACATGAATGAGGTGGCCAATTTTGTGAAGGGAAGCATCAAAGGCTGTGCTGATAACAAACTCAACTATCCTCCATTCACCCCACGTGAGTCTGAAATGCATCTAGCGCTAGATTTATTGATAGCAGATGCATATCAGCTAAGCATTTCCTCACCATCTGTACTCTTTATTTCCATTCTACTCTAAAGGTATCCTTGATGACCTGATGTACAGTAAGACCTTATGTATGGATGCTAAACACAAATGGGGGACCCACTATGATGTCCACAGTCTCTATGGGTACTCTATGGTCCTGGCCACTGAGAAGTAAGTGTTGGTTTGTTCACACTCTATATGCAAATGATCTCTCTTATGATCGGCTGACGCTGCTTTCTAATCTTGTCAAAGAATGATTAATGCAGGTGAACATCACCACAATGTCATATTTACCAGTGGATAGTCATATGTTAATGTGCTCATGGTTGTGACAGCATAACCATGAATGTTTTGGAATTTTGTTTACGCTTAGTTTTCATAAATGTTCTGGGTGGTTGTGGGAGGGAGGTTTATGTTTTGAATGATAGTGTATACTATATGTAAGCAATAAGGTACGAGAGGCTGTGCTGTATCGTGAATAAGTCACGGCTGAAGGGCGTCGTTAGGCACGACACAAAGCCGTGACTTATTCATGATACAGCACTAACCTCGAGTAAATTATTGCTTTTATAAAATGGTTACCACACAAGACAAATATTAAAGCCAAAAATATGTATAAATGCAACTTTCATGAAGTAAACTTTTGCTAAAAGCCTTCCTTCCACTGGAAAAAATAGTCCCTGACCGTGAACAGCAACAGATGTTATGTTATTATTCGATTAAATGGCGGCAAAGACTGTCTTTATGAATGTGTCAGTCAGTAGCGAAGACTTTTACATTGAAAAGACTGAATTGTTGTGAACACGGAACAAGATGCAACTGATAAATGCTTTGACTAAAGCTGTCACTCATGGGAAAACCCATTAATTGTTAAAAGGACAAGATAATACATTGGGCATTTAAACGTTTTTCTGTGCAGTGATACACAGGGTGAAACGGTCATAGCCGTGTTTAATCGTGAATAAAACACAGCTATTTGCCAATCAGAATCAAGGGAAGGATGTTTTATAAAGTTTATCAAATTATTATTATTATTATTATTATTATTATTATTATTATTACTTTAACCCTCTGGATTGCCTCTGGATAACAAACTCATTTTCTTCATTTTGCAAGAACCTTTTTTTTAAGTTGGAAATAAAATGCAGGGATGGTTTTTAATTAACCAATAAAAGGATATTTCTTCATTTTAAGATCTTTTTTTCTAGCAAAATACTCTGTGGAGGATGCATTTTTTTTTAATTTTTTTTGCTCTAGAGACTGCCTTCAGAAATACGATTCACATTTCTTTGCAAATAAACATTTTAAAACATCTGGAGTCATATAAATTATTTGTGCATTATGGGGTATTACTTATGTTGGTTGTCTTCTACATTGCATGGCAGTGGAATAGATATGAATGCTGTGGATATGGATGCAATGAATGCAGATGATATATAGTTATGAAATATTTATTTGTTTTTGTATTATTCATTGTTAAATATCTTTACCTACTATTTTAGTATTTACTTCACATTTAAATCTATGTTAAATAATAATAAATTGACAATTATTTTTGTGGTGTTTAGAAAAACCTTTAATTTCTTTCCAAATAATTTGCTAAAAAAAAAATCTTTTAGGATGTACCTTTAATACAAGAAAACTGAACCATTTTTCCTTTCAAATAATAGAGATAGGATTAAGGAAAACTTTTTTTTTTTTTTTTTTTTTTTTCAGCAATAATAATTTGTCTTTTAAAAATAAATGTTTATTTTATTTTTTTTATTTAATTTCATTATTTTTCTTTGTATTCTTCAGCAATTAGATTTTTTTCCAAAATAAATAATTTCCTAACATCAAAGTATATACAGCTATGGAAAAAATTAAGAGAGCACTTAACATTGATTTCTGAACTTGGAGTGGTCTCTTAATTTTTTCCATAGCTGTATTGTAATAATGAGGTCAACTGAATGCAAGAAAATGGAATCAAACTTTTTTTTTTCTTTACTAGTGCAAGTAATAGAAAATGAATAAAATAAAAAATTGTTCAGATTTGAAATGATTTATTTAATGAATGTGGAACAGCACACGACAGCTCTGAGTCAGTTGTAGTGACTCAAGCAGCATCACGCGTGATTCAGTGTTTTACTAACATACACTCAATATTGTCATATGGCAGGATGTTTTCCTCAAAGGAGGGTTGAGTTGTATCATGCTTGCTCTTTTTATTTTCAGCAGGAAATCTGTTTTACTCATCTTGTAATTTCTACATCATTGATTTGTTCCACTCTCGTTTCTCTACACCCCCTCTCTCATTCAGCTTAACTCCCACTTAACTCCTGCTTTTATGTTTTTCATCTCTATAGTTTCCTGGGCCACCCTACTTGGCGTTGTGTCTTTTAAATGCCCTCTTTTATGTTGTTTTATTCTGGTGCCAACATTCCCTTTAGCTCTAAAATTGTGTTTCTGCTTCCAGGGCGGCGAGAAGAGTGTTTGGGAACAGCCGTTCCATGGTCTTTTCCCGCTCCTCCTTCCCCGGGGTGGGCAAATACGCTGGGCACTGGTTGGGTGACAATGGCGCCAACTGGAATGACATTAAGTGGGCTATACCAGGCATGCTGGAGTTTAACCTCTTTGGAATACCTTATGTAAGTGGTTTCTGACAGTAATTGATGGTAGACACCAGTCTTTCTTCATAACACAACAACCCCCATTGTGAGACATGGAAAGCTTTTAGAGAAAGCTTTTGGTTTTGATTGTGTTTCCATGAAATGCAATGAGAAATTGAATAGGCATTTGGACTCAGTGTTCAGTTTGAATTGAGTTAACATTGACTGGCCGACTCAACAGTCAGATCCAATGAATTCATCATGAGATGGATGGTGTATACATCTCTTGCTATTGCTGCGTTTAAAAGCAGGGGTTGCATAATATCTGACCATCAAACTTACTGTGATTTGTACTGTGAGGTAAATCATTTTTAAACCACTTATTTTTATTATCAGTATTTGTTCATATTGAGATTTCTCACTTTTTGATTTCAGTCTTTGGTGTTTTTGCAAATCTGAGCACAGTTTGAGACATTGTTAAGATCTCTTATGAAGAATCTCCTGGGTCTTTTTCTCAGGAGAAACATCTAAGAACTATGAGACTTAAGCAAAAACTCTCTACGTAATCTCAACTGAGTTCCATTTTTTTCTTTCAAAGAACAAGAGATTTATTTAAGCAACTTCTTTTAAGTAACTACCTCTCTGAAATTTCCATAAGGGAATTAAAAATAGATACAAATGAGTCAATAATTTTATAATAATATTTGCTAACACTTTCAATGGTGTCTTTAAACAGACATTCTACTGACTGTTGTTACAGATCCCTTGTTTCCCTGGACTCCATTTCCCAGTATCCTCCTGTTCTCCACACCTGCACTCACTTCCCTCGTCAGCTCCTCATCGTCACTCATCACCTGCACCTGGACTCTATTGTTAGCACTCCTATATAATGCACTCACTCCCTGCACTCCTCGTCCGTTCTCTGTTTTGTTAAGGTGTCTGTCTGTTGTTCATTGCCATTGTTTGAAGTAAAGTCTCTATTATCGTGGAAATCCGTATCTGCCTCATCTCTCTACCAGCCACCCGTAACAGAAGAACGGACCTAAACCGACCGGATTTTCCACGGAAAAAAAAAATGGAGACTTTCCCCAGCTCCCTGGATCCAGCTCCTCCATCGCCTCTCACCCTAACAGCCAGCGAACGCATTATCGGGCTCCTGCAGGTTGGACGTTCGCTGGAGAGGTATGTGGAGGAGTTCGTTGAGCTTGCGTACTTGTCTAACTGGCCCGACGCTCAGTTGATCTCCCTGTTTTTGGATGGATTGGATGACGACACTATCCGTTTTGATGAACCTGTTTTTTGTTTCTCCTTAAGCGACACTATCAATTTAATTTTGTGGTTGAATGGCTCCAATTTCTTAGTAGAAGAGGTTCAGGATCAGTGTTGTCGTCCGGTCCATCCAGAAACACGGTTGGCCGGGCCAGTTAGTCAACCTCCGGCTTCCTCCGCACACCGCTCCAGCGAACTCCCTGCCTGCCCCAGGCTGGACCCATATTCCGCTACTGGGCCCAGTAAGCGGAGGAGGAGGAAGAAAGTGGCCCCAATGTCTCCAGAGCCCGCTCCAGTATCTCCAGAGCCCGCTCCAGTATCTCCAGAGCCCGCTCCAGTATCTCCAGAGCCCGCTCCAGTATCTCCAGAGCTCGCTCCAGTATCTCCAGAGCCCGCTCCAGTGTCTCCAGAGCCCGCTCCAGTATCTCCAGAGCCCGCTCCAGTATCTCCAGAGCCCGCTCCAGTATCTCCAGAGCCCGCTCCAGTATCTCCAGAGCCCGCTCCAGTGTCTCCAGAGCCCGCTCCAGTATCTCCAGAGCCCGCTCCAGTATCTCCAGAGCCCGCTCCAGTATCTCCAGAGCCCGCTCCAGTATCTCCAGAGCCCGCTCCAGTATCTCCAGAGCCAGCTCCAGTATCTCCAGAGCCCGCTCCAGTATCTCCAGAGCCAGCTCCAGTATCTCCAGAGCCAGCTCCAGTCCCCACAGAGCCAGCTCCAGTGCCTGTGGGGATTTTAATTGTATTTGAGGGGATGAAATGGCCCTCAACCCCAGTCTCCTCCGAGCCAAGTTCTCCAGTCTCCGCCGCCGAGCCAAGTTCTCCAGTCTCCGCCGCCGAGCAAAGTTCTCCAGTCTCCGCCGCCGAGCAAAGTTCTCCAGTCTCCGCCGCCGAGCAAAGTTCTCCAGTCTCCGCCGCCGAGCAAAGTTCTCCAGTCTCCGCCGCCGAGCAAAGTTCTCCAGTCTCCGCCGCCGAGCAAAGTTCTCCAGTCTCCGCCGCCGAGCAAAGTTCTCCAGTCTCCGCCGCCGAGCAAAGTTCTCCAGTCTCCGCCGCCGAGCAAAGTTCTCCAGTCTCCGCCGCCGAGCAAAGTTCTCCAGTCTCCGCCGCCGAGCAAAGTTCTCCAGTCTCCGCCGCCGAGCAAAGTTCTCCAGTCTCCGCCGCCAAGCAAAGTTCTCCAGTCTCCGACGCCTACGAGCCCTCAGCGCCAGCCGCCGCCTACGAGCCCTCAGCTCCAGCCGCCGCCTACGAGCCCTCAGCTCCAGCCGCCGCCGCCGAGCCCTCAGCTCCAGCCGCCGCCGCCGAGCCAGCCGCTCCAGCCGCCGCCGCCGAGCCAGCCGCTCCAGCCGCCGCCGCCGAGCCAGCCGCTCCAGCCGCCGCCGCCGAGCCTGCCGCTCCAGCCGCCGCCGCCGAGCCAGCCGCTCCTAGTATGGTCTCTGTGATTGAACTCTCCAGCCCAAAGACTGTTTTCCCTCCCTGCCTCCCTCTCCCGCCTCCTCCTAGTCATGTCTATACTGCACCTCCACCTCAAGCCCCCTCGCCCAGATCTCCACCTCGGACCTCTGGGCGATTACCTTCACCCCGGCTCCAACCTCCCTCTGCTCCACCGTTGCCCATCAGTCCTCCAGCTTCACCAGTCTCCATCCTGCCTCCACTCACACCTTGGTCATTCATCAGCCTGCCCTCCCCTCTGGACTTCACTCCTCCGTCTCCGCTCCGTCACTCCGTCCCTCGGATTCAGTTGGCCTCCTCACTCCCCCCGGTGTTCGTTTTGTTGGCTGTCCTTCTGCTTTCACTGCGGCCTTCTGGAGCCCCGGCTGCGCTTCGGTCGGCGGAGCCTTCGGTTCCGCCATCACCCGCCAGTCCTTCAGCGACGCCTGGGCTCAACGCCTCGAAGGCTTCGGCTCCTGACCCGCCATGGCTGCCCGCTGCACCTGACCCGCCATGGCTGCCCGCTGCACCTGACCCGCCATGTATGCCTGCTGCATGTCTGCCCGCTGCACCTGACCCGCCATGGCTGCCCGCTGCACCTGACCCGCCATGGCTGCCCGCTGCACCTGACCCGCCATGGCTGCCTTCAGCCCCTGACCCGCCATGGCTACCTTCAGCCCCTGACCCGCCATGGCTGCCTTCAGCCCCTGACCCGCCATGGCTGCCTTCAGCCCTTGACCTGCCATGGCTTTTGAACCTGCCCTGGAGACCTCCACTCCAGTTTGCTCCTCCCCCTGCACCAGCTTGAGGTCTCCAGGGCGCCCGCCCCCCTCCCGGTTGTTACATCTACGGCGCGAGGACGCGCCTACCGGGAGGGGGAGGTACTGTTACAGATCCCTTGTTTCCCTGGACTCCATTTCCCAGTATCCTCCTGTTCTCCACACCTGCACTCACTTCCCTCGTCAGCTCCTCATCGTCACTCATCACCTGCACCTGGACTCTATTGTTAGCACTCCTATATAATGCACTCACTCCCTGCACTCCTCGTCCGTTCTCTGTTTTGTTAAGGTGTCTGTCTGTTGTTCATTGCCATTGTTTGAAGTAAAGTCTCTATTATCGTGGAAATCCGTATCTGCCTCATCTCTCTACCAGCCACCCGTAACAACTGTAAGTAATTTGGCAAGTAACGTTACACACGATAAGAGGTATATTTTCCATGTTAATCAGAGTTTTTGTCCTAACTAGCCACGACACAAAGTATGGAAATGATAATCTCAGATACTGTTTGTGTGCTTTATTTAATGTTAAAAGCATCTAATGTGAGTTTGAATATCATTTTGTGCGTGTTTTATAGTTGTACTAACAATGAACAATTCACCTCAGATCTTCAAAATAAATAAAAGGAAACAAGAAGGTTCAAACTGTCAACTCATTGTGAACAGACACATGTATTCTATGACAAAGATTGTTCAGTAACTTAGTATGTATTTTTAATAATGTTAAAATGGTGTAATATTCATGAATTTCATTATGTACTCATCCTTTTTATTTTGAGCGCCGTTGGGGCATGCCGAGAGAGAGAGAGCCTGCCCACTCGCTTTTCTGATTGGCTGTGATTTTTCATTGACTTTATCACATCTCATCGTCGCGTCCCGTCTGATGTGGACAGACAAATTGTTTGTCGCTGGAATCTTATTGCATCGCTTCTGCTTAAGACCTATGGTTAAGACACGGTGTAACAGTTTATTGCTCTAATGAAAGTTGACATGTAGTTGCAAAGTTACTTATAGTTTGTAGAACGTCTAAATTTGACTGTCCAATTTTACTTTTGAGATTCAAAAATGAACACAAATGAGACAAACTGATCTTGGAATGAGTTCATATTCGAGGCCTTTAATAGCAGACTTTGCTATTTTTACAACAATTAGCACATTTTTAGGTCTTTTCTTATACTCTAGGGCAGGGGTTCCCAACCTAATTCCTGGAAACCCCAACACTGCATGTTTTCCATGTCTCCTTAATCAAACACACCTGATTCAGATCATCAACTCATTGGTAGAGACTCCAAGACCTGAAATAATAGAGAAATAACAGATAAAGGAGAGATGCAAAATGTGCAGTGTTGGGCGGTTGGGAACCGCTGCTCTGGGGAGACGTTTATGAGTTGACTTTTCCCCTGAATCGCCATTTGATCTCTATTTAATCGCCTCACTGATTTGGAGAAACAGAGTTTTCATTGTGATTTTTTTTCTTCCCCACCTCTGGAGAGATTCTGAATCTCATGATTTTATTCGGCAGGTTGGTGCGGACATCTGTGGGTTCTTCGACGACTCATCAGAGGAGCTTTGCAGACGTTGGTTGCAAGTTGGCGCATTCTACCCCTTCAGCCGTAACCACAACGCACAAGGTTACAAAGTACGTCCTGCCCTCTAAACACCAATAAACATTCAGTCTAAGTGTACAAAGTATCCTCTTCTTCTAACATCTCTGCTACATGTTACTATCCCAACGGCAATGCTCTGAATTACAAGTGTGTCCTCTCTCTTTAAATGCTATTTGTAGAAGATTTATTTCTCTAATCATCATTGTGAGATTGGCGTGAGAGAAGCAATCAGACCTCCGGAGCGAGAGTTTGAGAGGGCAAATGAGGATGAATGGAAAATGATATTCTTGGTGAAATTAGATGAATAAGATTTGACCTTTTAGTCAGAGAGTAATCATTCCACGGCTGTCTCCGGGACCGATGGCTCTCCGCCATGATGAACATATTATCAGTATCCACACAGTAAAATCCATTTCTCACTCAGCTTCTCTTTGCTCTTCAGCTTACTCTCCATGACTAGTTTTATGACCCTTTTCTAACAGGACCAGGACCCTGCATCATTTGGTGCTGATTCTCTCTTGGTGAACTCCTCCAAGCATTACCTGAACATCCGATACACCCTCCTGCCATACCTCTACACGCTGTTCTACAAGGCCCACACTAATGGGGAGACTGTAGTGCGTCCCATGATGCATGAGTGAGTTCGTAAGCATGTGCAAACAGCAGTGAACAGTGTCAGCCTCAACAACAAACAGCTGGTTCTGTATATTAACTTTGTGTATTTCTAAATGAGATCTGTGTAGAAGAAAAATATTGTAGTTTGAATGCCTTTTTTGAGTTTAATTCATCAACTTTATTATTTTAAGTAAATACATAACCATTCACAAGTACTTTATTCAGTACTTTATTCATTCTACACCCATAAGGCCTTTGTTGATCTTTAGAACACAAATTAAATTATTTTTGATTAAATCCGATGGCTCAGTGAGGCCTGCATAGACAGCAATGGTACTTCCTCTCTCAAGATCCATAAAGGTACTAAATACATATTTAAATCAGTTCATGTGAGTTCAGTGGTTCTATATTAATATTATAAAGTGACAAGAATATATTTTGTGCGCCAAAAAAAAAAAAAAAAAAGACTTTTTAACAATATCCAGTGATTGCTGATTTCAAAACACTGCTTCAGAGCGTTATGAATCTTTTGAGTCGAATCAGTGATTCGGATCGCGTATCAAACCGCCAAACTGCTGAAATCACGTGACTTTGGCGCTCCGATCTACTGATTTGATTCATAAAGCTCCGAAGCTTCAAGAAGCGGTGTTTTGAAATCGGCCATCACTAGATATTGTTAAAAGTCATTATTTTGTTTTTTTGGCGCACAAAAAATATTCTCATCACTTTATAATATTAAGGTAGAACCACTGTACTCACAGAGTCTCCTTTAAAAAAATTTAAAAAAAAATCTTACTGACACTTCTTACTTTTGAATTATATAGTGTATATTCACAGATTACCTTTTTAAACCATATTTTAATTACCATGTTTTTTTTGTTTTGTTTTGTTTTTTTCTTTCAGTTTTAGTTAGTTAGTTGGTTGTATTAACCAGTCAGCATCCAGGAACTATATGCTTAATAAGACTATTTTGTTTCTCTGCAGGTTCTATTCCGACAGTGAAACTTGGGCGGTGGACAAGCAGTTCTTGTGGGGAGCACACCTTCTTATCACACCTGTGTTGGATCCTGTAAGTGAACACATACACACACACACACAAGCAGTTGTATAACTTCCTCTGGGACCATGCAGATGACCTCCTCTGGGACAAATACGAGGAAGATGGGACTTTTTTCTCACTCTTTTCATTTCCATCGCCTCCTTTTCTCTCTTTCTAATGAGTTCGTCGACCTCATTATGAAGAAATTAGAACTGAATATAGATCGCGGCCATGTGAAAATGGGTGATGAATTGTTTGAGCAGGCTTTGTGCATTTTATCAAGAATATGACTGAAAATCTTCATGTTCAAAGAGCTTCCCAGGAGAACATGGCAAAAGGCCCATTTTGAGAAAGTTTGATATGCATACGTCAAGAGACGCGTGCGTTGAGGTTATTCAAATCTTAAGGGAGGGTATGTGATGTAAACACTTCAATCAGCAGCAAAATCCATATGCATCAGATGCATGAAAGATTATGATAATTACTGGACCATGTGGTATGGAAAAAAGTTGTTAGGTGCTATAACAAGTTGCAGAGAAGAAGAAAAACTGCTGTTGTTTTTCATCTCGCAAGCATTAATTTAATGACACCCGACATCTAACTTGCAGATCAGTTGAACTTTAATCTTCTCAACATGGGTTTTGACTAGGGAAATCTATTTCCACCTTCAGAATTTTTGTTATCTTAGCCATCTTTTTTTTTAAATTCTCAAATGTTCTTGTTCATCTTGACGCTCTCAATTACTTATGTTGGTGAGCTTCAAAGAGTGAGAAGCCACCACTCTGTGGGGGTCAAGACTTATAAAAAGGAAACTATATAAAATATTAAACTGTTTTTAACATTGGTTATAATATGAAATGTTTTCTTGAGCAGCAAATCTGTATATTAGAATGATTTCTGAAGGATCATGTAACACTGAAGACTGGAGTAATGATGCTGAAAATCCATAATAAATTAAACTTTCAAATATATTACAATAGAAAACAACAAAATTAGGTTTTGCCATCACAACAATAAATACAATTTTTAAAATATATTCAAATAGAAAACAGTTATTTTAAATTGTAATAATATCTCACAATATTACTGTTTTTACTGTATTTTTGATTAAACAAATGCAGCTTTGGTGAGACTTCTTTCAAAAACATTAAAGAATCTTACAGACTCCAAACTTTTAAATAGTAGGGTATTTATTTATTTGCTTTTTTTTTCCCTTCTAAGTTATCCCTAGGGTTTAGGATTATGTTAAAAGGACAAAAATAAATAAATAAATAAAAATAAAATTAAAAGTACAATTTATATGGACCTTCTGCTAATTAGTATAGTTACTAACTGTAGGCTGTTTATGTTTCCCAAGTGTTTATATTTACAACGGCATCAAAGTGGCTCAGGTTAATCATTATTTGGAGTACCTCTCCATTTTGAGAAACACTGTTGCTGTCTTAAAGTCACCCATGACCAGTTCTTTCAGCTTGATATGAATATCTTATTAGAGTGCCACCATCAGAAGTGTACAGTGGGTTTTCCCTTAGGCATAGGCATGAATCATCTATTTTTTTTAGTTTGTTCTCTTTCTGTCAGCTTATACTCTCCAATATCGTGCTCATATTCTGTCTTTCTGAAGCTTGAAAAAAAAAACGTCAGGTGGACCAAATCTCTCTGAAATATCACTAATCATGATTGCATCCCCATTAGTTTAATGAATAATGCTAATTATTAAAATAATGTCTGTCATTATGTTTAAGGTATGCATCTTAACACAGCTGACTATTCTGTTTTAGGGTGTTGCAACTGTGGAGGCCTATATCCCAGATGCCGTCTGGTATGACTTTGAGACGGTAAGACCATCGTCTTGCATCAGTAAATAATGTACATTTTTGGTTGAGTTATTCCAATAAAATCTGTGCTTGAAACTACAGACTTGTTCCTTTAGTGAGTCAGAGGCAGAGTTTTTCATTTAAGCCCCTCTAGAGTCTGGTTAGTGCTTTAGCCAGATAAACTACCACCACTTAGATCACTGATAGGATTGGTCCCTTACGTCTCAGAATAGGTCGATTACAGAAGCCATGATTGGCAAAGCAGGTCGTGAATGACCCTAGCAGAGGAAGAGAGATTTGATGGAGAGGAGCTACATGGAGAACCTGATTGGATCTGAAATGACTTATGGATAGAGAGGAGACTCAATGTCTGTCTTGGCATCTCAGCATTGACCTAGACGCACAGTCAGAGAGAGGGGTGAGGGGTCTTGTGCAAGAGACGGGTAATTCAGGCAGTGTGAGGTGAATTAACAACAACGAAAACCATGCTGAAAATTATGTTAAGCTCGGTTTCTAATGAAATATTAGTGATTACAGTTAATGTTATTACTGTAAAATTAACAATGTAATAAGCTTTTTAGATGATCTTTATTTTATGCTATTTTTATCAAAGTGATGGTAAATATCTTTTTATCAAGTGTAGTTTGGCAGAAACTATGACTTTGGTCCTAAATCTAGTGAATTGTTTATTCTTTTTGTTTGTTTATTTTGTTTTTAAATTTATAATCTTATAATTATGAAAAAAAATAGCATATTTGATTGATTGATTGATTGATTGATTGATTGATTGATTGATTGATTGATTCAAACACATATATGCGTATATAAATGTATATACATTTTTGATTGGTTTTATAGGAAACAAAGATTACAGAACGCAAAGTGAAGGTTAGCATGAACCTGACCGAAGATAAACTTGGTTTACACCTGAGAGGCGGAGCCATTCTGCCTATTCAAAGACCAGATGTCACCACCACATACAGGTAATGATGGGAACCTCAAAAAAAAAAAAAAAAAAAAAAAAGACTTCACCTAAAACATTTTACCAATAATAATTTAACATTACAGTGTGAGTTTATATTAAAACAGACAAATATTTAGATGGGTTTGTTTTTGCACTTACCTCTGTGTGTTTCAAACATTTTTTATATTTCCTCTCAGGGGTAGTTCTGTGTTTTCATTCATCTCATTCATCTGCATGAGGCCTGAGTTTCCATTAAACATTAGGAAAATTGTTCAAATTTCTCTCTGTGCTCAATAGCTTTTTATTATATAGCGCTTTTATTTCCCTCTGAATATTTTACACCTTTCACAATAGAAATGGAAATGTACTGTATCTCTCATAGTATCTTTTTGGGGTGTACTTGCACATAAATTGGGGTGATACAAGAATGCTTCACAAATACAAGGTGAAGTACAACTTATTTAAAATGCATCCCACTTTGCTGTAAGGTATCTGTGACATGTTATTCACAAACAAGAATCCCATATGAACTTCAAAGGATCCGTTTTCTATCTGCTCTTCAGTTTCTGGTAAAAAGTTGTACGTTTGTGTGATGAAAGTTATGTGTTCCCTCAGCCGACTTCGTCCCATGGGACTGATCATTGCTCTTGATGACAACAAGGCTGCGTCAGGCGAGCTATTTTGGGATGACGGAGACTCTCGAGGTATTTTTGAGGGACTTGCTATTAATTAAAAGTTGTTTTTTTTTTTGTCTCCTACAGTTCACTCTCAGAAACAAAACTCTACCTTATGAGGGCTCAACAATACGGATGTTTTTCTTCAAGCCTGAAGTTCAGATTTCTACTTATACATCCAATGTTTACACTTTTTTTAATTTTTTTTCATCAGAACAAAATGTATATATGTTTCATTAAAGATTTTTACTTGGCAAGAACAGCTATAATTTAACCCCATGAAAAATATAAATTCATAGAGTAAAGAAACATTTTGCTTGGGTGCATGCAAACCTCACCTTTGTTAGCCGGGTAGTTAACTTTACCTTGGTTAGGTTACTTTGTTTTTTACATTAGCAGAATTTGCAATATAAAAATGTTCAATAAATGAACAGTGCAGAGAAAAACAAATGTTAGAGTCTGCAAGGTATAAAAAGACATGAATGTGAGCAACAATCTTAAGATGTGGTGAAAAAGTCAAATTGGTCACAGGTTTATCCTTATTGTTGAGCCCTATAATAGACTTTTTTGAAGTAAAATGATTAGATTTAGGCTAATGTTTCTTAATAACTCTTGTATATGATATTTAAGTCTATTTGTCTCCCATAACTTCTTTTTCTCAGATACTGTATCGTCTCGCTCCCACATTCGCTACCAGTTTTCAGTGGTTAATGTACGTCATCCTAATGTCACATTTTTGTTAGTTTGTTTGTATTTTCTTTTAGATGACATTACATTGTATGTCCAAACAGCAACATCATTTTAAAAATTACATCTTGTAAAATTTTAATCATATTAATATCTGATATTTCTCTATTGGATCAGGGTGTCTTGACAATGGACGTCGTCCACAAAGGATACACAGATCCAAACAACTTGAAGTTCGAGGACATCACTGTAATGGGAGTGACTACTGCTCCCACTCTCATTCTTGTGTCAGACGGTACCACTTCTAACGCTCTGCCCGAGTCCCAGGTTCACTACGATTCTACCAAGCAGGTAATAATATTTGACTCGATGTGACTTATTTTGATTGACAATAGGATATTTAACACATTACTATCTATCTATCTATCTATCTATCTATCTATCTATCTATCTATCTATCTATCTATCTATCTATCTATCTATCTATCTATCTATCTATCTATCTATCTATCTATCTATCTATCTATCTATCTATCTATCTATCTATCTATCTATCTATCTATCTATCTATCTATCTATCTATCTATCTATCTATCTATCTATCTATCTATCTATCTATCTATCTATCTATCTATCTATCATCTATCGTCTAATCTAAAGCCACTTTTCTTTTTTACTTAAAACAATTTAAATATAGTACAACAAATACCACCATGAAGTATAAATAACAACTGTATTTTCCACACTTTTCCAATGAAAGTAATCATTTACATAGTAGTGAGAATATTATAAGAATAATATAAGAATATTTTTGCTTTACAGTTATAAATAATACCACATTACTATTACCACATGATCAAATAATTCCATTAAAAGCCAAGGTTTCCCCAATAAAAAAGACCTATGAAAATAGCTGTCCTTCAAAGGGCTTTACAGAATTCTTATAATTTGACATTCATAGAATATATCTAAATGAAGTGAAAAAATGTAAAAAACAAGACAAAAACACAACGACGTAACGTAGAGTAGTTAGGACTTTAAGTCAGTCCAACAAACTGCATCCACAAAATAGAGCCTGACTTCTGTTTAATACGGAGCAGGATTCCCTAGGGTACCAAGAGAGGCCATGTCATTCCATGTGAATGTCCAGGGATGCTCACAGACCAGTGATTGAATTTGTCAGGGCTCTTAAAAGCACATACATATTAGGCTATGATGAAGGGCATTGCTTTTATCCCAGAGCTCAAGGTCTTGGAATGACAACACAAGGACGTGCAGACTTCAGTCTTAAACTACACATGACACATTAATGTCAGCTGTAATTTATGGCATATCCAGCAAGTAACACAAAGAGACTTTGTAAAACGCAACAGTATTTGTCATTCGTATCTTTTAACTAGAGGTGTCAATGGCGCCGGCAAGGATTTTGAAGTGAATACACCTCCTCTCTTTTGTGTGATATAAATCATTGGGTGTTTGTGGTCTGCTAGGTGATCCATCTGACAAATTTGGAGTTGGAGCTTGGGAAGAATTATACAGTCCAATGGGAGGCCACACCCTCTGGAAATTTCGATTGCTACCCTGAAGATGACGTCGATGAGGCCAAATGCAAAGCTCGTGGCTGCATCTGGGAGGTCAGCGAGAGAAGATATTCAATATTTAACCCTATTGTTTTAAAAAAGACTGATTGGTCTGTATACAGAAAGATTTCCTGTTACAGCTGTGAATTTGTACTTTTGCTGCATTTGCTGTAATGTAAATACTCTGTTTTTATTCTCTTTTGTAGCCTTTAAGTATTCCCAGTTGTTATTACGCGGAGACCCATGGCTACATCGCCAGCAATGTGGTTCAGTCGGAAAGTGGCATCAGTCTAGATATCGACCGCAATACAGAATTCCAAAGTCAGCGTTCTCTATCTCGAGACATCAACAAGCTCCGTGTGGAAATCACATACCTTAGTGAACACAGCCTACGTTGGAAGGTAAAACCAAGACAATGACTAAACTACGGAAGAGGATTAGGGCCAAGCAATAATAAAAAAATAAAACCATCTCAAGATTAAAGTTGTTAAATTTCGAGAAAAAACTCGTTAAATTTTGAGAAAAAAGTCGAAATAAAATGTTGAGAATTAACTCATTAAATTACGAGAAAAAACTCGTAAAATTTTGAGAAAAAGGTTGAGATAAAATGTTGAGAATAAACTCATTAAATTACGAGAAAATAACTTGTTAAATTTCGAGAAAAAAGTCGAGATAAATTACGAGAAAAGTCATTAAATTACGAGAACAAATTTGTTAAATTACGAGAATAAATTCGTTAATTTAATTACTTTATTCTCAACATTTTATCTCAACTTTTTTCTCGAAATGTAACAAGTTTTTTTCTCGTAATTTAACGAGTTTATTCTCAACTTTTTATCTCGACTTTTTTCTTAAAATTTAATGAGTTTTTTCTCGTAATTTAACAATTTATATACAGTTGGGACATATAAATCAAGAATATGTTGTTTGTTATTCAGTTGACAAAAGTACAAAGAACATTTTTTTCTCTGAATTTTAACGAGTTTGTTCTCGTAATTTAACAACTTTTTTCTCGTAATTGAATGACTTTATTCTCAACATTTTATCTCGACTTTTTTCTCGAAATTAAACAACTTGTATACAGTTGGGACATATAAATCATGTCATGATCACTAGTGAGAGTGCCCTAGTCAGCCACTAGAGGGCACTCCATCCTGGACTCTTGTTTTCACCCCTTGGACTACAATTCCCATACTCACCCCTGGACTCATTATCCCATTCATTGCACTCAGCTGTTTTGTGTTTCATCATTAGTGTCTGTCTACTTATACTCAGTTGTGTCTGTCCTTGGTTGTGGTTTGTTGTATTTTGTTACGTGCACTTTTGTTTTCTCTGGCTTTCTGTATTGGACTGTTTTTGTGGAGTTTAACCTTTGTCTGTGCTCTGGATTACATGCTTGGAGTTCCCTTTCAGTCGGTCACGTTCGACGTACGTCAGTAGTGACCGACGAATTGGGATATCGCTTAGAGAGCCCTATCATCTTCGTGTAAACTAAAACAAGCCAATGGAATTGGCGTGCGATATTTGCATAATGCGCACCGCCCCCGACAGGTGTATATAAATAGGAAGCAGATGCAATCGCACTCTGTCTTTCGCTTCGGAGCCATTCACTGGTGTCCTGTTTTAGAAGACTCCTTTCTTCGTTTGTTTTATTCTAAAACATTGCCTCAGAAGAGGATTTACAGCGAGCTTTCAGTGCTGGTGAAAGGGCACGTTCAGCGAGGTCGCGAGTCTCCGAGGAGCTGAGCTATAAGCTCGAAAACTGCTGTTTTCACAGCAACACAAAGAGCGTGTGCGTGTGTAGCGATTTGGGCCGGTTCCTCGGTGTGTCAGGGAGTGGTGTACCTGACACATCGCGTCGCTCCCTGGGTGCTTCAGCACGAGTGAGTTGACTTCCCCTTCTAAAAGAGCTTTACAGACGAACCCTGACAGTATGTCATTTCGTCTGTGCGTTAATGGGTGCGGTCGTTCCCTGGTCCCTGCTGATGGGCACAATCGTTGCATCTCGTGTTTGGGCATTCTGCACGCTGAAGCAGCTTTTGTGGATGGTTCATGTTCCCATTGCGGGAACATGACTATCGCGATGCTGAGGTCGAGACTCTCCTTCCTGAAGTCTCAGGAAGCGGGGGTCCCCTCTCCTATGCCGCGTACGACCGTTTTTTCCGGCCCCAGGAACCGGAATGACGGTACGGCGCTGTATAGGAAGGGTGACCGGAGGATTACGGTCAGGGCTTCCCCGCCGAGCGGAAACGCTCCTCGGGCCCCTGCCGCCTCATCAGCACCGCAACCCATCGTGCCACCGTTGGTTTCCGCTGGGCCCTCTATGGACTGTCCAGCCGTTACCTTTGGTGTGCCGGCGGCGGATCAGATGTCGATCGCTGCATCGGAAGGTGAGCCTGAGTCCTCGGGGGAGGATTCGGACGCGCTGCCGCCCGGGACGGTAGCGTTGCCCGAGTCGGATCCCGAGCTTACGGCTGTGCTCTCCCGGGCCGCCTTGTGCGTCGGGCTTGAGTGGAACCCTCCACCCTGTCCCGGCCCATCTCGGTTGGACGATTGGTACTTGGCGGGGGGTCACGCTGGTCAAATCCAGCGTCCCCCCAATGCCTTTCTTCCCGGAAGTACACGATGAGGTGACCAGGTCTTGGCAAGCTCCGCTTGGGGCTCGTACAGGGCCTGGTCCCTCGTCCGCCTTCACCTCCCTGGACGGCGGGCTAGCCAGGGGGTACGCGAAGATCCCGCCAGTCGAGCGGTCTGTTGCGACGCAGTTGTGTCCAACGGCCGCTGGCTGGTGCGGTGAGCCGCGTCTCCCGTCCCAGGCCTGTGAATTCTCAGCCGGTCTGACTGAGAAAGCTTACAGTGCCTGTGGGCAGGCTGCCTCTGCCCTGCACACGGTGGCCCTTTTGCAGGTCTATCAGGCAAAAGCGCTGTCGCAGATGCCCCAGGAAGGTCCTGACCAACAGCTGCTTGGGGAGCTGCGCGCTGCCACTGACCTTGCCCTCCGGGCAACGAAAGTGACAGCGCGTTCTGTTGGCCAGGCGATGTCTACTCTGGTAGCCCAGCAACGCCACCTCTGGCTGACCTTGGCAGACATGAGGGAGACCGACAAACATCGGTTCCTGGATTCCCCCGTGTCTCCGGTCGGCCTTTTCGGCGACGCGGTGGAGAGCTGTGCCCAACAGTCC
Source organism: Chanodichthys erythropterus (assembly GCF_024489055.1). Classification (NCBI taxonomy): domain Eukaryota; kingdom Metazoa; phylum Chordata; class Actinopteri; order Cypriniformes; family Xenocyprididae; genus Chanodichthys; species Chanodichthys erythropterus. Next base: position 23,992,990 of record NC_090227.1, read on the forward strand.
TCCGCTGCACAGAAGCAGGCTGAGGCTATCAGACATGTCATGCCACGGCGGTCCGCTGCTGCCTCCACCCAGCCGCCCGTGGCTCAGCCTCAGCCCGCTCGTCGCCGAGGGCGCCCGCCTGCGTCTTCCTCCGCCCCTGCTAAGTTGGCAAAGCAGCAGCCTACACCAGCCAAACAGCAGGGTGCCGGGCGCGGACGTGGTGCCCAGCCCGTCTCTGCCAGCCAGGTGGCAAGCGGTCGGGGAAAACTCGGCCCTGAGACGGGCGACCTGGAGCGGAAGGTTCCTGCCCTTTGGGAGAGTATTCCATCTGCTCTCCCACCCCCGGAGGAGGGCCGCGGGGGATTTTGTGGCGGCTGTCCATCTACCGCCGCTGGCTCTCCGGAGTCCAGCGGTACCCACTTTGCCACAAAAGGAGCAGTTTCCTCAAACTCCAGGTCACAACAGGGGGTGTCTGCCAGTGTGCCAGGCTCCGCCTCGCTGCTGTCAGCTCCCTCCCCATTCGCCAGCAGGTGGCAGTGTGATGGTGCAGACCGCGTCCCGTGCGCCGTCTCCCATGCACACTGCTGCCTCGCAGAGTCTGACCCCACTCCGGGCCGCCCCCAAGCTGTCCGGGTCGGGTCCCCTCTCTGCCTTGCTGCCCCACCCCGGTGCGTCTGTGGTGCCTTTGGTCCTGCTGGCTCAGTGTCTGGAAGCATGGAGCACGCTCCCCAGCCTGTCCAGTTGGCTCATTCGTACTATCAGACTCGGCTATGCGATTCAGTTCGCCCGGCGTCCCCCGGTCTTCAGGGCTGTCCACTTCACTCCGGTGTCGTTGGACAGTGCTCCTGTTCTCCGGGTGGAGATTGCTGTCCTCCTGGCGAAGGGCACAATCAAGCCGGTCCCTCCAGCCGATATGAAGTCGGGGTTTTACAGCCCCTACTTCATTGTACCGTAAGAGGGCGGTGGGCTACGGCCAATCCTGGACCGTCCCCAGGATTGGTTTGCAGCAATAGACCTGAAGGACGCATACTTTCATGTCTCGATTCTGCCTCGACACAGACCCTTCCTAGGTCGGTCTGCGCTCGAGGGTCGGGCATGTCAGTACAAAGTCCTACCCGACATGGTTGTAGCTCCCAACCGGTTGGGTCTTCAGGTCAACTGGGACAAGAGCAAACTCGCCCCCGGGTAGAGGATCTCTTGTTTCGGTCTCGAGCTAGACTCGGTCGCACGGACTGCGCGTCTCACCGAGGTGCGCGTCCAGTCGGTGTTGAACTGCCTGAGCTCGCTCAAGTGCAGGACAGCGGCTCCACTGAAAGATTTTCAGAGGCTCCTGGGGCATATGGCATCTGCAGCCGCGGTAACGCCGCTCGGATTGCTTCATATGAGACCGCTTCAACACTGGCTCCGCGGCTGGGTCCCGAGATGGGCGTGGCAGTGCGGCACGCTCCGTGTCCCCGTGACACCGAGCTGCCGTCGCACCCTTATCCGGTGGTTGGACCCTTCGTTCCTGTGGGCCGGAGTACCCCCCGAACGAGTGTCCAGGCACGCTGTGGTCTCCACAGATGTCTGCCACGGGATGGGGGGCCACGTACAACGGGCATGCAGTGACAGGTCTTTGGACGGGGCCTCAGCTGCATTGGCATACCAATTGCCTCGAGTTGCTAGCGGTTCGTCTTGCGCTGGCCCGCTTCAAGGAGCTGTTGTCAGGCAAGCACGTTCTAGTCCGCTCACTAAGCATTGCGGCCGTTGCGTACACCTACCGTCAAGGTGGTCTACGCTTCCGTCGCATGTTGCAACTCGCCCGCCATCTCTTGTTGTGGAGTCAGAAGGATCTGAGGTCCCTTCGGGCCACTCGTGTCTCAGGTGTGCTCAACCGTGCAGCCGACGAGCTGTCACGGCAGCATCTACTTGCGGGCGAGTGGCGGCTCCACCCCAGGCGGTCCAGCTGATTTGGCAGCGTTTCGGCGAGGCCCAGGTAGTCCTGCTTGCCTCCCCGGAAACTGCCCTCCGCCAGTGGTTTTATTCCCTGACCGGCGGCACGCTCGGCACGGATGCCCTGGCACACAGCTGGCCCCCGGGTCTGCGCAAACATGCGTTTCCCCCAGTGAGCCTTCTCGCACAACTCATGTGCAAGGTCAGGGAGGACGGGGAGCAGGTTCTGTTAGTGGCTCCGTACTGGCCCACTCGGACCTGATTCTCAGACCTCATTCTCCTCGTGACAGCACCTCCCTGGCCGATTCCTCTGAGGAAGGACCCCCTGACTCAGAGACGGGGCACCCTGTGGCACCCGCGTCCCGATCTGTGGAACCTCCACGTGTGGTCCCTGGACGGGATGCGGAGGTTCTGAGTGATCTCCCGCAAGCGGTCGTAGACACCATCACTTCCGCTAGAGCTCCTTCCACTAGGAATCTCTACGCGCTGAAGTGGAACCTGTTCGTCGAATGGTGTGCCTCTCGCCGAGAGGACCCCCGATCATGTTCGGTCGGATCCGTGCTTTCCTTTCTGCAAGATGGGTTGGAGCGAAGGCTGTCTCCCTCCACCCTCAAGGTGTATGTTGCCGCCATTGCCGCACATCACCATGCAGTTGAGGGTAAGTCCCTGGGGAAACACGATCTGATCGTCAGATTCCTGAGGGGGCCAGGAGACTGAATCCTCCTCGCCCTTCCTCCGTACCCTCTTGGGATTTGACCCTGGTTCTCACAGCTCTCCGGGGTCATCCCTTCGAACCTTTGCAATCAGTCGACCTGAAACTAATGTCTCTTAAGACGGTTCTTCTGGTTGCATTGGCTTCCCTGAAGAGGGTAGGGGATCTGCATGCATTTTCGGTCGACGAAACGTGCCTAGAATTCGGGCCCGGTGCTTCTCACGTCATCCTGAGACCCCGGCCTGGATACGTGCCCAAGGTTCCTACCACTCCCTTCAGAGATCAGGTAGTGAACCTGCAAGCGCTGCCCTCGGAGGAGGCAGACCCAGCCCTAGCTTTGCTCTGTCCCGTCCGCGCTCTGCGCGTTTACGTGGACAGAACGCGAAGCTTCAGGACCTCAGATCAGCTCTTCATCTGTTACGGAGGCCAGCAGAAGGGAAAGGCTGTCTCCAAGCAGAGGATGGCCCACTGGATAGTGGATGCCATCGCCTTGGCGTACGAATCCCAGGGCGTGCCTTGCCCGCTCGGGTTGAGAGCCCACTCCACCAGAGGGGTGGCCTCTTCCTGGGCGCTGGCTCATGGCGCCTCACTGACAGATATCTGTAGAGCTGCGGGCTGGGCGACACCTAACACGTTCGCTAGGTTTTATAGCCTACGTGTAGAGCCGGTATCCTCGCGTGTACTCGCATCCACTAGTCGGTAGACGTGTTGTACCCACTCTAAGTGTCGGCTTGCAATGCCATTCCCGCCACTGGCCGGATACGTGCATACTTTCACTCCAGTCGTGTTCCCCGCTTGGTGAACCCTGTCGAGTTCCTCCGCCTCCCCCTTCGGCTCGGACATTGCGGAGTGTCTGATGCCAGGCCTACATCCGTCGCTGACGCTGTCTGTTGGCTGGGGCCCATATGTCGTGACCCCTCTACGTGAGCGGTCCCATATGTGTATTTTCCACGGTTTAAAACTCCCTACGGGCCGAGTCCGTGTCTTTCCCTTAGCAGAGCCAGCTCTGCTGTCACCTGTCAGATGAGTCTCCCCCTAACCAGGTGGAGCCATCCCAGGGACTCCATATGCGTACTGCCCCCCCGGGCCAGTCCATGTGTGTATTCCCACGTAAACTCCTCCCCCATTGGGTAGGTAGTGGTTTCCGCAGCGTCCCTTACGGGTTCGCTTCCCCAGTGTGTCTAGTTTACTTAGTGGGTAGTGGTTAGACAGCAGTAGACTCTCTCGGTGTAAGCTCGCCCCCTTCACCGCCAGCCGGTGCCATGGGCGGCTGAGCTTGTGCTGGGCACTGGAAGGGGTTTCGTAACTGTGGCGCTTTAGTTGGGATCCCAATTCGTCGGTCACTACTGACGTACGTCGAACGTGACCGACTGAAAGGGAACGTCTCGGTTACGTATGTAACCCTCGTTCCCTGAAGGAGGGAACGGAGACGTACGTCCCGTCGCCACAGTTTCTGTACCCTCGCTGTAGTGCGGACACCAGTTGTCTCCTCAGCGAAAAACAGAGTGCGATTGCATCTGCTTCCTATTTATATACACCTGTCGGGGGCGGTGCGCATTATGCAAATATCGCACGCCAATTCCATTGGCTTGTTTTAGTTTACACGAAGATGATAGGGCTCTCTAAGCGATATCCCAATTCGTCGGTCACTACTGACGTACGTCTCCGTTCCCTCCTTCAGGGAACGAGGGTTACATACGTAACCGAGACGTTTCCTGTAATAAACATCGCTGCACTTGGATCTTACCACCTTGTTCTTGTGTGCACCGTGACAAATCAAGAATCTGTTGTTTGTTATTCAGCTGACAAAATTACAAAGAACATTCCCGTAATTTAATGAATTTGTTCTCGTAATTTAACAACTTTTTTCTCCGAATTTTAACGACTTTTTTCTCGTAATTGAATGACTTTAATCTCGAGATGGTTTTATTTTTTTATTATTGCTTGGCCCTAATCCTCTTCCGTACAAAACATACAATTCAAATGCACATATTTGGCAGACTTTAACCAAGCAACCAATATATACTGTACTTTGTTCATGCATTCCCTTGGATATTGAATGCATAACCTTGGTGTAACCATGCTCTATTGTTTGAGCTACAGGATTTTTTTTAATAAGAAAATAAATACATTTAAGACTGAGATTAAGACTAAGATTGATTTTGGTCCTGTTCATCTAGATCTACGACCCAGCCACTGCACGCTATGAAGTCCCCATTCCTCTCAATCTGCCATCCACACCAGAGACAGACGAAGCCAAGAGACTGTATAAGGTCGAAATCAATAACAAGCCATTTGGGATCCGAGTGATCAGAAAAGACACAGCCGAAACTATGTAAGTCCAGAGAGGTTCTTTGGGCAGTATTGTGGTAGTTTTACTATAGTTTATATACAGTTGGGACATATAAATCAAAAATCTGTTGTTTGTTATTCAGCTGACAAAGGTACAAAGAACTTTTTTTTTTTCAATGACCAACTTAGGTGTGTTTTGCAAATATAAACAAATGAAGAGTTTCGTTGCAAAACGAGATAAATCCATTTTTTTAATTTTTCAAAAATCTTGTTTTTTGGTTGTGCATTCCAATTAATATCAATTCAACTGCAGTTGGTTTGTTTTGATTTAAACCTTCATAACTTAAAAAATACAGCTAAGTAGCACCATAAAACAAAATAATAACATGATAACATAATAAACATGTTTTGACAAAAATGTTAAAAACAGATTTATCTCGTTTTGCAACGAAACTCTTCAAATATTGATTTTGATGGCTGCAACAAACTCCAAAAGAAGTTGGGACAGAGGCATGTTTAACTCTGTGTCACATCACCTTTACTTTCAGTTACACTTTTTAAATATTTGGGAATTGATGATACTAATTTTTGCAGTGTTTCAAGTGGAATTCTTTCCAATCTTACCTGATACAAGACAGTTTGTGGTTGGCGTTGTCTGATTCTCCTTTCCCATTCTCAATAAATGCCTCCACGTCATACATATGCGAGTCACCCATTCCGTTTGTGCTGATGCACCCCCATACCATGACAGATGTTTGCTCTCGCACCTTTTGCTGTTTAAAAAGTCTAGCTGGTCCCTTTTGTCTTTGGGACTGAGAACTTGATGTCCATATTTCCCAAAAACAAGCTAAAACGTGGACTCATCTGACCACAGCGCACATTTCCACTGTCTTTTAGACCATCTGAGATGAGCTCACGCCCAGGGAACTTGGCAGCATCTGTGCATAGAATTGATGAATAGTTTTCTCCTTCCAAAACAGAGATTCAAGTTGCATTCCTTGATGCAGCAGCAGACTGTGTTAAGTGACAACGGTTTTCCAAAATACTCCCAAGCCCATGTGGCTATTTTTTAACACAGTAGTATGACGGTTTCTCATGCAATGCCATCTGAGAGCTCGAAGGTCATGCACATTCAACAGAGGTTTACTGCCTTGCCCTACACGGCCGGAGATTTCTCTGGATTTCATGAATCTTTTCATAATATTTTGTATGCTAGATACTGAAAGACCTAAATTCTTTGCAATTTTGCATTGAGAAATGTGATTTTTGAATTGTTTGAGAATTCTCTCATGATATTGTATATATTATATCGCCACAAAGTGGTGAGCCAATACCCATGTTTGCTAGTAAGCCTGATTTTTATACCCCCCCAAAAAAAACCCTCACCTATTACCAATTCACCTGCTTATTGTAGACTCACAGTTTAACCATATTTTATAACCTTTTCACTTTTATTTTGCCTCTGTCCCAACTATTTTGGAGTGTGTTGCATCCATAAAAATCTAAATTTCTTTATATTTACAAAATACAGTTACCCCTGGTTTACCCCTGGCTTTTCTTAAATAAGCCTTGACATATCTTAAAATATGCCCATTAAAATAGTGCTATTGTTTTGTCTCAAGATGCACACCAGTAATGCTTTTTAAAGGTCTAATCCTGACTTAATCCAAGCCCTGTCTGTGAAACTGGGCCTTAACTTGGTCAGTTGAACTTTTGTCAGTAAAATAAAGCTTAAAGAGAATTACCAAATCACAGATTCTGAATTTTATTGCATTTTACAAACTGTCCCAACTTTTCTGTAGATGGGGTTTTATATATATATATATATATATATATATATATATATATATATATATATATATATATATATATATATACCCCATTTCCATAAAAGTTGGGACAGTTTGTAAAATGCAGACACTTTTCCCCAAAATTATCAATTTGTACCAATATATCATGCATTCTCTAGAAAATGAATCCCTGACATTGGTTTTGCTAGCACACTCTTTAGGTTAGATCAGGGGTGTCAAAATCAGTTCCTGGAAGGCCACACTTCGGCAGAATTTAGTTTCAACCCTTATTTAAACCCAGCTAATCAAATCCTTCAGGCTTACCTGAAAACGTCTAGGTTACTAATGTAACCCCCGTTCCCAGAAGGAGGGAACGGAGACGTTACGTCGATACTGACGTAATGGGGTCTCGCTAGGGAGCCCAATCACCTCCAAGGATACAAAACAAGCCAATGGGAATTGGCCTGTGAGATTTACATGCCGGGCCCCTCCCCCGGCATCCGGGTATAAATAGGGCTCATACTCACCTTCATTCATATTTTTGCTGAGGAGCCGAGATAGGTATCTGGCCGCTCAGCGGTGGCACAAAGCTATGGCAAGGGAACGTAACGTCTCCGTTCCCTCCTTCTGGGAACGGGGGTTACATTAGTAACCTAGACGTTCCCATTCAGTCAGTCACGTTCGACGTTACGTCGATACTGACGTAATGGGGTCCCGTGGAAAACGCCATAGCAACTGAACCACGTTACGAGTGTTAGGGAGGCAGGTGCTGGCAGGCTGAGGCGTGCCAAGTGCAAATGCGGCCCATACTCGCAACCCTCCAGCGCCCAGAGTAAGCCCAGGAATGTCTTCCATACCGATGGAACATACACGCAAGTACTGGACCTGGCGCCTGACGCCTCCGCCGCGTCTGGCTGCCGCAGGATGCAGGAGGAACTCCACAGGGTTCGCCGTTACGGGGAACTGAACTGAGGAGCGAAAACAGTGCTCGCATTCCCTCTCCCGAGGGAAATGGCACAGCAAGCGAACACCCATGGCTAACTACGAGTAGAAAGCACACGGGTGGACACCGGTTCCACTCGGAGGTTATAATACCTCGCGAATGTGTTTGGTGTCGCCCAGCCTGCAGCTCTGCAGATGTCCGCAACAGAGGCGCCGTGCGCCAACGCCCAGGAGGAAGCAAAACCCAGAGTGGAGTGAGCTCGCAACCCGAGAGGGCACGGTTGCCTTGGAACTGGTACGCCAAGGCGACGGCATCCACTATCCAGTGGGCCAACCTCTGTTTGGAGACAGCCTTTCCCTTCTGCTGACTTCCAAAACAGACAAAGAGCTGCTCAGAGCTTCTAAAGCTCTGCGTGCGGTCCACGTAAACGCGCAGAGCACGAACGGGACACAGCAACGCAAGGGCTGGGTCTGCCTCCTCCGGGGGCAGTGCTTGCAGGTTCACCACCTGGTCCCTGAAGGGAGTGGTGGGAACCTTGGGCACATATCCAGGCCGGGGTCTCAAGATGACTTGAGAGTAGTCCGGCCCGAATTCCAGGCACGAATCGCTGACCGAAAATGCTTGCAGGTCCCCAACCCTCTTGAAGGAGGCGAGCGCGGTCAGGAGCACTGTCTTAAGAGACAGATGTTTCAGCTCGACTGACTCAAGGGGCTCGAAGGGAGCTCCCCGAAGGCCCAAGAGGGCGATGGAGAGATCCCAGGAGGGAATGAGGCGAGGCCTAGGGGGATTCAACCTCCTGGCGCCTCTGAGGAACCTGATGATCAGGTCGTGCTTCCCTAGTGACTTGCCGTCGAGCACATCGTGATGTGCTGCGATGGCGGCCACATAGACCTTCAGGGTGGAAGGGGACAGCCTCCGTTCCAAACCCTCTTGAAGGAAGGAAAGCACAACACCGACCGGGCATTTCCGGGGGTCCTCCCTGCGGGAGGAACACCACTGAGCGAACAGACTCCACTTCAAAGCGTAAGCGCGCCTCGTCGAGGGGGCTCGGGCTGAAGTGATGGTGTCGACTACCGCGGGCGGTAGGCCACTCAAGTCTGCCGCGTCCCGTCCAGGAACCACACGTGGAGGTTCCAGAGGTCGGGACGTGGGTGCCATATGGTGCCCTGCCCCTGAGAGAGGAGATCCTGCCTCAGGGGAATGCGCCAGGGATGGGCTGTCGCGAGGAGCATGAGTTCCGGGAACCAGGTCCGGTTGGGCCAGTACGGCGCAACTAGCAAGACCTGCTCCTCGTCCTCCCTGACCTTGCACAGTGTCTGTGCAAGGAGGCTCACTGGGGGAAACGCATACTTGCGTAGGCCCCGGGGCCAGCTGTGTGCCAGTGCATCCGTGCCGAGGGTCCCCTCGGTCAGCGAATAAAACAACTGGCAATGGGCGGATTCCAGAGAAGCGAACAGGTCCACCTGTGCTTCCCCGAACCGGCTCCATAACAGCTGGACAACCTGGGGGTGGAGTCTCCATTCCCCCGGGAGTGTGAGCTGTCGTGAGAGCGCGTCGGCCGCACGATTGAGCTCGCCCGGGATGTAGGAGGCGCGCAGCGACCTGAGTCGGCGCTGACTCCACAGAAGGAGATGGCGGGCGAGTTGCGACATGCGTCGGGAGCGTAGACCACCCTGGTGGTTGATATACGCTACCGCCGATGTGTTGTCCGACCGGACCAGTACATGCTTGCCCTGCAGCAGCGGTCGAAACCGGCGCAGCGCAAGGAGTACTGCCGGCAACTCGAGGCAGTTGATATGCCAATGGCGATGGGATCCCGTCCAGGACCCCGACGCCGACTGGCCACTGCATATGGCACCCCAGCCGGTGGCAGAGGCATCTGTTGTGACAACCACATGCCTGGACACTTGCACTAGGGGCACCCCGGCCCGTAGAAAAGCAATGTCCGACCACGGGCTGAATGTGTGGCGGCAACTCGGTGTGATGACCACACGGAGTGAGCCACGGTGCCATGCCCACCTCGGGACCCGGTCGTGCAGCCAGTGCTGAAGCGGTCTCATATGAAGCAATCCGAGCGGCGTGACCGCGGCTGCGGATGCCATATGCCCCAGGAGCCTCTGAAATTGTTTCAGTGGGACCGCTGTTTTCCGCGAGAACGAGTTCAGGCAGTTCAGCACCGACTGTGCACGCTCGTTGGTGAGACGTGCTGTCATATTGACCGAGTCCAGCTCCACACCGAGAAAAGAGATGCTCTGCACGGGGCAGAGCTTGCTCTTCTCCCGGTTGACCCGAAGCCCCAACTGGCTGAGGTGCCTGAGCACCAGGTCCCTGTGTTCGCACAACTGCTCTCGTGACTGGGCCAAAATGAGCCAGTCGTCGAGATAGTTGAGGATGCGAACACCCACTTCCCTGAGTGGGGCAAGGGCCCCCTCTGCGACTTTGGTAAAGACGCGAGGAGACAGGGACAGCCCGAAGGGTAGGACCCTGTACTGATATGCCCGCCCCTCGAACGCAAACCGTAGGAACGGTCTGTGTCGAGGAAGGATCGAGACATGAAAGTACGCGTCCTTCAGGTCGATAGCTGCAAACCAATCCTGGGCGCGAACGCACGTGAGAATGTGTTTCACGGTGGGCATCTTGAACGGGAGCCTGTGAAGGGCCCGATTCAAGACACGCAGGTCCAGGATTGGATGTAACCCACCGCCTTTCTTGGGTACTATGAAGTAAGGGCTGTAAAACCCAGACTCCATCTCGGCTGCAGGGACAGGCTCTATTGCGTCCTTCGCCAAGAGAACCGCAAGCTCCGCCCGCTATACCTGGGTGGACGCCTGGCGAACTGAATCGCGTAGCCGAGTCTGACTGTCCGAATGAGCCAACGGGACGGGTTGGGAAGACGTAGCCACGCCTCCAAGCACCGTACGAGTGGAATCATCCGGACAACAGAAGTACCCACGGGGGGGCAGCATGGAGCACTGTGGCCTGACTCGGGAGGCAGTGCGCCCCGAGGTCGAGGCTGTGAGTGGAGTCCACTCACATGGCTCCGAGTGGGCAGGGTGGCGTGGGAAGGCGGTGCATTCCCGGGGCGCCAAGACCCTGCCCGTGGCGAAGGAAGGAACGGCTGAGAGAGAGGGAGCGAAAGCTCGCTCACCCTCAGCGCGGACCTTCTCATATGACCCAGAGTTTTTGGAAATTGCTCTTTTATTGAAAATGTGGGTACCGCTGACCTCGCGGCCAGCGGCGGAACAGAAATAAAACAAAACACAGGATTTTCCCCCGGGCCCACGTGCCGTGACCTTCGTCGCCCGGAGGGCGAGGTCGGTCGCGGCGCGCAGCTCCTGAAGCATTCCTGGGTCAGCACTACCCTCGTGCAGGTCCTTCAGCGCTTTCGCCTGATGGACCTGCAGAATCGCCATGGCGTGCAGGGCAGAAGCCGCCTGTCCAGCAGCTGAGTAAGCCTTGGCCGCGAGAGCGGCCATGGTCTTACCCGCCTTGGACGGGAGACGCGGACGGTTCCGCCAGGTGGCCGCCGATTGCGGGCATAAATGCACCGCAACCGCACGTTCCACCTGTGGAATGTCCACATATCCCCTGGCGGCCCCACCATCGAGGGTAGTGAGAGTGGAGGAGGCAGAGGACCGCAGTCTGGCCGTATGAGGTGCCAGCCAGGTCTTCTGGAGCTCCTCATGCACCTCCGGGAAGAAAGGCACTGGGGCGGGATGCGGTTGGGTGCCGCGCCCCGAACCCAGAAACCAATCATCCAACCGCGAGCGCTTGGGGCAGGGTGGAGGGTTCCACTCAAGCCCGATGCCCGCGGCGGCCCGGGCAAGCATGGCCGTAAGCTCAGAGTCCGCCTCTGACTGAGCCACCACCCCTGAAGGCGGAAGCTCAGAGTCATCGTCAGACTCCGAACCGTTCAGCCCACTCCCCGATGCAGCGATCGACATCCGATCCTCCTCCGGAGCGCCGAAAGTGACGTGGGGCACCCCCGAGGAGGGCCCCGCGACAGCAGTCGGCAGCTCGACGGCACATGGTGCTGTGGAGGAGTGGGAGGTTCGTGGGGACGGACCCGACGAAGTGGCTCCCACTGTAACCCTCAGATCTCCCAGAGCACTAACCGGGCCAGCGGCCGCTACAGCCGCCGGCGTTGGGGTAGTGGCAGAGGGGCCTCTCACTTCTGTTTTAAAGAAGGAGAGGCGCGATCTCAGCACCAACCTGGACATGCCCTCACAGTGAGGGCATGCGCCATCCATGAACGCTGACTCAGCGTGCGGTCTACCCAGACACGTGAGACAGTGATCATGGCCGTCAGAGGAGGTCAGGAAACGACCGCATCCAGAAACACACGGACGAAAAGACATCTTGAAAAAGACGCTGATCGCCCGTGCTTGCTCTTTCAGTATACCTCACCAGCCGAAGCACCCAGGGACGAGTGTGGCACCGTCCTGTGGGCAGCGCGCCGTCACACCCACCGCTGAGCGTGCCTTCCCACCAGCTGGAGAGACTCGAGCAGCCACCAGGAACAAAAAACAGCCAAGTAGCAATTAAAATTGCTGTTTTTAGGATCTTGTCCTATAGCAATTATAATTGCTGTTTTTTGCTCTTTTTGAAATTCGCTCTTCTAAGAGGTGAATGTGCAGATCCGATCCGATCGGCTCCGAAGCAAAAGTATGAATGAAGGTGAGTATGCCGGCCCTATTTATACCCGGATGCCGGGGGAGGGGCCCGGCATGTAAATCTCACAGGCCAATTCCCATTGGCTTGTTTTGTATCCTTGGAGGTGATTGGGCTCCCTAGCGAGACCCCATTACGTCAGTATCGACGTAACGTCGAACGTGACTGACTGAATGGGAACTACAGGTATGTTTGTTGTAGCAGGATTGGAACTTCCTAGCCCTCCGAGAACTGAGTTTGAATGAATAAATGCATGCATTTACATTTTTTTATATATTAAATAAAATGCATTAAATACAAATATATATAATTAATTATATATTAATTATATAAAAAATTATATTATTATTATTTATTTTATATTAATTAAAATGCATGCATATAAAATAATTAGCTAAATGCTATTTAAAACCATTTTAGAAGGAGATTAGCCTGTTCCCAAAGGTATTGCAAAGTTCCCAAAGGTATTGCAGCTGCAAATTAATTGGAGAAAGCAACAAAGAAGCAGTTTTGTAGAGGAGCACAGGAGTTTAGTGCAGAAATAACAGTGCTGATGGTGCACTTTTAGGGTTTTCAGAGAGTTTTAGGACTATAAAAGCACAGTTTGCCTTCTTAATGAAAGGAACTTATTTTTCAGAAGACAAAAACATCTTGAGTGTTTTCAGTGTTTTGTTAAATCTCATTCTCTCTAGATGGAACTCTGCTGTGCCGGGGTTCACATTCTCCGACATGTTCCTTCAGATCTCCACACTCCTCCCATCAAACTATGTCTATGGTTTTGGTGAAACAGAGCACCTCAGCTACAAACATGATCTCAACTTTCACAAATACGGCCTGTTTGCGAAAGACCAGCCTCCAGGGGTGAGTGACAGAAGCACTGGTGATGTTTTAAAAGCCTTTCTGCATGATATGTCATCTGCCCTTTACACATCAGTTACACAGCCGTCCCAAGTGTATAGCTTGGCCCTGATTTAAGGCCACTCAAAGAAGTAATCACAAGCTGTAATCGTTGTGACAGTTCATCTTTGTGAATCTCATGTATCATATTTCAACCCAACATCAAAAGAAAAAAAATATACAAATTTCATATAGATTAATGAGTAGGCCTATAGATTAAATTATAAGTTATGGATTCTGCCTTGCACAGATATAATTGTTTTAATTAAAAATAATTTAATTATAGCATAAAAAATACTACCATGAAGTATCTTTACAGCTGTATTTTATGCACTTTTTTTTTTGTGAATGTGTAGATCAAACATGCACTGAATGGGTTCGAGCGATTATTAGAGTTCAGTGCGACTGTATGTTACTGTAGTTGTCTGCTTGCACAGCTGATTATATCAGATTATTATTTTGTTTGGTTTTCATATTAAAGTTATTATTAATATCTGTCCTTTTAATGGCTGCATAGAAACCAGGTGTTACATTGCAGAAAAAAAGGGAAGTTATATAATTAATAAAAAAGAAAATGTATATCACCAAGGGCCTCTTGTGTGTGGGTGCGTGCATGTGTGTAGTAACCTTTAAAAAATACCTTTATTCAGCAAGGATGCCTTAGGTTAATCAAAAGTGACAGTAAAACATTTATAATGTTACTATTTCAAATAATGTTGTTCTTTTGAACTTTCCATTAATTACAAAAACCTAACAAAATGTATCAACATTTTCCACAAAAATCACTGTTTTCAACATTGATTTAAAAAAAAAAAAAAAAAGTTGCATCAACAGACCCCAAACTTTTGAACGGTAGTGTATATTTTGCAATTAGCAATATTAGATTGATTTCTGAAGGATCATGTGACACTGAAGACTGGAGTAATGATGCTAAAAAAATCAGCTTTGCCATTACAGGAATTACATTTAAACTATTTTAAAATATAATACATTTATTTAAATTGTAAAAATATTTTGATCTTGAATGAATTGACTCATATAAGTAGGTTTTAAAAAGTGACATACAAAAAGATCTACTCAGTTACGGTGATGTCACCTCTCGGCTGAGGCCTACTAACCTCCCTATTATTGTCAGGGTTATGTTTGGTTTAGTTGTTTTACATGCTGTGTCCAAAACGTGTACATATGAATTTGAATTTACTTCGTAACAGTTAAAAAAGTATGCTCTATATAGTATATGTGTAGTATGAATGAAATTCGGATGGTACTACATGCACTATGTTGTTACTGTCACATGACCTACCAGCATCAGTTGCATCGCTTGACTTCCATTCATAAATCCCCTTCTGTAGCCTCATGGGATACTAAAGTGTCCATTGAATGCATACTTCAGAATCTTAGCAGAAGTAGCAGGTTATCAAGGGGTTTTTCACCAACTGTTTTTGGAATACTGTGTATTCGGATGTACTACTCTTTCATCGTACTGTTTTTCACATACTATTCAATTTTGGACGCAACAATCATTTCTGTGTTTCTTTTTCTTGTGCTTCATTGCAGTTTCTTTCTGTTTCCTTAGTAACTTATTTAGGTCATTGTTTGTTTCTGTAGTTACATATTAGTTTCACCTGTGTCTAGTCAAAGTCCTTTTAAGACAAGTCATTTCACTCGGCGGCCATCTTTGAAACGCCTCTTAGGCATCCAAGTACAGCTCCTATCACTTTGAATGGGGAAACATCAAATTCTCCAAAGCTGTTTGCCAAGCCTTCGATTAAATTTCATTTTGGAAAAATTTTTAAAAAAAAAAAAAAAAAAAAAAAAAACTTGTCATGGATTTATTGCATTTTGGGGAAAAAATAATAATTTTATTTCTTATAATAAATATTTGAAAATCAAAATCTGGATTTGAATTTTTAATGTTATTATAACCTAACGGTGCTATGAAAGTTTGAAACAGAAAATAGTGGTTTTAATCTTGCCACTTTCCTGGTAAAGAAAACACATTTTTACTCAAATAAATCAAAACAGATTTATAGCATTTTGGAACCAAACTCTTCATATAATCCTGTGTTTTCTGTTGTGTTCTCGTTTTTGTTGTTCTCCTACAAATCTCCTTGTATTATCCTTGTTCATTTAAGTCTATTTGAATTTATTACCTGAGTTGTGCGTGTTGGAAAGCCACATTACAGAACGTGACAGTTATTGGTTATCATTCATTCATATTGGACATGTTAACAGCCTTATTCTCTGACTCACTTCATGACACAATGCCCAGAGAAAGAGAA
Organism: Chanodichthys erythropterus; assembly: GCF_024489055.1. NCBI lineage: Eukaryota > Metazoa > Chordata > Actinopteri > Cypriniformes > Xenocyprididae > Chanodichthys > Chanodichthys erythropterus. The sequence goes on from NC_090227.1 coordinate 24,008,488, forward strand.
GCAAAAGAAAGCTACATGAAGGAAGAAAGAGAGAGATGTAATTAGTTTAATGAAAACAGAGAGATGGGATTTGCAAGGTTCATTCCTTTAAGCCAAATAAAAATCTCTCATTAACACTTAATTGTCTGTTTAACACTGAGAGCAACTGAAATCGCATCACAAACTCTAATCTCTTTCTCCTCATCTGTAGCATAAGCTGAACAGTTATGGTGTCCATCCGTTCTACATGGGTCTGGAGAAATCAAAAAATGCACATGGTGTCCTCCTACTCAACAGCAATGCCATGGGTGAGTACAACTGCATAAACTAAACATCTGTGTCCACTTGGACCCAAGCCTAAGATGGTTTGCTAGTTTAAACTGGTCAAATTGTTCCTGTTTAAAAGTACTAAGACTAGGCTGATCAGAAAATCAGTTTAGGCTAGTTTATTTATTATTTTTCAGGTGCAGATTAAAAGTAAAATTAGGATTATAGGCTATTTAGACCTAGATTACAATTAAGTAGTTTGATATTCTGTTAAATGGATAGACTATCCCACAGCGCATTGGGATGAATCGAGAGAAACATCCCAAAGTTCCTAACTAAGTTGTTCTTAATGTATTCACCACTGCAATTAAGTTGTAGAAAACATCATTTTATGTGCCCCTCACATTTATCTTTATGTAAAGGGCACTACAGTATGTCCGGGAACAATGGTTTTATTGTATATTTATGAGTCTAAACTCAGCCAGTCGGCCACTGGCTGCATCTTTAGTATTGGAACAAATAAATTTGTCGCTCACCACTTGCTCCAACACTGACTGGAGTTTTTCAGCAGGTCTTAAGGTCGTGATTAGAGCAGGTGCTATTTATCAGACGCGAGAGGCTGTCATTGAGCTTTTGTGTGAGAAACGGTTATGCTTATTGCAGGATTTTGCTTTCACATAATGCTGGTGCTGCAGCAGGGCTTTTAACCGAGTTATGCTCTCAGAAAGTTCTGCATTCAACTGCTGTCTCACAAATGCTCTCACACACATTTTAATTCTTACATAAACACACACGCACAGGCAGTCGAGTAAATGAGCATCCTGAAAACCACAGCAGGAGAATAGCTTTGATGTAGTTCACTTTACCCAGAGAAGTTCAAAGTAGTGCCCTTTTAATTTGAATGCAGATGTGTTTAACACCTCACAGCATACATAATAATGCAGAAATGGACAGTAAAGGAGGTGTAAAGACCTCTGAAATGGTTTGAAGGTTTTCTTGTCTACAGTATGTTGACATATTTCCTTTGTCACCGTGATTTTGCGAAGTAAGGCATATTTTGTTGATCTTGGAACAACATTCCTGTCAGAAAATTTAGTCCTAAGGCTGCGTGTCCACCAACGCATTTTTAGCCAGCTGAAAACACATTTGAGTGCTTCAGAAGCACACCGTTTTTTATTTTTATTTTTTTATTTGAGATGCTTTGTTGCTATGGTACGGAATATCTGCGGCACTGATTTGCAGGTAATTTATTTCAGACTAAAAATGTCGACACAATGTGGAGTACTTGCTATGTATGTTCGGAGACCAGCAATATTAATTTCTCATCCATTTTGTCCCGTTCTCTACTCATTGATGTTATTGCACAGCAAGAATGTTGTGACAGTTGGTCGGTGTTGTATTTGTCCTGCCTCTCCTCCCCCACTGATTGGACAGCTGGCTAAAAAGTGACAGTGATGAGTGCAGCGTTTTACTCAAAGTTGAACATTCTTCAACTCGAGGCGACCGGTAAAAAACGCACTCAGCTCTCAGCGCCTCATTACGCTCTGGGGCCCACATTTGTCAACGGTGCGTACGGACAGATTTGTGCGTAATGAGTGCGTAAGAACAGTTTCATGCAAAGTGTGGGATTCACCAACTTGTACTTATATGTAGAAATGTTTGTAAATATAAGCACACTTCTGAGCATGCTTACACAGATAATCTAGTGGTAGAATAGTGACATTAGTGAATAGTTTCACACATTAATGTTTCAGATCATCAAACAAATTGAAATATGAATCAAAGATAAAACGAATAAACAATATGCAGTTTTTAAATGAAGGTTTTTATTATGAAGGGAAAACAAAATCCAAATCCACATGGCCCTGTGTGAAAAAGTGCTTGCCCCCTAAACCTAATAACTGGTTGGGCCACCCTTAGCAGCAACAACTGCAATCAAGCATTTGTGATGAGTCTGTTGCAATTACTTGCAATGAGTCTGTTTACAGTGCTGTGGAGGAATTTTGGCCCACTTATTTTTGCAGAATTGTTGTAATTCAGCCAGATTGGATTGTAATTCAGATGCCACAGCATCTCAATGGGATTGAGGTCAGGACTTTGACTAGGCCACTCCAAAGTCTTCATTTTGTTTTTCTTCAGCTTTTCAGAGGTGGACTTGCTGGTGTGCTTTGTCCTGCTGCAGAACCAAAGTTCACTTCAGCTTGAGGTCACAAACAGATGGCCGGATATTGTCCTTCAGGATTTTTTGGTAGACAGCAGAATTCATGGTTCCATTTATCACAGCAAGTCTTCCAGGTCCCGAAGCAGCAAAACAGCCCCAGACCATCACACTACCACCACCATATTTTACTGTTGGTATGATGTTCTTTTTCTGAAATGCTGTTACTTTTACGCCAGATGTAATGGGACACACACCTTCAAAAAAGTTCAACTTTTGTCTCGTCAGTCCACAGAGTATTTTCCCAAAAGTCTTGGGGATCATCAAGATGTTTTCTGGCAAAACTGAGACGAGCCTTTATGTTTTTTTTGCTCAGCAGCGGTTTTCGTCTTGGAACTCTGCCATGCAGGCCATTTTTGCCCAGTCTCTTTCTTATGGTGGAGTCATGAACACTGACCTTAACTGAAGCAAGTAAGGCCTGCAGTTCTTTGGATGTTGTTGTGGGACGACTCTTGGATGTGTCGTCGCTGCGCTCTTGGGGTAATTTTGGTTGGCCGGCCACTCCTGGGAAGGTTCACCACTGTTCCATGTTTTTGCCATTTGTGGATAATGGCTCTCACTGTGGTTTGCTGGAGTCCCAAAGCTTTAGAAATGGCTTTATAACCTTTTCCAGACTGATAGATCTCAATTACTTTCTTTCCCATTTGTTCCTGAATTTCTTTGGATCTCAACATGATGTGTAACTTTTGAGGATCTTTTGGTCTACTTCACTTTGTCAGGCAGGTCCTATTTAAGTGATTTCTTGATTGTGAACAGGTGTGGCAGTAATCAGGCCTGGGTGTGGCTAGAGAAACTGAACTCAGGTGTGATAAACCACAGTCAAGTTATGTTTTAACGGCAGTTTTTCACACAGGGCCATGTGGGTTTGGATTTTGTTTTCCCTTCATAATAAAAACCTTAATTTAAAAGCTGTATGTTGTGTTTACTTGTGTTATCTTTGATTAATATTTAAATTTGTTTGATGATCTGAAACATTATAGTGTGACATACAGGAAAAATCAGGAAGGGGGCAAGCACTTTTTAACACCACTGTATAAAACACTCAATTTATTATTTGTCTAGTTTTAAACACAATGCATAGTTGGCATCAAACCCTATAAAAATCAGCTTTGAAAGATGTTTGTCTTAGTGCAATGGCTTATCTTGTGTTATTGGAAGACTTGTCAAACAATGCACTCCGCAGAGAGCGTGTTTTCCAAGATCGTGCTGATCTGCTTGGCGAGAGCACAGAGTGCTCTCTTTGCCATTATTGTGGTGAGAAAAAAACAAAATCATGTGATTTTTAAAGGGAGGTGTTGTCACCATATACAGTATGGTTCATTGGAGGCGTTTGCAAATGCTAATGACCATGAACATGAACAAGCATGGTACAACGTGGTGCTTCCATTGAAAACAATTGGAAAAGTATGCTAGCTGCTGGAAAAAAATGCTTTGGTGGACACACGGCCTAACCCTATCCTGGTAAACCTAACCCAACCGATAACTTATCTTTAAAATCAGAGGGAAATAATTGGTGAATAACACCGATGTACATACACCAAACCCTGGTTGTAAGCCTAAACTTGACATAAACTGTAAACTTGATCTGATTGCTTGATTGGCATGTTGTTCCGAGATCAAACAAAAAAAAAAAAAAGAGAAAAAAATATGTTGATCCAGTAACTTGTACTTGGTGAAATCACTGAAAAAGGAAGACTTAATTGAATTTATAAATAAATAAATAAATAAAAATATTTTTTATCACAATTTTTACAGCAATGGGAATTGACATTATTAACAACATTGTTATAATATTAATAGTAATACAATTATTTTTTGTAATGTGTAGTTGGGTAAAGAAAAAAAAAAAAAAGATCTAGGTCACACATTGAGTCAAAACTGGATGATGTAACATCTTTTTTTGGCTTGTTTTGCTCTTAGATGTGTCCTTCCAGCCTAATCCAGCTTTGACCTACCGCACCATCGGAGGTATCTTGGACTTCTACATGGTGATGGGACCTACTCCAGAAGTTGTGGTTCAGCAGTACACTGAGGTGAGTGTGTGTATATGTGTGTGTGTGTGTGTGTGTGTGGGTGGGTGTGTGTGTTATTCCTGGCTTGATGAGGTTTAGCAGCTGGAGTCTCTCTGCCTCATTGCTCACAGTGTACTCAGTCTAAACACACACACAAAATAACATCCAAAAACTCACATGCATAAATGAAATACATAAATATTTATCTAAAAGAATCTCGCTTGTCACATAGACAGAAGGGGCCATTAGATTCTCTAAAGCCACTTGAATATTTATGTTCTAAAATGTATTTGCATAAAATGTAAAACAATTTTCTCTGTGCATTTTGTCTGACAGATGATTGGCCGTCCGGTTCTTCCAGCCTACTGGTCACTTGGATTCCAGCTTTGTCGCTACGGCTACGCCAATGATACGGAGATCGCAGATCTTTACAAAGACATGAAAGACGCTGGAATTCCTTATGTAAGCAATCTCATCTTTTAGTGTGTGCAGGTGTGTCATTCAGGTTTCCCCTGAATGTAACACAGTGTAGCAGAGTTATGTAACTCTCACTGACCTTCAGAACATTCATTAGAACTTTAGGAATATTACATTTCTCACTGTAAATATCAAGTAATTTCACTGTAATGTGCAACTTGAATGACAACACACAATGTTCTGTGTCCGTTTTAAGACTAAAAAGTGGTACCAGGAGTGTGTTAGTCCTAGTCCTTTTTATTGACAGTTCTTTCTAAGATAAGCATCACTAGTGGGATTTGAATGAACCACTTAACACTATGTATTAAAGTTCATCATGTAGCCTGTCCTGCAGTGTTTGGGTTACTGATAATGAATAAAACTTCCAATGCTCGGCTTGTTTAGAAGTCTGTGAAATTGTGAAAATGGGCACATAAGTAACCACTTAGCAACAGCACACCATCTCACTGTCTGCATTTGCAGTAAAGCAGTTTAAAACCATGTTTCAGCCCAAAGCATTGCTTATTTTTTCAGTAATTATTCAATAATTAACTTGGAACTTCACATTCAGATTTTAATGATCATAATATTTGACCTTTGATCCCTTAAAGGATGTGCAATATGCAGACATTGACTATATGGAGAGGCAGATGGACTTTACGCTGGATGAAAAGAACTTCAAGGGACTGCCAGCTCTGGTGGACCAAATGAGGGCTGAGGGGATGCGTTTTATCTTCATTTTGGTACGAACAGTTCTCAATTACTGGAAAACAAAGTTGTTATCATAAAGTGGTAATGGATGTTTGGCTGTAATGAGCAGAGCAGAGTTTATAAATATGGATTGATGTAGTCTTGACATCAGTCTGGTCTTCTTATTCTGGCCAGGAGCATGCAGTGAGATTTATTCTGTACCTTACCTTAGGAAAAAGTTTATTCAAGTGTGCTATTAGAATACTTCTTTTAAACTAAAAGTTAAAAAGTATACTTTCAGTCTACTTTATATGTACATACTTTAAACATACTTTATGCACTTTTCAGAATTGCACTTAAGTATACTTGACTTATACTGACAGAAAAGTGTAAATACATTTGGACTATACATGTAGGCTACCCAATCTTTTGATCGAGATATACTTAAAAGTATAATTAAGTATTCATAGTATACTTGGCTTGTAGTTGTTTAATCTTTTGACTAAGCAGCCTATTAAATACTTTTTTTTCACATAGTTTTACATACTGTCTTATAAACTTACATTGTTTGAAAATATTGATTTATAAAGAGAACAGAAGTGTTCCTAATTCTGAGTATCTTAATTTTTTTTTAAGGAAAGTCCACTGGTAGTGTACATAGAAATTTACTTCAAATCTACTTTACACTTTCCACGCCACTGACTGAATTTTCCGGCTATCCGTGTTTTCATTGTTATATAGTACGGGGGCGCTATTAAGTATCTTCTAGTATAGAATCTCCAGATCAAAACACAGGTGGGGGTGTTGATGGACACAATCTACTCCATCTGTGTTTTGATCATCGCTCTGAAGTCTGATCTGGATATTGACTTTGACAAAAATGTATTTTTTCTCAGCTTTTTTAATTTTTGTATTTTTTATTTATTTATTTATTTATTTATTTATTTATTTATTTATTTATTTTTATTTTTTTATGAAACTTACCCACAATTAAGTGTTGATAAAAAGGGATGCATGAAGCTAGAATTTTTTTTTTTTTAATGGAAAGAGTTAAAGTACAGTTAAAGGTATATTTCAAGTATAGCAAAATGAATACCTAATAGTATACTTAAGTGCAAAAATAATGTATAAATAGTAAACTATAAATATGATGTTATGTTCACTTAAAGAGAAGTTATAAGTATACTTGTAGTATAACACTACTAAATGTGCTGCAAGTATTAAAATAGCAAACTACTTGTATACTTGCAAGTTAACTTATAGTACAGATACAGTACAAATGAGAAACATATTTGTGAACTAGTCATGCACTTAAAGTTTACTACTGTTACACTTATAGTACACTTAAACGTATAATTTTATATACTAAAAAGTGGGCCAATTTAGTCCCAAGCAGTATTGCAATAGTACACTTACAAGTTTACTACTAGTACATTGATATTAGTATACTTATTTTATCAAATGAATTTGAAGTATACTTCTTTTTCATAAGGGTTGTCAGAGCTACATGTTTTATTTGTTTGTGTGCTTCAGGACCCGGCTATAGCAGCCAATGAGACAGAAGACTACCCTGCATTTCGACTCGGGATGGAACAAGACGTTTTCATCAAATGGCCTCCTGAGCTCAGCAGTGACATTGTGTGGGGAAAGGTATGGCAAACGCAAAGAGGAACATTATTGATTGTGTCAATACCTCATAGTTTTGTTGACAATATATTTTTGTAACAAATGTGATTCTTTAGGATAAACCCCTTGAGATGCATCATCTTGTTTTCAAGAGGGTCCTAAATTTCTGAACTTTGGGGTCCTTCAGTACCTTTCATACTGTGGCTTTTAAAACATTGGTGTGCATTAGGGACATATATTTTGATTATCTACACAACAAGAAAACAATCAACAACAGGATGCCTGATAAGATGGAAATAAAGAAAGATTGCCATTGCTCAGTGAATGATATTATCATATACAAATTTTTCATATACAAAAACGTAATTAAAAACAAACAAACAAAAACAAAAAAAAAAACGCCTCAGGTTCGTTTTTTTGGTTTGACGCACCACATTAAAAACTGGCTGACCAATGAGATTGGCACTTTTGTTCACGTGCCTGGAGCTGCTGAAGTTACAGTAAAACACGACTTGGTGGCGCTCAAGCACAAAATGGTCTTGCCAAGCACACATTGATACCAAGACGACGAAGAGTAAGTAAGTAGAAAAGGAAGACCCCTACAAACAGTTCTTGGCCACACCAATAGATGTGTATTATATGCCATTTTTGTATAGATTGTATTATATGCCATTTATTACACGAAAAACATCTCAAAAAACACTGGTGATAAGCGTAATAATCACAATAATCGACCCCGGCCTTCCATTGTCAATTGCGCTCTCTTCTGTTGCGTGTTCTCAATCTGGCAACCCACGTGAGTTTCAAGTCTGTTAAGGAGGGGATGGGGGAAACAACTCTCTCCAATATTTTGAATTTGGACTGCATTACCAATTTCAACCGCTAGCTTTCAATATCACATACTGCACCTCTAAGGGGATTTCACAAAAGACAATTAAGTGATAATGAAGACACTTCAGGAAATAAAGGAAGTATAAATTAATCACAGAATAAAATCATATTCCCAAGAAATATTGATTTTGTTTGGAACATTTTCATTATAGAGAACCTGTTTATCTAATGTTTTAAGACATAGTATGAAGGGGACATGTATTGTACTACAAGCAGGAATGATCCTTTATTTTAGCCTATACTGAAACACAGATTTTAGCTATTGTTTCTGTCCATCATAGGTGTGGCCTGACTATCCCAATATCACTGTGGACAATTCCTTGGACTGGGATACTCAAGTAGAGGTATCTGCCACCCCACCCCCATCTCTTTATCTTTCTATCTCACTTTAATCAGAGAACCATACATCTTTTCTCTCGTTCCCACATAGTCAAGTCTATTCATACTGAAATCATCAGTACAATGGACTATAATTGCAAATGCAGTCAAAAGAGATGAGTGTGACATCTTAGAATTCTATCAGTCAATCGGCATGTAGAAGACAAGCTATCTGTCAATGAGCACATTGTAATATACTGCTAGTATTATATTATATTATATCACCCACTAGTATATCTACCAATCAGCATGTAGCAAACAAACTCATTTCATCTTATCAGAACATATCAGACTCACTGCTATAAAAGTGAATCAGCACATTATTATTTAAACAAATTATCGTGTTGTTGTTTAACTACTGTAATATCCAATCAGCACACACTGGAGCAATGGTTAAAGCACTTTGTGGAAGTGTAGTAATGGTTAAAGCACAATTATAAAAATGTCTTTTTCATTTCATCAACTTTCAGCGATTCAGAGCTTTCGTGGCATTCCCTGATTTCTTCAAGGACAGCACAGCAAAGTGGTGGCAGGATCAGATTAAAGACTTTTACAACAACATCACTAAGTTTGACGGACTTTGGATCGTGAGTGCTTTGTCTCTTTTTTTTTTTTTTTTTTAATGTCGGAATGCAAAGTAAAGAAATTTCAATAATTACAATTGTGCAAGATGTTCTTTGAGGACATCTGTGTTCACATTTGTTGCTCTTGAAACAACATACCCTAACCATAACCATTAAATAAAGTCAAATGTGAAATATTAGATTCATAACAATGCTGCTGAAACCGAATCAGAAAAACATCCTATGTGAGAAAGTCATGGTGAGCATGCAATGAGTGAAGGTTTAGCATAGCCACAGCCACTGTCTATGCATTTATGCGTATAATCACTGTTTCCTCTTTTGCCTTCATTGTCATTCTGATTTCCTTTCTGAAGGACATGAATGAGCCAGCCAGTTTTGTGCATGGCACAGTTGGAGGAAATTGTCTAGGGGATCCCAATTTGGAAAATCCTCCGTATATGCCCCGTAAGTTTGAATGAAAGCGTCCTGATGTGTATACATGGCTGGAGAGATTTTACAACACAGATGGTCAACCTGTATTTAGCACTGTGCATCTGAAATTAATCTGCATACTGTTAATACTTATTCTCAGCACTGGAGTCCATGCAAAGAGGTCTGAACCATAAGACTTTATGCATGAACAGCCAACAGATCCTTGCTGATGGCACTCCTGTCAAACATTATGATGTCCACAACTTGTACGGCTGGTCTCACACGGAACCCACTTACAAGTGAGTTTTCTGTTCCTCCATATTCACTAATGTATTTATTTCTTGGCTTTCTGGAATGAGTTTTAATTTCTATGTGTGTTTATGTGTATGCCACAGTGCTTTGCTTAGTACCACTGGCAAGAGAGGTGTCGTTATTACCCGTTCAACATACCCATCTAGTGGTCGGTGGGCAGGACATTGGCTGGGAGACAACTACTCTGCCTGGGACCAGCTTCTGAAGTCCATCATAGGTATGAGTTTATACAGGGCACCCTGTTGAATTAAATGGTTTTCCATATCAGGACATATTAAAAATCATCTGGTCCTTGACAGGTCTTACAATTTGGAAAATAAAACCTCAGATGAACAACAACACATGCCATATCACACTGTGTCATTATTTATTTAACAAAAACTAGGAAAAAATGGAAAAACCATGGGTGAAAAACTAAGGACATCCTTATAGTTTCATTAGGATTTAAGAGGGTAAGTAGCAGTCAGGTGCTGCTAATCAAATGTCTTTGATTAATCGATCATCAGCAAGTGTGAGCACCTCTATAAAAGCTGAAGTTTTGGCAGTTTGCTGGTCTGGAGCCTTCAGGCGTGTGTTAACAAAATACTAAGGAGGAAAGACATCAGCAATGATCTTAGAGAAGCAATTGCTGCTGCCATCATTCTGGGAAGTGTTATACGGCCATTTCCGAACAATTTGAAGTCCATTATTCTACAGTGAGGAAGATTATTCACAAGTGGAAACAGACACCAGCAAATGTCCCAGCAAATTCACCCCAAGATCAGAGAGTGTAATTCACAGAGAAACAACAGACAACCCAAGAACTATTACCCAGACTAGACAGGCCTCAGTTAACATGTTAATGATAAAGTTCATGACAGTACAATTAGAAAAAGACTGAACAAGTATGGCTTGTTTGGAAGGGTTGCCAGGAGAAAGCCTCTTCTCTCTAAAAAAACATGGCAGCAAGACAAGTTGCATCTGAACAAACCATAAGACTTCCGGAGCAATGTCCTTTGGACAGACAAGACCAAAGTGGAGATATTTGGCCATAAATCACAGTGCCAAGTTTGGTGAAAACCAAACACAGCATATCAGAACAAAACCCTCATACCAAAAGTCAAGCATGCTGGTGGAGGGGTGATGATTTTGGGCTTGTTTTGCAGCCATGGGGCCTGGGAACATCACAGTCATTGAGTTGACCATGAACTCTTCTGTAGTATTCTAGAGTCAAATGTGAGGCCATCCGCCCGACACCTAAAACTTGGCCAAAATTGGGTCCTGCAACTAGACAATGATCTGAGGATCACCAGCAAATCAGAATGGTTGAAAAAGAAAAGAATAAAGGTGTTGCAGTGGCCCAGTCAAAGTCCAGACCTCATTCCGACTAAAAATCTGTGCATAGACACAAACATCAGAGAACTGAAGCAACATTTTAAAGAAGAATTATTATGTCCTGATACTGAAAACCATGGAATTCAATAGAGTGTCCCAACTTTTTCACATATTATAAACATCTGTTTTGTCCTTGCATATTATTCTTGAACCACCTCCATTAAATTGCTGTTTTTTTGTGTTGAACAATGTCTACTGTACAGTACAGTGTATAAACTGAAAACCAATCTCCCTCTCTCTCATTCTGTCTTTCAGGCATGATGGAGTTCAGCATATTTGGCATCTCTTATGTAAGTGCCTCTCCCGTCCTACCGCAGCACTTGCTATTGATTTTTCATTTGTGCTTTATTTCCTATCAAACAATGTTTTAGTTCATTTGGGTGCATTACACTAGCATGTAGCCATTACACTGACTCGAGAGTTTATTTATTAATGTTTTGTAGTTGGCCCTGTTTTTACAGAGATCTATAATCGTGTTTCTCTCTCTATGTCTCCTTCCCCTTTTCGTTCTCCCTTTCTGCTTGTGTTTCAGACGGGTGCTGATATCTGTGGCTTCTTTAACCCTGCCGAATACGAGATGTGCTTGCGTTGGATGCAGCTTGGAGCTTTCTACCCATTCTCCAGAAACCACAACACTATATACATGCCAGTAAGAACACATACAGCACCTTTTTTTGGACAGATTTTTTTTTTTTTTTTTTATTGGTGTGAACCAAAACAAATATCATATTTTAGGCTTATATATGAGTTTAGTCAGTCAAATTGTGACAGACCTCTTTTAAAAACTCTCATGTTTTAAATCACGTTGAAATAATGTTTGCATCTGAAAAAGGGAATTTTGCAAAAAAAAAAAAAAAGCAGTTTAAAATGTATTAAAAAAAGCAAAAACTCCTTGCTTGTTATAGTGCTGTACAATAATAATAATAATATAATAATAATAATCATCATAATGTTGATGATGAATAGAATACAATTTATTATTATAAAACAAAATAAGAAATAGTACTATTGTAATATTTCACTATAACGAAAGAGTATTTAAAAGAAATAATAATAATAATAATTTTATTTTACAGTACACCTTTTGCAATACTAACTACAATACTAAAATGTATCGCTGTCTTTATTTCTTAATTTTCAAATTAAACAATCTATATACTTATTTAATTAAATTGCAGCCTTTACTATTTGAGAATTTTACAATCACGAAAAGCAAGATAATCTTGCACATCTAGAAATTTGATCTGACAGAAAATTATTGGACATGTGGCAGTTGACATGTGAGGCCATTGTTCAGCAGACAGTGTGAAATGGACCCTTAATTGAGACTTATATGGTGTTAAGCCTGATAATCACTGACACTGAGTGACAGGCATCAAAATACAGGGTGAAACAAGATATTGTTACTGTACAGACAGCCATGACAACTTCTTACATGAACGCTTGTCTGTGTGGCGCCCTGAGGGAGTATGAAAATGATCTGTAAATCCCTGCGACAGACAGCAGTCCATCACGATGCCCCAAAACTCGCGGCGGCACTTGAAAAGGGCCCCCCACACCGGTTGCTGACTAATATTTGGGATCCGTAGACAGGTGGGCTGTCAGGTATTCACTCTGGCACTTGTTTAAAATGTGACCTTTGCAAGTGCTGGGACCTGTCACAAAAATCCAATAAGCCCAAGGAGTGAGTGGGATCGATATGGCGTGGGGAAAATTCTTCAGTGAGTGGACGTGGCAGCTTTTTTGCTAACAGATTCATTTGGGGGTATAATTAAATGCTCAAAGTTATCCAGAACCCTTTTGGGCTTCAATCATTTAAAAATGAATTGCTAATGGGTGATTAAACAAAGGACGAACAAAACAAAAATAGAGTTTGGAGCAGAAGTGTAGTCTAAAAATCCTAAAGGATTGTGCACAGAATGCCCTAAAGGATCCTGTAGCTCAGGTGGTGGAGCATGGGACACAAATGGTCTGTCAAAATGAATAAATGTAAATGTAATTCAATGGGAATCAAATGCGATTCTTCTAGATAAATAGAAAATCCTTGTTGATCTTATTTTTATTCTTTTTTGGTCTTTAGAGTTCTAGAGTTGTTGAAAGTTGTTTTATTTTTCTTTATTTTTATTTTTACCCGAATCCTACTTATATTGTATTGGAATAATGTCTTGCTACTGAACGGTTCTGTAGCGAAATCTGTAGGGAAACTCTGGGATTTGTAAAATCCAGAAGGATTTTCTTTACATTTCTTTTGCTATCATACAACATCTTTTTATCCATGTTGGTAATTATAATAGACCTTTTGGGAACAAGATATTGGGAACTAAAAGATCAAGTTTTTGTTTTGTGTTATTTTGGAAGCATATATGAATTCAGATTAGAATCCTTCAGGATTGCTTCCAAATTATAATAGAAATTGGAGAGTTGGAGATATAGTGTTTGCTATCTACTCCCTATATGTTTGTTATCTCTGTCTTGAATTGAGAATCTTTTGAAATATAAGAGGTCATTGTACTATTAAAATATTCTTTAAGTTTCAGAACTCAAAACTTCCTCATTAGTCAAAAAATTGCTTTTATTGAAACCAAGCTACCAAAATGACTTGTTTTGGATTTTGTCTCAGTATGATGTCATAGTGCGAGGAAAGACCAATGCCTACTTCAACATCATCATTAACCCTTAAATGCATACCTCGGGTCTTTAGTGACCCAGGACGTCATTCACTATCCTTCATTTTTTAAAGTTAGACATCAACCTTCTTGGTATTCCTCAATCAATTCATTATAAAGAATATAACAAGAAAAAAATCCAAAAATTATAAAATAATGCTTATTTTTTGTATTCATTTTTTGTAAAAATTGTATAGGGTCGCAAACGACCCAAGGTGTGTATGAGTGTACGTATATTTTTTCTGCACAACAATAATTGAATCTTAGATGACGGAATAAGTGCAGTTCACCTTTATTGTCTGAAACGCAATGCTGAAGTGACGACTCATTCAGACAGAAAACGAAATAATAAAACAAACATGAAATGGCTCAGCGATTTACTGCAGAACAAGTACTAAACGCAATCAAATATGACTGTCACTGTCACTGGATGAATCTGGTGAAGCTGTTAGCGATCAAAATATTGATTTTGAAGATGTTGAAAATTATATAGTTTTGAGAATACGTTTGAGATCGCGAATGGGCTCATATTCATGACCTCAAACATAAAAATAGCCCATTATTTGCTGAATTTACTGGGAAATGAGCTCTGACGAGGACAGTGATGATGGCATAAAACATCTGCTCAAACGGAGCCCTTTCAAGCTCCAAAAGGTAACAAAATACAATTTATTTTATTCTTCTGTAATTGTTACTCTAATATCAGAGGAGTTTTATATTATCGCGACAGGTAGAGATCCTTCCGTGTTAGATATAGATCCGGGTCGATAAAGACCCGAATATGTAAGAATGATTGGCGAAACAGTCATGCATTTAAGGGTTAAGAAAGCATGAATGAACTTTTATTTTGAAAGAAATCCAGATCACGTCAGTAAGACACTGTTAGTTTTTCTCGCTTCATTTTACTGCTGATTCATTTTTTTGCTCTCTTTAGGGATACGGAAGCCGAGAGATTTTTCAACAATGGCTGTGTCCCAATTCAGGAGCTGCACCCTTCAAAGGCTGCATACATCATCGAGGCAGTCTCATTTAAGAAAAATAACCATTAGATTGCAACGTAAGAAAGAAATTACACTATTTTACACCTCATAATGAATATCAGTCAATTTTATTACGGTTACTTTTCTTAAATATGACATCCTTGATGACGTATGCAGCCTTCAAATGTGACCTCCGGAGGACGCAGCATCTGAAATGAGATGCAGCTCCTGTAAACAAAGCAGTGTGTTTTTGGTTGTGAGGGAAAGATTACTTTTTTCAGCTTCCCAAAGAACCCAGCGTTAAGGGAACAGAGGATGAAGTTTGTTTTTCCGAGGCAGCAACGGAGTTGTGCATGTATGTTTGTTTGTTCCCGTGAATTGATGAATGCTTTGTAAAAGTCCCAGTTTGGTGCTGGATTTGCAGATCAGGGACGGTGAGTAAAGCTGCAACAGATGTCTATGTTTTGTTGGGAATTGGCACACAAGTGCATATACTCTATATGTAGAGTAACAAAAGCTTAAACAACCCCCCTTTAACAAGACGCAGTTTGGCGCAGGCTTCTCAGAGAGACTGAAAATAAAAGATGATGCTGTGTCGACTATATTAAATCCATGCCATGACCCCTTTAAACAAAATGGCGAAAAGGGATAAGAAAAAAAAAAAAAACATTTGTGAAATATTAGATGTAGTCCTTTGGGATTTTGGCTGGGGTATGAAAAAGAAAAACACAAAAGTAAAAATGCTAACAAAAACGCTTTTAAAATAGCATGATATGTATTAATTCTAGTGTTAGACACGCACTGACAGTGACCAGGGAATTTAGAGGGCTTTATTAAGACAAAAGTGCACAATAGTGCTTGCAAGACAGCATGTCTGCATTTTTTTTTTTTTTCTGCTTTTATTCTGCCGAGTCATTCACTTGTACCGGTGTGGATGTGCCCTCTGCGTGTCTCAATGACAGTTCCAATAAGAAACTGTCCTCAGCTCGCCTCTACCCGGATGTATTTATCCCTGCATGTCCCCTTGGTGCTGTAATTACCCCTCCAAGATGTCATTAGCTTTAATGTGGCTACAGAGGCAAATGGAAGGTCACCCAGAGACAGGATGGAGGGCGTCAAGGTGGCCTGAATTACAAAGTAATAGAGAGAAAGACATGTCAGATATTGAATAAGAGACAGAGACACACTTAATGAAATCAAAAAAGGGAGTTTTTGGAAGCTTTTAGTCTGTGTCTAAGATCATCTATATGGTAACGTACTCTTGAAAGTTTGATAAATTCACTTTTTTTTTTCTTTTGCCGGAAACTGACTAATATTAATGACCACATTTTTGTCAGATAATGAAAATGGTTCATGGCTTTGATGTAAACTAAAGCCTACTAGCTATTTAAAAAAGGGACAAGCTCCAGCTCCAACTTCCTGTTTTAATAGGAAGTGTTTGCCCAAGTGAGTAAAATAGGGTAATCCTAAAAAGCACCATGGGAGCAGACATGACATAATTTGCACAGAAAGGAAAACAAAAGAGGAGGGAGTTAACAGATGAACAGACTCCGAAAGAAGTTTGAAAAGACCACCTTATTTACTCCTAATGTCTGGCAAAGTCAGTTGCCAGTGCAAATGTTCCCTCTGATGCCAGCTGCCAGAGAGAGAGAGAGACCAGCTTCTGCAAAGAGGGTCATAATTCTTAGGCTCCTGCCAAGGCTTCCAAGTTCGGCTGTCTCTCCATCATGCTAAGTCACATGCTAATGGAGTCAGAGAGCAGTACATTTGGAATAATTTGGCTTTTTGTCTGTAAGAAGCAGTTAGCTCTAACAAGAGGAAGGTCTAGTTCATTCAAACACTTTAACACTGAGATATTAGCTTTACTATTAGGAGAAGGAGTTTTTTCTGTGCGGAAGAGATGAGAAAATACTACAGGTTCTACAGGTCAAAAGGGCAAGAACAATATAGGCCTACAGTACTCAGTGTGTTTACTAAGCCTAGCATCACTATTATTATTTCTCAATAGTTAAGGTTCGGTCTTTTGAACAAATTAAATTTAGCACAAGTTGTCCCACACAGTTACAATAGTATATGTTAAGTTGTAAATTGGTAAAGTCTTCTAAATTTGATAAAAAATTTGGATTATTTTTTAATTTTCTGTTATATATATATATATATATATATATATATATATATATATATATATATATATATATATATATATATATATATATATATATATATATATAATAAAATAAACTGTATAATTTATTTCAGTTAACATGTATCTTATATCAAGTAACAGCATTTTTTATCGTTTTAGTTTTAGTATACTAAGCATTGTCCTAAAAATTTCACATTTGTGCTTCCTGCTCAAAAATGTAAATTTTGTGCTTATTGCCTGCAAAATTATGTAATTTTTTTTATGGTCAAAAGGAAAAAAAAGACTGTATATGTTATATATTTAGCATAATTTTACTAATGTATGTATTGAACCTTAAACAACAACTTTTAATGGATCATGTTCATATACAAAATAATTTTCTTAAAGTATTTTTGTGTCTAAAACCCAGTTTTAAACTCATTTAAATATCCTTAAAACAAGACCAATTTATCTAAGAAGTAAAACTGCATAAGATATCAAGGTTCGTTTTCAGTTAATTCATCTTTAATATAAAGTTATTTTGTCTTGAGGCAATGGCATATTTTTTTCACTTCTTTTAATCATGAGCAGGTGGAAGACAAATCTGTCAATAATTATTAGATAATTTAGATACATTTTCTGAAAGCAAGCCTTAATATTTCACAAAGTTTTGCTTATCATCTAAATGTGTCTGGTTTAAAGGATGTTTACAGGACATGAACAGTCATTTTTATAACATACAACTTTCCCCTTTTCAACTTTTTTGTTAATTTCTTTATTCTAGCTTTATCCATTCTTTTTTTTTTTTTTTTATCATCACTTGAATGTTGGTAAGTTTCATTCAAAAAACAATCATGTTTTTGTCAAAGACTATGGGCCCTATAATACACCCGGCGCAATGCGACGCAAGGCGCAGCGCAAGTGTGTTTGCTAGTTTGCGTCCGGCGCCGTTCGCGTTTTCCCGTTCAGCGCCACGTCCTTAAATTAGTAATGCATTTGCGCCAGTTAGTGCGCCCATGGGCGTGCTGGTCTAAAAAAGAAGTGTGTTCAGGCGCATTGCTATTTTAAGGAGCTGAAAATAGACTGCGCCATAGACCAACTCAAACCTGGTCTAAAGTCAGTGGCGCAATATTTTTTTGTTAGAGCGCGTTGGTAGAAACTGCACCTCTGGGCGCGTCCACAGTGCGCGTTGACTTTGCTTATTACACACAGGGATACGCATCGCACAAATATGCCAAATATTAAAAACAAAAGGATTACAGTGTAAAAGAATATTATTGTGCAGGCTACATAAATATAAAAATGTAATGATGAATAGTCATTGTGTGTATTAGAATTAGGATACCTATTTTCAATTCAGCCTATTGCTACTTATAATGATGAACGAAACTGGCTAATTAATTGAACAATCCTGCCAATACACACATATATATTAACTGACTCATCGCGCAGAGCTATTTGAAAGCCTGCATCCAACGTAGACGACTGAAAGATTGACTGGCCACTTAACAATTTCAGCAAAACATCACTTGTTGAACTCCTCAGTTGAATCGGTGTGTTTAATAAGTCAGTGTATTTTATAATGTTATGTTATATAATATATAATTATATAATATATATAATGTTATATCCTGCTTGTCCCGTAGATGATCTGCTCGCGCGCTTTAACTTCGCGCACAAGCAGATCAGTTTCTTCGCTTGAAAAGCGTTCAGCTTTTACGCCAACATATTCCGCCATGTAAATAGCAATCCGCCATGGTGCGAGCGCATCTCGCTCTTAAAGGGAATGGGAGATGACACTCTGATTGGTTTATTGAACGTTACGCCCATTACTCATTAAGAGAATAGGGACAACCCATTTCAAAAATGCGCCCCGGCGCACGAACCGTTTTTCCGTCGTTAAAATAGCAAAAGTGGATTTGGACACGCCCTGAGTGCACCTGCGCCGTGCGCTTCACACTTTGCGTTTAGATCGTTAAAATAGGGCCCTATGTCTGGATTGGATTCAGAACAATGATCAAAACATAAACCTCACAGATTGCTTCTATTAACACCCCCAAAGCTTGAACAGTCCTATACCTATTCTTGGGTTTGACAATTAATTTGCTAACATTAGGCATTTTTTTATTTATATGCTGTTTAATCTTTGATGATTGCATTATCTTACATTTGCATAAGCACGTTTCTATCGCTTACTTGTTTTTAGATCTGGAGATTCTGTACTATATTTAAGAAGATGCATAATAGTGCCCCCTACTATATAACAGTGAAAACATGGATTGCCGGTGTTGTGCTAAATTTCGACTCCCTGCTAGATTATTACCCTATTCGTTGAAGCTGCTACCTGATTGCCTAATCCTAACCCCATCCCCCAATCCTAACCCAAACTTACTTATACTAGGGGCCTACAGCACCGGCAAATATTTCAAGTGATAAATGAAAGAAAATTCCATCAGTGGCGAGGAAAGAACTAAGTGTTAGCATGCACGCATTAGTGGACAGACCTGCGAACGTGTGGTACTTGAGAAATAATTATCAGATATGGTTCACCTTTATATCTATGAGCACATTAACTCACACCCACCGCTCTTAACACCACTCATTGTGAGCACTAGACCCACGTACAGGCCGCCAAAGGGGGCAAACTGTTTCTCTGTCTGGCAGACAATTAACATTCTGCCTGTATATGGAGTCAGATGCTCACATATACACGGGCACAGATGCTCAGTGTGGTGTATGGTTACGTCTGGATTCAGCAGGACACAGCTGTACACATTTGAATCATACAAAAATAGTTCTGGGCTAAAGTATTTATTCCCATGGTATCATAATGGATAATCCTGGAAATGTGGTGTTGTTCCAGACTGATCTGTTTGCAACTGGATCATAAATGAATCGATTTATTGAGATAATACACATCTTTACTGAAATTTTGATATTAACACTATCTGTTACATTTATGTTGCTATATATTCCAGATGTCTTTAAACATTTGAATACCAAGAACCTCTAAATATGATTTCTAAAATATTATTGTAGCTATATTTTTAAAAAATGCAATTAAAAGATTAGTTGACTTGATAATGATAATTTACTCACCCCCATGCCATCCAAGATGTTTATGTCTTTCTTTCTTCAGTTGAAAAGAAATTAAGGTTTTTGAGAAAAACATCACAGGATTTTTCTCCATATAGTGGACTTCAACGGGGTACAATGGGTTGAAGTTCCAAATTGCAGTTTCAAAGCAGCTTCAACGGGCGAAGCGATCATTTTCTAAAAATAAATAAAATATATATACTTTTTAACCACAAATGCTCGTCTTCCACTAACTCTGAGATGTGCCACGCATTACGTAATCACATTGGAAAGGTCACGTATGACATTGGCAAAAGTACCAATCCAGTATCTACAAGGCAAACATGCAAAGACTAAACCAAACACCCTTTACAAAAAAAGGTAAAACAACGATGTCGGACAATTTTGAAGTTGGAAGAGAAAATGACATGGAGTTGTTCGCTCTACTGCAGTACTTCCACCTTCATCATGCGTGACCTTTCCAATGTGATTACGTAATGCGTGGCGCATTTGTGGTTAGGAAGTATATAATTTTTTTTTTTTTTAGAAAATTACCAATCGTTTCACTAGACAAGACCTTTATTTCTTGCCTGGGTTCATGTAAAGCCCTTTGAAGCTGCATTGAAACTGCAATATGGACCTTCAACACCAATGGAGTCCACTATATAGAGAAAACCTTAATTTCTTTTCTACTGAAGAAAAAAAGACATGAACATCTTGGATGACATAGGGGTGTGTAAATTATCAGGAAATTTAATTCTGAAGTCAACTAATCCTTTAATAAAATTATTGAACTAGCTTAAGGCAAAACTAATGAGAAAAACATTCATAAAAATATATCACCAATAAACAACAAAACTACTTTAGCATGTACATTGCAAGGAACGTAAAAATAAAGGTCCCAATAAAAGGGTTTTTGCAGAGATGCCATTGAAGACACATTTTTCGGTTCCCTAAAAACCTTTCAATCAACTTTTTCTTAGTTTGAAGAACATTTGAAGAGTTTCGTTGCAAAACGAGATAACTCCGTTTTTTTTTAATTTTTCAAAAATCTTGTTTTGGTTGTGCATTCCAATTAATATCAATTCAACTGCAGTTGGTTTGTTTTGATTTAAACCTTCATAACTTAAAAAATACAGCTAAGTAGCACCATAAAACAAAATAATAACATAATAACATAATAATAAACATGTTTTGACAAATGTTAAAAACGGAGTTATCTCCTTTTGCAACGAAACTCTTCATTTTAATAATACTTAAGAACCTTTTTTTCACTATAAAGAATCTTTTGTGAAATAAAAAGGTTCCATGGATGTGAAAGATTCTTCATTTAATCAGAGATGCCAGTGAAGAACCTTGATTAAAGAATAGAATACTAGAAACCACTTGGAACCACCCAGAACAATCACTTAATGCTCTAGCAACATATCAAACACTGTAGTAACAAGGTTTGCAGGAGAACCCATTCACATTTTCTTCAGAAGTAGTGTTGAGTATTTATAATCTCATGAGTTTTTGTGATCTTTCACAGAGGCAGGATCCTGTGGCCTGGGGAACGGAGTTTGCTGGTATGTCTCGTGATGTGCTGAATATTCGCTATACCCTCCTGCCATATTTGAACACACTGATGTATGAAGCTCATGTTTACGGAAACACTGTGGTCAGACCCATGCTGCACGAGTGAGTGTCTACCAGTACTTCTGTTTCTGAATAGTTCACCAAAAATTAAAATCATTTTGTCATAATTTGCTCACCTTCATATTATTACTAAACCATGATGTTTACCAGAAATAATGTTCACGCTATTCTTTTTTCCATATAATAAAAGGTAACAATGCCTATGAGGAAATGATGACAATGATGAAAAAAAGAAAAAAACATTTTTGTGTGAACTATCCCTTTAAGACCTTCATTTATGTTCTGCTCCTCAGTTTCCCTCCAAATATATCTTCATTACACCATCTTTTCTTTCTGACACTATTTTCAGTCCATCCTCTCGTTTCAATTACATTTCCCCCCAAAGCATCATAGGAATGACTAATCAGAACTTGGGCCAAATTCTCTGTCTGTGTATTGGTCTTATGTTCCTGTATTTAAATTTTTTTTTAGCCTGCTTTGATATTGTTGCTCTTCACTTTCCTGTTGTCCTGTGTAACCTTCCTCTTCCACTCTGTTTTTAGCAGCCTGATCTATTGGACTGAATGTTCACTGCTAACTGGTCTCTGCTGTGTTCTGTAATGTAGGTTTGTCACTGATGAAACCACATGGAGCATCGACAGGCAGTTCCTCTGGGGTCCTGCCCTTCTGATCACACCTGCTTTGGACCAGGTATAATCACAAAAACACCTTGGCTACACTTTATTTTTTTATTTATTTATTTATTTATTTTTAAATGCTACAGCACTAAAAGTGGTTCTTGGCTCATAATCATAGGGGAACCACTTTTGGTGCTATGTAGCACCATATCTTTAAAGGTGCTCTACAGCACCTTTGTCAAATGGTGCTATTTAGAACCCATAAGAGGTGCCATATCGCATTTTATTTATTTAACAAAAATGGGGCTAAACAGCACCAACAGTGGTTCTTTGGCTTGTAAAGAACCTTTAAATGGGCTTAACGGGTTCTTTGTATGGCAGTGATGATATATAGCACCTTAACCACCCCAAAGAACCACTGAAGAACCGCTGAAGAACCATACAGGGGCTTAACAGGTTCTGTATACGGTAGCGGTGCTATATAGCATCTCAGTCATCCCAAAGAACCAGTGAAGAACTGCTGAAGAACCACTGAAGCACCAAGGTTTGGTGCTATACAGCACTTAAAGTGGATCCCCTATGATTATCAATGTCAATGAACCACTTTTAGTACTATACAGCACCATTTTTTTTTTTTTTTTTTATGCAATCCTAAGTATCTTGTCATTTGTTTTGAGGTTTGTTCACTAAACCTTATAAATGATGCCCCTGAACTGACCCACATATTAAAAAAAAAGTTATTTTTAATTTATTATATTTATTTCTATTTTGTAATGAAATATATATGTAGTGTTTTTTAAATAAATTAGGAAGCCTTTTAATATGTCAATCAGTAAAGAGAAATTGTCAGTTCTTTTCAGTGTTGTTTGTGTTGTTATTTATTATTTTTTTCTCATTGGTTTTGTTTTGTGAAGGGCGTTACTGTTGTCAGGGGCTACGTGCCAAATGCCCGCTGGTACGATTACCACACGGTAAGCATTTTATCAGCATGCAAGTAAGCATTTTATTAGCAAACATGCAAATCTTTATTAGCAAGATTTTATTAGCATGTCAATTAAACAACCAGTCATAATGCAGCTGGCTTCCAAACAATTTCAACCTGCTGTACTTTGTCCTCTATATATTGGTGTCTCTTATCTGCTTGTATGTGATTTATCATCCAGGGTAAAGTTGTTGGAGTACGAGGACAGTTTGTGGATATGGATGCACCATTAGCGAAAATTAACCTGCACGTAAGAGGAGGCTATATCCTGCCCTGGCAGAAACCAGAGAATAACACACACTACAGGTGAAGAAGCTACCCTGCATCTTTATTAAATGACTTGTTTAATCTATAATTGGGACATTTTTCTATAGCTGCATAGTATTTTTTTCCACTCTCAAAAGTGTCTCTTACAAAACAACCAGTTAATTTTCTTTCATATTTCCATTTTCAACCCTCTCTGTGTCTTTAAGGCCATGTTCACACTGTCATTTTTTGGGATTGACAACCATATTTACTTACAGGTGTGAATCTCGAAATGTGCCGTTCACACAGCAACGTACAGTAGCGTCTGAAACACTGCCTGTATGAACATGCAACGAGAGTCAAGACGGTGATCAACGTAATATTAAAGATGACGACGTCAATAAAACTGAAAAGTCTTATCACTTTTGACATGACAAGAGACCAATTGAACCGCAAGTGTATCCATTCAAACTTAATTATCCAACAGCAGCATGTAAACACGCGATAGCCGGAGTCTTTAACCGCTGCAATCACGTGTCACGTCCTGTTCACACATCGCAAAAATTCCGAGAATGTGGTTGTGAGTCCTAAAAATTTATATAGAATATATCGTTTTTATGTAGAGTTTTACGAATGCGGTTGTCACACCCATAAATAACCATACCGTGTGTGAACACAACCGTGTTAATAAGGACTGACAACCATATTCTGCTGCTGTGTGAACGTGGCCTCAGAGTTCATACTGTTGTTTAATCAAGATGACCAAGATTCTGAACATTGAATAAGTAGTATTATTATGTAAATGTAGGTGTTTATGTGTTTATGGTTGTGATGTCGCAACACAAATGTAGTTTTCATTATTTTGTGCTTTTTCTTGTAGTCGTCAGAATCCTCTGGGTCTGCTCGTTGCTCTTGATGATGCAGGTTCAGCACATGGATCCCTGTTCTGGGATGATGGAGAGGGAATCGGTGGGTTATGTTTGTGTGTACAGGAATGGGAATTGTGAGGAATTGAATGGTTTTGATTTAACTTGATAATTCCAGTTCCATTAAAGGTGCCCTAGATTCAAAAATTTAATTTTCAGTACATGGAAATGACATACAGTGAGTCTCAAACTCCATTGTTTCCTCCTCCTTATATAAATCTAATTTGTTTAAACGACTTCCGAGGAACAGGCGAATTTCAACATAACACCGACTGTTACATATCAGTCGGCGTGTACGCCCCCAATATTTGCATATGCCAGCCAATGTTCAATGCATTAGACAAGGGCAGCCAGTATTAACGTCTGGATCTGCACAGCTGAATCATCAGACTAGGTAAGCAAGCAAGAACAGTAGCGAAAAATAGCAGATGGAGCAATAATAATTGACATGATCATTGATATCATGATATTTTTAGTGATGTTTGTAAATTGTCTTTCTAAATGTTTCGTTAGCATGTTGCTAATGTACTGTTAAATGTGGTTAAAGTTATCATCGTTTCTGACTGTATTCACGGAGATAAGAGCCGTCACTATTTTCATTTTTAAACACTTGCAGTCTGTATAATTCATAAACACAACTTCATTCTTTATAAATCTCTCCAACAGTGTGTAATGTTAGCATTAGCCACAGAGCACTATCAAACTCATTCAGAATCAAATGTAAAAATCCAAATAAATACTATACTTACACGATTAGACATGTTGCATGACGAGATCCATTTTGAGGGTTATATTAGCTGTGTGAACTTTATGGTGTTTAAGGCAAGCGCAAACTCTTGGGGCGTGGAGCACGTGATTTAAAGGGGCCGCGTACCCTGAATCGGCACATTTATAATGATAGGCAGTTAAAAAAAACTAATAACAAAAGAAACTATGGGGTATTTTGAGCTGAAACTTCACAGACACATTCAGGGGACACTTAAGACTTATATTACATCTTTTGAAAATGTGTTCTTCGGCACCTTTAATGATTTCTTCAACCCAGACTCATATGACAAATGTGCCTCTGGCAACATTTCTGCTAAATGATATTATGCTGATTCTTGCACCGTTGCACAGCACTTTCAAAGTAAAATGTCCAGTGAGTGGCTCTAAAAGCACATTCAGTTCAGTGGTTGTTGTACGTATTGCAGAAGTGGCACTAAAAGATTAATTTTCAATCGTGTTTGAAAATAACGTTCCATACTTAAACCTAACCAATAAGAGTTAACAAAAGAAAACGTGAGATAAAACCAAAAATTTTTTCTTTGCATCGCAAGTGCAATAAGGTGTGCTAACGTGCAAGTTTACTACATCAGAAAAGCCATACATATGGAGCTGGTTACGTGATGTGAATATCAAATCATGCACAAAACATTTTAAGGTCATCATAACATAATGTTGAAAATAAGTCTGTATTAAACAATAATCTGTAATCATATATTTGTAATCATAATTTGTGTGAAAAGGAATGCAAGTTGTTGGTCTTTTACTTCCATTAGTATTCATTTCAACATATAATTTAGAGATTAACTTATGTTGGATTTATTACATTTTCCTCAATACTATTACTGATAACATATTTTAATGTAAGATCTCATCAGCATTTGAAGCAATAAAATAAAACTGCGTTTTTAATATGTATATTTATATATCAGTTTGTGACTTAGAAATGTGTTTTAAAAAATGGTCCTTTCCTGTTCTCATCTTAATCTTTTTTTCCTTTTTTCCTTTCAGATACTGTTCAGAACAAGCGTTTCCTCTTGACAACTTTCGATGTTTCTTCGGTATGTTCATATGTTTTGAAGAAAGCTATGTCTGCAGTTCTTTCAGATTTATTTGAATTGTTGGCATGCACAGTTGCCATTTAATCCTATAGGGAATCCAAGATTGTCCATCTCACTTGAAGCCAAACATCTGTGGCCACTCTCTATTTCGAAACTAAATTCACATCCAAAACTATTTTATGCTGTAGCAGCTCAAGGCCACTTGGCCCAGGTCAGAGCTCTCTGGACTTCATGTGGGTTTGATGTCATATGTGGTGAGATTATTTGAGCGGTGGGGAAAAAACACGGCCCTACGGAGTTGAGAACTGTTTGTAAACGAGGTCAAACTCAACTAGTTTGAGTTGTCTCGGCACAGGTGTTACATTAAGACTGAAACAACACAGTTTTCTGTTGTTTTTCATTCTGTTCTAGTCAGATCTAAATGGGTGTATCTCAAGAAACGGGTCATATGTTTGTAGTATTATTATTGTAGTATATAATTAAGTACATTTCCCCCCACAAATATTCATTAATATAATGTATCCGTATGTTTTACTGTTAGTTATTGTCACTTGCAATAGCATTTTTGCTCGTACTGTAAATATGCATCTGTGTGTATCTTGTGTAACAGTTGTGCTGTGTGTTTTTAGGGTGTTCTTACTAACACGGTTACCACAGATGGTCTGGCCGAGGCTGACAGGTTGACCCTGGGTGAGGTGAAGGTTTGGGGTGTAACAGGGCCCATCACTGGTGTTACCATGACTGTGGCTGGGAAGCCTGATGCCACCTTAATTTTCACATATAATGCTGAGGTGAGATGCTTCATGCAAACATACTTTAATCATTGAAACTTTAAGAACCACTGATACTATAATGAGGATATATTTATATATTTAGCCCCTAGAATGTGACTTTTACCTGGGTAGCCCTGCCAAAACCGCGGATTTTACCCCTCCGTGAAATGCGTTTGGGCTAGTTTTAGGCTAGTTTTGAGTAGCAGTTGGGTGGGTTTTGATGTAAAAACCTGGCAACCCTGATCACAATGTTTAAAACTATAAAATATATTATAAATATAAAATTGAAATTTAATAATTATGTAATACATGTAATTATTTTTCTATGGAATGTTTAAAATGAAAAAAAAAAAAAAATATATATATATATATATATATATATATATATATATATATATATATATATATATATATATATATATATATATATATATATATATATATATATATATATATATATAAGTGATTTTCAACTTTTCATTTGGAATACACATTTAAATTTCATGAAAATATCCTCGTCATGTTTCACCCCAAAATCAATTCAAAGAAATATGAAAATCTATTTTATTTAAAATTATTTATAAATTTTGAAAGAGATTTTAATATTTTAATGTTAACTTAATATGTTAAGATATATTATTTTCATAACAATTATATTATTTAAATAAAAATATTATTTATAACCCATGATTATTATGCATCATGGAAGTGTATGTTTGCCAGCCCACCTTCAAATTGTGCTTTTTAATTTTTTTTTAAAATTAAAATTTTTTTTAAACTATTTGTTTGCTGCCTTTCATTGATCCTCGTCATATTTTACCCTAAAATCAATACAAAGAAATACAATATATTTTATTTAAAATTATTTGCATGTTTTTTTTTTAAAGATATTTTAATTCAATTAAGCAATTAAGTCTTAAGTTTTTTTTTTTTTTTTTTTTTTTTTTTGGGTACATTTATAAAAGCTACTTAAATGTCCTAATTTAACTAAGGCCTAATCCTGGCTTAGTCTAAGCCCTGTCTGTGAAACCCGGCATATATTATTTAAATAGAAAATTATTTATATTGTTTATAATAATATTCAAATTATTATGCATCATGAAAGTATGTTTGCCACCTTTAAATTATGCTGAAAACAATAAAAAAAAATATATATTTTTTTTATTACAGTAATGATAATCACTATAATAGCTAAGAATAAGAATAATTTCAAAGCTAAATATCTGAATGCATTCGCCTAATTGATTCCTCCTTGTATTTTGTAAGCAGTGAGCTTGATGAAATACAGAGAGGAGTTTACATTCTCCTGGGCTGCTTAAAAAGAGATGCCTTTAAAAAGTTGTGTGCGCATCGGCCGCATTGTTTCTATTAATAAGAATGCAGGCATGAGCTCCAGAGACTGAGATTTATACCAGCCATGAGAAAAATCGGGGGGGGGGGGATGACAAAGAAACTGTGTGCATGTGAATCTGAATAACTAGTGTTCCAGCCCACACCAAATCATTTATCTTTCTTAGTATTTCCCGACTGCATAATAAGTCTGAAAGAGGCGAGGCAGCTCCATCTGTCTCCATGCATGCGTTTGCCCTCAGCGGCGTATGTCAGATCAGAGGTGGCATTTTCCAACGATTCGCTCGAACACCATTTATTTTTCTTCATCATGCCATTATGAGGTCACTGATGAAATCAGCCTGTAATCACACAAGAGTTTAAGCTCCTAAAGAGGATTTGTGTAGTAACTGTTGACCATGAGTGTGTGGTTTAGTATTCATTCCATCTGAAAAGTTGCATCACAATCTCCTTTGTGCTATTTTTTTTTTCCTGTTCGAATAATTCTATCTTCCTCTCCTTCAGGTTCAGGAGTTGCTGTTTGACGTAACATCACAATCTCACACCATTGAAAAGTCTTTCACAATCACCTGGAGGACTTAGCTTTGACATGGACATAAGTCTATGGAGTGCCAAGCATGATTATTTCTGTTTATTTATGAACGTTCAGTCAGCTAGTAATTTATTTAGCATTTCCACTAAGAGCGTTTTGTGGTAAATATTTAAAATCTGAAATAATTTCCTCTAATATAAATGTTTTGTTCCCAAAGATACATTGATGTTGTTTTGATTCAGATCACATATTAAAAACTATTCGCGTTTGTGCATTTTTTTGTTTTGTTTTGTTTTTTGTTTTTTTTTAGGCCGAACTTGGAATGTCTAATGCCGGCATTTGAGGAAGTGGGAATATAATGATAACCCTTAATTATCAGCAATCACTGCTTTTTAACGAGAAAACCTCTCAGCGAGGGCTACCTGCCGGGCCCGATTCATGCACGACTACATTTTGATGTAATGATACAATATTCAATTATTCATTCT
Source organism: Chanodichthys erythropterus (assembly GCF_024489055.1). Taxonomy (NCBI): domain Eukaryota; kingdom Metazoa; phylum Chordata; class Actinopteri; order Cypriniformes; family Xenocyprididae; genus Chanodichthys; species Chanodichthys erythropterus. The sequence goes on from NC_090227.1 coordinate 24,037,910, forward strand.
ACAGTAAACATAATGATATCAATTAAGCAACGGAGACTGTAAATTGATTTCTGCTCTAATTGGCAATCATTGCGAGCTGGAAACATGGACGCCGCGGGGAAGGAGGCGTTCACGGTGTGCCTTCGATATTTAGACACTAGCCAAAAACAATGATAATTGAGAACCTTTTTTTTTTTTTTTTTTCATCCGAGTGTGAAACAAGATGGGGCCGTTCTGACTGAGACTTTAATTATTTGGGTTTTCTATTACGCGAAAGGTGTTTATCCCGTATTTAATTAGCAAAGAAAAGGGGTCCTGCATTCTGTTTTTTTTTTTTTTTTTTTTTTTTATAGCAACAATTCTCCTTTAGTTATTCATGAGGAAATGTAAAATTATTCATGGAGTTTATACAAACTTTCAAAACATAAGCTTTGAGTTGTAGCCATAACCATCTGAAGTTCATTGCTGTCCATTAAGCGACATATGAAAGAATTATACAGCTGTAACATGGAGAAAGACTTTAAAACTGCAATAAAGTGATTTAAACCTCAGGAAGGTTGTGACTGATTTGACTTGCTGATTTCATGGTAATATTTGCTTTAATCTCTAAACAAACTTTCTTTTGTTTCTTTCCTGCATACAAGCAAACCAAACATCAATCAAAGTCAGGTGCATTAAAACAATCAATCTGATTTAGATAAATCAAACACAGACAGAGAATGATGTCTTGATTTAACCAACCCTCCAAACAAAGACTTTTTTGTTAAAGTACTCATGTAAAAATAAATAAATAAAGGGGTTTGGGGGGAACAACAAAAAGACAACATGAAAGATGAAACATACACTCAAGTGACTTCAAAGCATCAACATGTGATTCTGAGTGTTTGTTATATATGCGTGCTTGAATATATTTGAAAAAAAAAGAAAAAAAAAAAAACATGGATTGGGGACAAAAACGCAAAGAAAACATTGAAATAACAGGCCAGCTGAACCAGAATGCTCACACTTTGTTTTCACACAGGTTCCTATTTACTGTTGGGCAGTTGGTGTGATGTTTTCACGTGGAGTATTAAGAAATATATAGGGCCTATATTTATTTCATGCTGAAGAATCATGTTTGATCAATGATCTCAATTTCATGCAATTTTAAGAATTTTGGAAATGTAACGTTAGTCTAACCAAGTGTTGAATAGCACACAATTATTTAATTGCTGTAACAGTAAGGAGTAAGGTGTTTGTTTGTGTTTAACACATTGGCTAACATGAATTACCAATAAGCAAGATATTTTTACAAATTTTATGAATCTTTGATGATAGTTAAAGAATTAAAAAACGTAAGCGTAATACGTGACGTATTAGGTAGGATGTTGCGTAGTACATCATGGCGTAGCGTAATAAGTCATTGCGACACGTAAGTTACACTTTGAACCGTGTCCTAACCAGACGTGATGTGATAAGATTCCAGCAACGAGACAAATGGACCTTTATTTTGACATATTTTACTGTCAGGAGTATATTGTAAGGACAAATAAAAAAAAATATTTAAAAATGTAATCAAATCAAATCAGCTTATAAAACTAACAGTTTAGTTTAAAATGTAATCACATAATTTAATTATTTAATTAAATTAATAATATTAATAAGTAGGCTACATTTTACAGTGTAATTTCTGTCATTTCAATGAAGACCTTTAAATTTGTGTTTTAATAAACGGTGTCATTATTATTATTATTATTATTTATCTCTATTAATTAAAGTATACGCGATTGTACAATAGTATATTTCAAGTTATACCATACTTTTATTTTGACAGAGTCGTGAAGACCTTTGACTTCCTGTGTATATGATACGACAAATGTCGATAGTTTTATCAAATTAAACTGTGAAATGTTCATAAAGTGACTCTAAGAGCAGCTCTGCAGATTAGGTTCATGTATAATTAGTGGGTGAGACAGCAGACACTGAAATCATCGCGAGCCTAACGCGACGCGTGCGGCGTGCTTCAGTATGTGTAGTAGAGACGAAAATATGGCGCTCATTCATACAAACTTCAAATTTCAATAGTAGTCTTTTTTAGCTTTAATATTCACAGACACTAGTCCGTATCGATATCTGACTCATTGTACAACCCTACTTTTGATTTATTCATCCAAATATTGTCAAATGTGCCGTTCTGCTTTATACAGTATGTTCAATTTTTGACTTGATTCCGTGATTTCATCAGTGTTTTCAGCATCGCGGAGATCATATGGCTCTACATGGTATTTTGCAGTATTAAAGAGAGTTAGCTTTGTGAGTTATTTATTGTTGTGTTATAAAGTTGTTTCCATTAGTGTAAGAAGGGTATGCAGTAATAGAAGTCTGCTCTCTATACGCTCTACATAGCGCTTCATGGCCATTCAATAGATAGAGCAGCTGTTTCAGCTATGTACCGGTATGGCGGTTGTTGAAAAATACATATCGGTCTCGAAATTAAAACCGGTATACCGCCCAGCACTAGCATTGAGTCCGTTACGCTTTTTTCATAAGCTGAATAGGGAAGGTGTTGGACGTATAGCATATTTTTGAATTGCAAGAGTTTTACATTTTCTTCATAAATAGAATACAGAAGAGGGTCTGGCAGAAGCTTGATATTTTACTTCATAACTTGTTATATAAGGATATATTTTTTTTTTCACACAAATGCATCGATTTGCTTCAGAAGGCCTTTACTAACCCCCCGGAGCCGTGTGGAATATGTTTATGATGGCTGGATGTAGATGGATGCACTTTCTTCAGCTCATACTCGTGAACCCTGTTCACTGCCATTATAAAGCTCGGATGCGTCAGGATATTTTGTCTCAGATTGTGTCATATAACGTTACACCTAGGATGGCTTGAGGGTGAGTAAAGCTTGGGCTAATTTTTATTTGAACGTGAACTAATTCTTTAAGTATAAAGTATATATTAAAGTTAAATATAAATATAGAAAAAAAAAAATGAAAAAAAAATGACAAAACTACTAAAACTAAATTTAAAATGAAAGCTAATTTTAAAAAAAAATAGTAAATAAATAGTATGGGGATAACTAGTTTCACAATGCATAAACAGTTCCAACTTTGTATTAATATTACTAAATACTAGAGAAGTTGTATTGCTAGTTTATCTTAAATCATGTAGTAAAGTAATGTTAAGAAATGAGACTTATTGTAAAGTGTTACCATTTCATTAACAATCAATTTGTTGAAATAAATAAAAGAACATGGCATTATTTTGTCTTAAAAAGACGACACATCTAAATATGATTTATAGAAATAAATAAATAAAGTTGTCCCCAAAGTTTCCTCAAATAAACCTTCTAATGAAGCTTGATTTTTAGTTTTCCAATTTGCTAATTTATTAGCAATGAAGCTAATACAAATTTTCTAAGATGCAGGTTTTTTCTTAAAAATTTGAAGCTGAGGTTGAAATATGAAATGTAAAAGGCCTGAGTTTATGTCAGCACACACACAAACACACACACACACACACACACTTGTATTGTCAGTCTTAAAGCAACACTAAATTGCTGACAGGCCCAATAACAGGCCGTCTGAGCAGTTCCTCACGAGTCATTTCACCACGTGACACTCGGTGACACCACGGCGCGCCCACGCAATTTTCCCTTCACTCGTACGCCAATTACAGCTGGCCACTGACGACAGGGGGCAGAGGGGGCCGGTACCTGGTAATTGCAGCTGCTTATGCTTCAGTTCACACCGGCTATGACAGGTGTGTGTACGTGTGCGTGCTTGTTGAGTCTAACTGAAACTACTCAGTTTGATTTGACTTTCATTCCTGTTTGGATATGAATATGTAGGTAAACAATGTTTAAAATGCATTGTGTGTGCTTGCCTTACCTGTGTTGTTCACATACTGATTTGTAGTTTGCAATGACAAATAGTAATTTGATGTAAGAAGCAAAAATGCCCGACAGGCAATCAGAATATATGTTGTTTAATGTACACTTATGTGGAATATTCCATTTCAATTTTGCACAAATGGTTTGAGGTGCTGAAAAATTGCAAGACAATCGAGGCACATATGAATTATTTAATTTGATTAGTTAATTTGCATATACTTTAATCAGTTTTTTTTTTTTTTTTTTTAATAAATACTTTTTTAAATCAATTGACATTGAGTGCACCTGCTTATATATACATTATATGCTTATATATATATATATATATATATATATATATATATACAAACAATTTTGCAATCTATATGTCATTCCAAAATGATGTACAAATATTGTAGCATGAAGGATTTTGATACTATTGAAAGAACACAGGTTTGCACTAAATTTTCAAAGGGTGTTTAACTATTTCTATGGTCTCAGACAAAACTTTGTATTGATGTGGCATCTCTGTTTGACCCTCCACATTCATTTTGTTGTGATTTTATCTGCTTTTAGTTTCGATTTTGCCCTGCAGAGTGTTGATTTGGAAAACTCTATGCCTTTGACAGTCTCCTGAGGACACGTAAATACACTCACAGTCAGGTTATTTCTTTTAGATAGAGCACTGCGTGAACTTTTACATTTCAAACCAGATGTTACTCATTTACAGAGTTGATTCTGCTATAATTTTTTCATTGATGCTCCACATTGTTAACCTTTGTTCCAGACTACAAGTTTGGCTACAAGCTATTTGTAATTTAATATAGTCAGATAATATAATTGGAATTTAATCAGAGCAGTATTTGTGTAGCATTAATTAAATAGGCAATCTCGATTAGGGTGACAAAAACATTAAAATATAAATGTTTGCTAAGTACAACTCACAAACTAGAGTTGAAAATACAGTGACAAACAGCTGCTTTCTTCTACATATTATACAAGATTAGTGATTTGAATATGTAACTATTTAATAAAGCAATAAGCCCCAAGAAGCTGTGGTTTACAGTGAATTTATAACAGTTAAGGGGCGCTGTTACCTAAAACCTCCTTAGCTGTTCTAAATGTATGTATGTATGTAAACCACAACTTCACAGAGTTTATTGCTTTTATAAAATGGTTATCACACAATACAAGTATTTAAGCTTTTTATGTTGTTTTAAATATATTATATTATAATTTAATATATGAATATAGTATATATCATTATATAATATATTATTTAAATGATTTAATTTCATTTAAATTTTATTATTTTTTTTGTATTTTTATAATAAAAATATAAAATAAATATAATAACATATAATAAATATACTTTTAGTATTATAGTAAAAGTATAATTTTATATATAATTATAAAAAAGATATAAAATACCTAATTATATATAATAATTAATAATATTATTAAAAGGATACTCCACCGTTTTTTCATATTAAACTATGTTATTCCCTTAACTAAGACGAGTTGATACATACCTCTCTCGTCTCAGTGTGTGCACTAAATCGCTCTGTCTTGCGGTGAAACTTTGTTAGCACTTAGCTTAGCCCAGTTCATTCAATAGGGGCCAAGCAGAGAAGCTACCAAACACCTCCACGTTTTCCCTATTTAAATACAGTTACTCGAGTAGTGTAACTCGACCTAGGACAGTGACACAAAACAAAACGTTACGCTTTTCTAAGCGTGTAAAATGGATAACTATATTGTATGGCGGCATACCATAGCAAGTGCTCGGGAGCACTTTGACTTGGCGTAGTAATATCTTCACTCGTGAAAAGTCCTCTCACCGGCCCCCGCTCTCTCTCCTCCTCCCTCTCATTTCCGTCAATAGAACCAATGTGACTTTTACAGGAGAGGGAGCGGGGGCCGGTGAGAGGACTTTTCACGAGTGAAGATATTACTGCGAAGTGCTCCCGTGTGCTCCCGAGCACTTGCTATGGTATTCCGCCATACAATAAAGTTATCCATTTTACACGCTTAGAAAAGAGCAACGTTTTGTTTTGTGTCACCGTCCTAGGTCGAGTTACACTACTCGAGTAAATGTATTTAAATAGGGAAAACGTGGAGGTGTTTGGTAGCTTCTCTGCTTGGCCCCTATTGAATGAACTGGGCTAAGCTAAGTGCTAACAAAGTTTCGCCGCAAGACAGTTTAATATGAAAAAACGGTGGAGTATCCCTTATATATATATATTTCCATTATATTTCTTCAAACACCTTTTGCAAGAAGTTTGCTGAAAGACTACAGTTCCCGCAGTGCAACCGTCCATGACCAACCAAATGAGATATGCAGTTTTGTCTGAAATGGCTTTCACTGTTTTCGCTCCACAACAGTCCCTGAGATTGAATGGGATTCCAGTTGGCAGTTTAAATCACAGGGTATGCCAAGAGACCCATTTCATTAATAAGTGAAGCACAGCACCTGACATAATGGCACTCAGAGCGTCAGTTAAGAGAGTGTTGTGCAAAGTCAACCGCTGCTGTGGATGGGCATCATGTGCATGAGGCCAAAGCTAAATGATTTAATTAATGCACACATCTGCTGTCCTCCTAGAGCCGCAAGGTGTGTCACAGGTGAGCAATCAGTGTTACCATCATTTGAGCAGATTGCAATGTCCATAAACATAAAATATGAATGTTTTAATGGGGCGACATTTATCGGGAGAATTCTACAGCCAATCAAGACAATTTATACTGTAGAGCGACAGTTTTTTGCCAGATTCTCGCTTCATTTCACTTTCCCCTTTATCCAGGTCTAAACTGTTTTTAAGCTTCAGACCTGTGAAATGAATTTGGAATTTGTGTGGTTCCTTGGTGTTCTGATTTTACAAACAAACCCATCTTTACAGTCACTTAAATCTTCATCCACATTAAAACCATAGTAAACTAGAAAACAATCAGGACTGAAAATCTGAAGAATTAATTATAAATATTGAATATTAGAATTTCAGACATATATTTTGTCAGGGTCAGAAGAGGAGACAGCAGATTCTCAGGTCGCAGATACATCAACTTTTTTATAAACTCTTTTTGTTATTCTGTTTGAAACTCTCTTTACATCCTGATAGCAATCAATAATAGACCTTATGTACCAGAGAAACAAGCACATCGCCATCTTTAGAATATTGTCTTTGAACTTCCGTTTTTGCGGTAGCCCTGTATATTTCTATGGCATCGCTGTTGAAGAATAATTACTCGATAAATGTACAAACCTGTCTTCAATTTTTACATTTTATGATTTTCCTATTATAGGGATATAGATATTCCTTTTCTATGTATTAATCCAAACTATTTTGAATTAATGTTTTAGAATTGCATATTATGGTTAACTAAGATTACATGGGTTGCATGTTTGGTATAGATGGACTCCATCTTTGGTTTCCTATTTGTTAATTTATTTTACATGTTGCTTACTCTGTGATACATTTGTATTATAAGAATCATGAAGTTTCTTCTCTTGAACATCCAATCAAATTACATCTGTAAATGCCCTGCTAGAAGGACAAAGGATTGTAAAACTCCCGACAGAGGAATTTCCTGCTCTGAAATTCCAAACGCTGCCGGCCTCAACCTGCACTACAGCCATGTGCTTACCTGGAAAATAACTCTTTCCTCACTATTAGAGGCAAACTACAAGTTTGTCATAATTTCTTCATTCAGCGGAGGAGAAATCAATTGCAGCTTCAACACCATTGATTCACAGAATCACCAAGAACGTGTCCAGAACAACTGCTTCCACTGCAAAGGTCATGCAAGTATTGAATATTTTAACTAAACAGAGGTTTTAGGATAAGCAGTAAAATGATCATTTGAAATGATAAACTGATGGTTCTTTTCATGATTTAATGACTCTTTTCCATAGCTTCATTCCCTGTTCCCATTTCCGGCTTCATTCTGTCACTTTCCATCTTCTGTTCCACTTTCCATCCATCAACGAGCACAACAAATGAACAGCAGCCGCCTTTTACAGTTCGTCCTGAACCAAAACGTTTCTATGTCAACACAGTTGGTGGTACAAGTGAGAGCTCTGTAAGTTGTTTATGTTCATTATTATTGTAATGTTATGTGCTTTGAGAGACAATGTAATTTAACAGCATCTTTTATGATGCTTTGCTGAATCTGCTCTGGCTGTGTGTGATCTGCGAGTTAGTGTGTTTTGGAGAAAGAGTGGCTTTGGAGAGCGCTCTGAAGGGAGGGTGGATCTAATGCTTTCAAAGCTAGCTTGCTATTGCTAGCCACTCTGAAATTGCCTAAACTACCTTAAAGGTGCTAAAGAGGATGTTTTGTTTTATACATTTTTGCAATATTACTTGAAACTGTCTTTACTAATGGATAAAAGACTATTTATTAGGTGCACTGAAAGTAATAATATTAATATACATCATCTGTGCACGAGGTGCATCAGCCAATCGTTTACGCGATCATCGCGTAAACAATTGGCCCTCTGGCTTGTCAATCACTGCCGTGACGTTCCTTGTGAGAGACGTGTGCGGATTGGCCCTCTGGCTTGTCAATCACTGCCGTGACGTTACTTGTGAGAGACGAGCTCCAGTAACTTTCCACACTCCACAGGCGCTGCATGCAAAGTTTTTGTCAGGAGACAGGAATAACAACTGCAGATTATGAGTTACCTGCGGTGAGTCCGACATAATGAATCCAAAAAACACGACACAGCGAATGCCGGTGGTAAACACTCGTGTTCCAATACTCGTGCGCGATTTTTGGGAGGCGTTCCTTTGAAGTGAGCTGTGAAGGAGGGGGGCTGTTCTTACGTGCTAATTTAAAAAACTCAGTAACAGTCTTTGGATTTTCAGTCGACGAAAAAATCCTCTCTATCACCTTAAAAGACTACTCCATTGCTTACTCATGAAACATGGCAACACAGCTAAAAATAATTCTAATATGCTGGACCTTTTATTGAAAGTACTTTTTCCTGTTGAGACATGCCTTCACAAGCACCTGTTGGAGCAAACGGAGTGTTTGCAAAATATGCAGTATTTTTATTTTATTTTATTTTTTTATTCTGCTAGGTGCCACTAGTTTAGCTTTAACGTGGGCATAACCAAGAAAAAAATAATAAAATTGGAAGTTTTAAATGTTTTCATAACTTAATATAATCATTGAGCAAAAAAATGTTTACATTTTGAACATATTATTGTAAGCTGGGATGGCCCTTTATCTCCTCTCAAAGATGGCAATAACACTTTAAGCTTTTTCAATAAGCCTGAAAGTAGTTGGATGATGAAAATATGAGTAATTTATAATTTTATTTGTCATATGTTAGCGGTGGTCAGCTCAAATGTCTGTTTGGAAACCACATGTGTCACTTTTGAAAACTGAGATGTTTCAGGCTGACTCTTGAGTTCAGTTTAGCTAATGGATCTGTAAATGTTCACATTTATTTTGTTTCAGGTTTAATTGAGTCAGAATATCAATCCACATTTTGGCGGCACGGTTCAAAGGAGGTCACGCCGGCCGGTGACTGAGGTTAAGGTAATTTGGGTGTCATTGGGGAGTCTTTAACTACAGCAGAACTGGCAAAAGCCCTGCAGCTATACCACTGACTCAGGGTTATTTGCATTTGTTTAAGTGATATTTGGCTTTGAATGGAGAGACTGCAAATGAAAGACAGCTCATAAAACATAACCTTTGCCTTATGGAGATGTGCTGGCAGCATCTAGCCTCATGCCAGTCCTCATGTTCCAAGAGATGATGTTATTCCAGTCATGAACGTTAGTGTGATGTATCAGGTGGCTAACATAATAGTTTTATTGAGAAGGAGACATTTCCTTCCCTGATTGTGAAAATGAAAATTATACTGGTGTTTCTGATAGCAGGATGGAATTGGTGCTTCAGATAAAAGGATAAGATTGTTTTTTTTGTTTTTGTTTTTTTAAAGGGGACCTATAATGCCCCTTTTACAAGATGTATTCTAAGTCTCTGGTGTCCCCAGAATGTGTCTGTGAAATTCGCCGTTTTGAGTCAAAATATTTCATTTATGTGAATCGTGTATATCTGAAGAGGTTTTTTTTTGCCTTCTGTCCCGGCTGTTAATTGGGAGCTTTGGAACATCGAAGGTCAGCTGTCATTCTGCGCCTGCATAGGGCTTGTTGGAGTTGAAGATGAGCTGAGTCCCAGACCCTCTCACTCTCCCGGAACCAGTAATCCACCGCACGGACATCTGGCGGTTCCCCGGTCCAGGGGAACAGTGGGGGTTGATAGCCGAGTACGCACTGGAAGGGAGCAAGTTCAGTGGTAGGTTGTTGAAGATAGTTCTGGGCGTACTCAGCCCAACCCAGAAACTGGTTCCAGGAGTCCTGGTGGCCATGACAGAAGGTACGTAGGAAATGGCCGATCTCCTGTATCTTCCTCTCCGTCTGCCCGTTCGTCTGGGGATGGTAGCCAGAGGAGAGGCTTACGTCATACCTAGGAGCTTGAAGAAGGATTTCCAGACTCGTGAGGTGAACTATGGTCCACTGTCAGATACAATATCTTTGGGCAGTCCATAGTATCTGAAAACACAGTTAAACATGATCTCAGCAGTTTCCATTGCTGTAGGAAGTCCTCGCAGGGGAATCAGACGACAGGACTTAGAGACCCAATCCACCACCACCATGACACAGGTGCATCCGTCAGAGACTGGAAGGTCTGTGATGAAATCATCTCCTAGGTGTGACCGGGGGCTGTTGGGAACGGGCAGAGGTAGTAATTTTTCCAGAGGGAAGATGACGAGGGCTCTTCGAGACGGCATGTTCCCTGCACCCTTGTACGTACCTCCTGACGTCAGCTGCCATGTTGGGCCACCAGAAGTGCTGTTTTAACAACAAGAGGGTTTCATTGACCCCTGGGTGGCCAGTGCCCAGTGACGTGTGTGATGCGTGAATGAGGGGAGTGGGCCGTGTCCGGGTGATGTGCTGCAAACCTTGGGGACAACCCAGCGTGGTGTTGGTGGAGGCATTGGACTCAGGCAGTGTTTCTTCAGACCAGGCGATGGGGTTAACAAATAATTTCTCGGGGAGTATGGGCTCTGGGTCGTCGTACTTTCGTCAGGTCCATGAATACGGGAAAGAGCATCAGCTTTTACATTCTTAGATCCAGGTCGTTAGGAGATTGTGAAGTTAAACCTGGTGAAGAAGAGAGCCCATCTCGCTTGGGGTGGATTCAACCTTTTGGCGTCCCGAGATACTCTAGGTTTTTATGGTCCGTAAGAACCACAAACGGGTGTTGAGCTCCTTCGAGCCAATGCCTCCATTCCTCCATGGCGAGCTTGATGGCAAGAAGCTCCCTGTTGCCGATGTCATATTTGACCTCCGCCGGGTTGACTTTGTGAGAGAAGGAGTCTACTGGGGATGGAGTCTACTGGGGTTCCCCTGCTGCTGGGAAAGGACCGCTCCCACTCCTGTGGTAGAGGCATCTACCTCAACGACAAAGGGAGTATCGGGATCAGGATGGACCAGGAGGGGAGCGGAGGTGAACGCTTTCTTGAGGGTATTGAAGGCTTGGGTGGCGACTGGGGACCAGGACAGAGACTTGGGCTTGCTGTGTAACAGGTCCGTGAGAGGGGTAGTGATGATAGTGTAACCTTGGATGAATCTTCGGTAGAAATTGGCGAATCCCAGGAATCTTTGCAGTTCTTTCACGGAAATGGGAATGGGCCAGTCTTTGATCACAGAGACCTTCCCCTCGTCCATGCAGATGCCACTGTTATCGATGTTGTAACCCAGGAACTGCACTGAGGGCTGGTGGAAAATGCATTTCTTGGCTTTGAGGAACAGGTTGAAAGCCCTCAGGCATTGCATGACCTCCGCAATGTGGCGGAGATGGTCAGCCAAGCTCCGGGAGTAGATCAGAATGTCGTCGATGTAGACCAGAACTGACTTGTGCAGGAATTCCTGGAGCACCTCATGCATGAAATCCTGAAATACAGAGGGGGCGTTGACGAGTCCATACGGCATCACAAGATACTTGTAGTGGCCGGTAGGGGTCACAAAAGCTGTCTTCCATTCGCCCCCCTCACGTATTCAGATGAGGTTATATGCGCTGGTCTATGGCGCAGGTCTATGGCGCAGTCCTGTGGCCGGTGGGGAGGCAGCGAGGAGGCCGCCTTAGGACAGAAGACATCGCTGAAGTGGGAGTAACATGCAGGGATGTCTGTTGAGCGATTTCTGAGTGGGTTTTCCACAGATATAGCACAGACTTGGACTTCTTCGGAATGTGGGAGACTTGGAACAGGAAACTTGAGAAAACAGTCATTAAAAAATTGGTTGCCCCACTTCAGGATCTCTCCTGTCCTCCAGGAGATTATGGGGTTATGCTGCTCTAGCCAGGGGCGCCCTAAGATCACTTCAGCTGTTGAATCCTCCAGAACCAGCAGGTGGATTTCTTCCATGTGAAGAATGCTGACTTAGGGGTCTTCCTGTTACAAAGTGGATGTAATAGATTTTCGTCGTGGCTGTTGTTTTGAGCTGAAGCTGGCAGCAGAGGGCTCCAGAGATGAAATTCCCGGCTGACCCAGAGTCGAGGAGAGCAATAACTGGAAGACAGAAGTCGGCAGCAGTAAGGTTTACAACAATGGTGAGCGGTTTCATCTTATTCAATGTAGGCATGATAACACTCACCATGGGTCGCATGGGGCATTCTGCAATGTAATGCCCAGTTTGACCACAGTACAGGCAGATATTCTGGGTCAGCCTTCTCTGCCGCTCAGCAGAAGAGAGATGAGAATTTTCAATTTGCATGGGTTCATTGGCTGGTTCTGGGAGGCTGACGGATTCTGGATGGCGGAGGATGGATGGAAAGAGTGACTGGCCCTGGTGCTCTTCAAGAAACGACAGCATACGAGTGGCGAACCTGATGGAGAGTTGGATGAATCGCTCGAGCCCGATAGAATCCTTGCGTGCAGCAAGATGCAACCACAAACGGGGGTCGAGACCTTGATGGTAAGTGGCGATGAGGGCTTGACCATTCCAACCACTTGATGTGGCTAGGGTTCTGAACTGGAGAGCATAATCAGTCACAGACATGGAACCTTGTTTGAGTTTGCATAATCTCTCACTGATCAATGAATCCCAGGCAGGTTTTCCAAAGACTTCCTTGAAATGAGCAGTGAAGCTTGACAATGACTGAATAATGGGATTTTTCTGTGACCAGAGTGGTTCAGCCCAGCGGAGAGCCTTTCTGTCGAATTGAGAGATTATGAACGCCTTCTTTCGAGCTGTCGGTGGGATACATGTGCAGTTGCATCTCCAGGACCAGCGAACACTGCAGCAGGAATCCGTTGCAATCCTCCGCCGAACCAGAGAAGGGTGCCGGTTTGGCCATGGTACTGGCGACTGCAGATGGTGAAGGAGAAGCAGCGGAGAATGCGGAAGTTTGCACTGGCTGTTTTGATGTGGGAGTGCTGGAGATCTTGAAATGGGACAGGAGCGCTCATTCTGGCTGTTCAGGCAGTTAGGGCCGGTCTTCTGTTACATACAGAAGGGGACTGAACAACCAGAAACAGCGGGCAGAGTGCAGGTGAGTGATGGCAGGTATAATTCGTGGCAGGAGTGATCGTAGAACTGATACTTGTCTTGTTTTTCCCAAGGATCATGGATGGCATGCAGATGAGGAGCAGACCAGACACAGAGACACTCACGGGAGACGAGGAGAACGCTGGAGACAGGTACGTAAGTATTCGTCAGAGGAGTCCTTGAGGTAAGCATAACAAGTAGGTATGCGTTAACGAGACCGGACAGTGACTGAGTGTGCTGCTGTGTCTTAAGTAGTGCCAGTGATGATGGTGCTGATGAGTGTCAGGTGTGGATGGTTAGTATTCTGGTGAGGGAGTGCATCGTGATTGGGTGACTGTGGAGCCTGGTGTGTCTGTGACACAGAGCGCATGTGAACCGATCATCTCTTCTGCTTTACAACATGAAATAAACATGAATGAATATCCGAAGGTATGATGAAAGATAAAATACAACTTACTGAAATTTGTATTATGTCACATTAATCGATCGATCAGTGTTTCAACCGCGGAAAAGCATCAATAAAACAGCTTGTAAAAATGTCACATTTACTGTCACATTTACTTCAGAAAGGCCATTCAATGTCCAAAAACTCATTAGTCAGCTACAAAAAAAAAAAAAAAAAACATTTTGATATCCACTGTGACTATAGGTTATTGCATATTTATTGTACTTAACATGTGCTTCAATATGTATAAAACCGTTTTATGACAGCCACCAGTTTAGGCGATATTAAAAACGAGTAGAAACATAGTTATGTCATTAAATATTTATTATAACGTTATTATAAAAATTTAATTATGTGTAATTTATATGTAAGTAGTTTACAAATCAATTCATTTTAAACTTTACTAATATAATGATGTACCAGCTGTGGTTCCCTGTATAGTTTACAGCATTAGTTTTTTATTATATTTTTTCTTTGAGGAAACTTGCTATGTACTTTACCTGATAGGCCCCAAATTAATCAATATTGAATTTAAGGTAATCAATTTGAAATCAAATAGCAAGCTTCTGAATCAAATCCAAAAAATTGTGTCAAAGCCCAGCCCTAGGGTCAATGAATGTTTTTATTTATTTATTTTACTTGAAACAAATGTTTTTTCTACTTATTTTCTTGTCAGAGTGCACCAGAATGTGTAGTTTACATGTTAAAATCACAAAAAAATGCCCCCAGACACCCCTACTGATATTTACTTTGTAAACATGTCACCTTTTTCACCACTTTGGAGTTTGCAGATATGGTAGTCCTTAAAAAGCAATTTCTATAAAAGAAAATACCTCCCTCTGCTTTGGGCGTTGAGCGTTGTAACTTTTGAGCGTTGTAACTTTGCAGACATTATTTATGCTCAAAGAGCAACATTACACACTAACTAAAGTTAAAAAATGGAAATCATAATCAACTACACCTTTAAAAAGAGCCTATTTAATGTGATGTAGAGAATAAGGAAAGATGCTGCTGCCAATTCACAATCTGCATTTCACCCCAATCCTAATTCAAATCAAAATCCAGTTTGAACTATGTAGATCTGTGATCAGGAAAGCATACTAACAACGATACTCATTATTTTTCCACTGGGTGCTGTATTCCCATAATGCTATGGGTTTGACATGATCTTATTGGTTGTATACAGCACTAGTATCCTGTTCTCATGTTTAAATAAGCAAGTGGTGATTAAATATGTTAATTTGTGCATTGTTAACACAGTACTTTTAAAATAATGCCAGTGAGTTGGAAAATGTGTTAACTTGCAAACGACATAGTTTCCTGTTCATTCATCACACTGTCAATCACATTCTGTGCTTTGATTGTATACTGGTAAAAGTTTGGCAAATGTAAGAGGTCATCTGGGTATTTCAAAGTTTGCATACTGAGTGCAGGAATGAGGCATTATGTTTATTTGTTAGAAGGAAGCTTCATACTTATGAAGTGTTAGTCCAACAGATTTAATGGAGCATTTAGGCAAGTATAATAATTTGCTCTGTCGAGGCATGCATGACTCAGTGTATTGGGTAATGGAATTAGCTGTGGCTTTGATCAATATGAGATGTATTTGGATCAGCCAAAGGCCAGAGATCTCAAAAGAGCCCATTTTTCTACACGCAAACAAGAAGTGAGAGTGCTTGTTAGATCTGCTCTGACAGATTCATCTGTTTTATCCAAATAAGCAACTGCCCACTGTATAGCCAAAACACTGAAACAGTAGTTTTAATAACACGTTCAAATGATCTTACCACAAGAGGAGGCCTATATACATACATAGACAAATCACCTACTTTCCTCAACAGTTTTCTGCATACCTCCGCCACCCTGACTCCTCACTAACGGTTGGTTTATATCCCAGCCAAGGAACAGCTGTGATATAAACTGCTGGTTTTTTTTTTTTGTTTGTTTCCTTTTTCTTTTCTTTTTTTTTAATAATAAATGTTATGAAACAAGGTTCAGCAAAAAAAAAAGAGAAAATAAAAAAAAAGCTGTAAACACACTGTTACCCACTCCTTTTGACACAATCCCTAGATATAACTTGATCTTAACTTGACCTAGATATAACATATCCTGTTTTGTGGTATTGTGCTTTTTAAAGAAAAATTACAAAATGTTTCAGTTTTCTGTCCTTCAAAAACAGAACTACGCGTGTGTGTGTGTGTGTGTGTGTGTGTGTGTGTGTGTGTGTGTGTGTGTGTGTGCTTTTGTTTATATTACATTGTCCCCATGATGTAATATAAACCTGAGTTCACCTACATCGTGGGGACCAGCCAGCGGTCCCCACAATGTAAATGGGTTTATAAATCATATAGAATGAGTTTTTGTGAAAAAGTAAAAGTTTGCACAGTTTCCTGTGAGGGTTAGGTTTAGGGGTAGGGGCAGGGTAGGGGGATAGAATGTACAGTTTGTTCAGTGTAAAATGCATTGAAGTCTATGGAAAGTCCCCACAATTCACAGAAACAAACATGTGTGTGTGTGTGTGTGTGTGTGTGTGTGTGTGTGTGTGTGTGTGTGTGTGTGTGTGTGTGTGTGTGTGTGTGTGTGTGAGACGTGTATATATCATGCATCAGATGGAAAGGTTAGAACATGAATGAATTCTGTTTGTGTCAGTGGATAATGATCTGTCACCACTGATTAACTAATATTTGCTGAAAACTTTTTACATACAAATTCTTTTGATAGTATAGTCATGTGCAATCCACTACACTGCTTTCCATCAGCGGACACATGAAACATGTTAATTTATCTCAGTGGTCATTAAAAACCCCAAGCTCTTTCTTATTAATTTCAGGCTAAGTTTAGCTTTTTGAGCTGACCCAAATGTCTCTGTTACTCTTTTTGTACAATCCGCAAAATCTGACCTCCATATACCGAGGCACAGATATGTAAATGAAACTTTACTTACCAGATGGTGCGTGTACATACACTATATTGCCAAAAGTATTGGGACACCCCTCCAAATCATTTAATTCAGGTGTTCCAATCACTTCCATGGCCACAGGTGTATAAAATCAAGCACCTAGGAATGCAGACTGCTTCTACAAACATTTGTGAAAGAATGGGTCGCTTTCAGGAGCTCAGTGAATTCAAGTGTGGTACCGTAATAGGTTGCCACCTGTGCAGTAAGTCCATTCATGAAATTTCCTCACTACTAAATATTCCACAGTCAACTGTTAGTGGTACGTAACAAAGTGAGAGCAGGGTCAGCGCATGCTGAGGCGCAAAATTAGGTTAGGGTTAGGTTAGGTTACTTTATTAGTACCCGCAGGTAAATTTGTTTTGCAGCATAATGAGTACAAAGGCATCAATATCACAAAGATAAAAAAAACAAGAACAAAATAAACAGTTACATGATACATGTGCACAAGGCTCCACCACTCAAGACACAATATATACATATACATACACAAGACACTCAAGATAATATATACATAAAACCTGTACCTTCATATACAAATGCACATCCCTGCATACGTGTGTGTGTGTGTATATATATATATATATATATATATATAATCTCGGAGGTTATAAACATACATACCCGGATAAAAACCCTATTTATTATTTAACACTGTTAAAACAGCAGGAATGAAGCTGCTTTTATACCGCTTTGTTCTACAAATTGGGACTAAAACCTCCTTCCAGAGGGAAGAAGCTGAAACTCACAGCGCAAAGGGTGGGAGTCATCATTTAAAATAGAGGTAGCCATCCTCTGTAACTGTCTAGTATACAGGGATGCTGGATACAACTGTGACTGACCAACCAACCGACTAGACCATTTAACGATCTGGTTTAAGGAATTTCTTGCTTTTAAGGCTGTATGATCAAACCATGCCACCAAAGAAAAGGACAAAACTGACCCAAAAGCATGATAAAACATGGTCAATATGAAAGTGTGCTAATTTCCTTAGACAATATAAACGCTGGTGGCCCTTTTTACACACAGCTGCACAGTTAGCTTCAAAGTTCAACTTTACATCAATAATGGTCCCAAGGTATTTATAAGATTGCACAGTCTCAATAGTCTGACCTCTAATTAAAGTAACTTCTTTCATGTGACTGTTCCTCCTAAAATCGATGAGCATATCTTTAGTTTTTGAAATATTAAGCTGGAGGTAAGATTCCTCACACCAGTGTACAAAATCATCAATAACTGGGCCATGGCTGATCTCGTTCTCCTTAAGCAAACTAACAATAACAGAATCATCTGCATGTTTTATGATGGTTCTATTGTCATAACTACTCTGACACATATTTGTATACAGAATAAATAACAACGGTGACAACACACACCCTTGAGGGAGACCCTGTAGATGAGTTTTTCCGGTCAGACAAAAAAAACCATCGACTCTCACTCTTTGTGTCCTATTGGTTAAAAAGTCAAGAATCCAACCCACCAGATTATTGCTCAAGTCAAACTGTTCTAAGAGCCTTCTGGTTAAAATGTGGGGTTAGATTGTATTAAAGGCCGAAGAAAAGTCTACGAATAAAAGTCTGGCATGTGTTCCATTTCCATCCAAATATCTAAAAAGCAAATTAAGCAGTGTTACTGTAGCATCCTACATCCCTCTATGATGCTATACGGATAATATAAACTGTAAGGGATCCAGTGCATGTTCAGTTTGCCTCAAGATCTCGGACCTAACCAGTTTCTCAAAAATCTTCATTAAAACTGAGGTCAAAGCGACCGGCCTGAAATCATTAATAGTTTTAGGACCACTACATTTTGGAACAGGGACAACCACAGCATCTTTCCAGAGGTTAGGAACATGTTGTGTCTGTAAAGACTTGTTATATAACCCATGAAATACAAGACTTAAGGCTTTTGAACAAGATTTAAGTAACCGGCCACAGATATTATCAGGTATTATCAATGAGCAGAAGTTGCCAACTTTCTGCAGAGTCAATAGCTATAGACTTCCAAACTGTGTGTGGCCTTCAGATTAGCTCAAGAACAGTGCGTAGAAAGCTTCATGGAATGGGTTTCCATGGCTGAGCGGCTGCATCCAAGCCTTACATCACCAAGTGCAATGCAAAGTGTCGGATGCAATGGTGTAAAGCACACCGCCACTTGACTTTGAGGAGTGGAGACGTGTTATCTGGAGTGACAATTCACGCTTCTCTGTCTGGCAATCTGATGGACGAGTCTGGGTTTGACATTTGCCAGGTGAACAGTACTTGCCTGACTGCATTGTGCCAAGTGTAAAGTTTGGTGGAGGGGGGATTATGGTGTGGGGTTGTTTTTCAGGGATTGGGCTTGGCTTCTTAGTTCCAGTGAAAGGAACTCTTAATGCTTCAGCATACCAAGACATTTTGGACAATTTCATGCTCCCAACTTTGTGGGAACATTTTGGGGATGGCCCCTTCCTGGCCCCATGACTGTGCACCAGTGCACAAAGCAAGGTCCATAAAGACATGGATGAGTGAGTTTGGTGTGGAGGAACTTGACTGGCCTGCACAGAGTCCTGACCTCAACCCGATAGAACACCTTTGGGATGAATTAGAGCGGAGACTGTGAGCCAGGCCTTCTCACCAACATCACTGCCTGACCTCACAAATGCACTTCTAGAAGAATGGTCTAAAATTCCCATGAACACACTCCTAAACCTTGTGGAAAGCCTTCCCAGAAGAGTTGAGGCTGTAATAGCTGCAAAGGGTGGGCCAACTCCAATTTAAACCCTACGGATTAAGAATGGGATGTCATTAAAGTTCATGTGCACGTAAAGGCAGGTGTCCCAAAACTTTTGGCAATATAGTGTATATACTGTATGAACCTGACCTGAAGTGTCATAAAAACCATATTGTGCAAATCTTCCCTCCAGACATCACTTTTGGCATTGAAAACACACACACACACACACACACACACACACACACACACACACACACACACACACACACACACACACACACACACACACACACACACACACACACACACACAAAACAACAACAACAACAAAAACAACGGAAATAAAGCACACATTGACTACAATGAAATCAGTTAATATTAATATTAATATTTTGTTGGTCCTCCCTTGTTTTTGATTACAGCAGCCACTTTTCTGGGCATCAACTCACTAAACTTTGTGCATGTTTCATGCTTAAATTCTTTCCTTCTTTTCTCCCTTAAGTTTATCCCAAAGTTGAGCTTTGGTAAGTTGACTTATCAAAATTCAGGTTTATAATTTTCCAAAGGTTTTCAATGGCTTTAAGGCCAGGGGACTAAGGAGGTCACTTGAAGACTTCAAAATGTTGAACATCAAAGGGTTAGTTCACCCCAAAATTAGAATTCTGTCATTAATTACCCACCCTCATGCCGTTTCAATAGGCTCCTAAAGAGACTGATAAACTAATCCATGTGAATCGAGCAGTTTGGTCCAGATTTTCTGAAGAGACTTGATCGCTTTATATGATGAACAGATTTAATTTAGGCTTTTACTCGCATGTAAACATTGATCAGCCAACATAAGTGGAAGCCCAACCTAACCTGCATGACACACAAGAACAAACCTTTTCCCGAAGCTCAAACGTGTTGCATAACCAATGAGATTCATTCTCGTGTGTTTTGCTGCATGTTTGAGCTTCCGGAAGAGGTTTGTTCTATTAGATGGGGCAGTTGTGGCCTAATAGTTAGAGAGTTGGACTTGTAACCCAAAGGTTACAGGTTCGAGTCTCAGTACTGGCAGGAAATGTAGGTGGTGCCCTTGAGCAAAGGGCTGGGAACAATGAGTGCAAGCTTAGTATGACCACATGGTCAAAAATGACATCCACACAATTTAGTATGTTACATTGCATCATGACAAATGATACAGTTGAAACGTGGAACGTGAGAACAACTTTTATTTTCTTGCATCTCACTTTAAACCCTTTGTCCTATTTGAATAACATATAACTTCTTTACATATTTCATTGTTGAGCCGCTGCCAGCTTTCATGTCAAAACTGAAATTCTACCCTCTAAAACAAAAGAGGAACATTTCATATGCATCCAACAAATCAACATATGACTAAATTCGGTACCATATATTTTATTCATCAGCAAGCAGTTAGCAAATGAAAGAAGTGACGTGGTTGAAATTGCAACGGCTGAGAGATTGTGTGCCTTGATTTTAAGCACCAGTTGTAATGTAGTGTCCTCTGGGCCTTGTGCATTATTCAAGCGAACATCTTTTCCCCCCACAATAGGAATGACAGGGACACACAGAGTGGCTGGAAAATAATTTAAATATAAAATACTGATTTCTCTCTCTCTCTCTCTCTCTGTGGACAGTTTACTAATACTCTAATGACAGCTAGTTGACATGTAGTTGCAAATTAATGAGAGTTAGTTGACATGTAGTTGCAAAGTTACATATAGTTAGTAGAATTTCTAAAGTGGACCATTAAAATAAATTGTTACCAAGGTTGATTTCTTCACCTGTTCATTAATTCATCAGGTATCAGGCAATATCAGCAGACATTCACAGTTAACACAGCCATGAAGTTTTTTTATAAAGCTCTCTGGACCCTCTTAGACAGACCTTAGCAGTGCTGCTAAAGGTTTTGTTCAAGCATCAGCTCAGTATAGGAAGGGAGCCGCTGTCCATGGTGCTGACTTGCCAGTTGTGTTGTCTGTAGCAAAGATTACCTTAAAACCCTACTGACTGACTGGCACATATCAAAGCAAGGTGCTGATCTGGCAATTCCAGCTTGCTGAGAAGCAGGTGTATCTCTTTGCCGGTATTGTTGTGTAAGGAAAGATATCTGAGTGATCGAGAGCTTTTTGCTGTAGCCTGTTGCTTCAATCCAAAAGAAAAAAAAAAGAAAAAGAAAACTCTTGTAATCTTCTTTCTTTCTCTGACTTCCTCTCTCTTTTTACTTGGCCAGCATGCCCTGTCACACTAATCCTCTTTGGTTTTGAAGTTTGCACTTTTTGTGACTTCTGAAACAACCTCACATACTGGCATCAGATGCATGCATGCATGCATGCAGAAGTAAAATGTGAGAATGTGAGATAGAATATGGATAGAATAGTGTGATGTCTGTCAGGAGTTGCAATAAAACACACCAGAGCGAGTTGTGTTGTTAGCATAATTTTGCTGTTGATCCACAGTAATTTGTAAGAAAATGACCCAGCATGCATTAATTGCACAGTAAATTTCTGACTACATTAACTTATTGTAAAATAATACTAAGTGAAGTGAAAATAGCAGCATTTTCTTAGCAATATGCTGTTTACACTAGATGGAAATATTCGAACCCCTGTCGATTGCGTTAAAAGCCATGTCTGCGAGCCTTTCTTACTATTACTGCGCCACTGAAGACGTTGAATTCTTGAGTGGTCAACCAGATATTGGTGGGCGAAGCTAGTCTAAACAGCGTTTGACAAAAAGGGACTAGACACTCCATTAAGGGCAAGTTTTTAGGGTATTTGTATATTAGTGTCTTATATATATTTTAGTATGTGTCTTTGTGTTTACCTGCCTAGGGACTACAGATGTAAATTAATGTTGGTATAATCTGGCTTGTTTACATTACATTATATATATATATATATATATATATATATATATATATATATATATATATATATATATATATATATATATATATATATATATATATATATATATATATTCTCTTCATTATGCATTTAGTCCAAAAGTGTACACAGAAATACTGATGGAAAATTTACTTCACATTTCAATATTATAACATTTCATGTTATTAATAGCATCATTTTCTGGCAGTAAAATAAAATGTCCTATATGTATCTTTTTTGAGGTTGAAATATGGCCCAGACAAGCTCTTGACAGGTTTTAAGAGATTCGCCCAGCTAGAGGTGGGGTCAGGAATCAGACATGAGAGAAATAAGGAGACATTGACAATTGCTTGGGAAGCTGTGTTTGCATTATGTCATGCACCAAGTGCATTTAATTACTAGGTTCTAATTACTGCACTACATTACAGATTCATCTAAATCACTTTTTTTTGCCACCAAGCTCAATCTCATCCCAGTCTGCTATTAGCCATCTACCTCTTCCTCACCCCGACCCCCTGAATAAAAGACTTGCAGATAATTACTGAACATGGAGATCGCTTGCTCTGCGGTTTGGTTTAATTAGCTCCCCTTCCTTCATCTTTGCCTCTGTTCTCTTGTTCTTTCCGCCAAGCAGGCTAGCAAGAGGAAGCGTACGAAATACCGGAAAGGTCATTGATGATTCATATACGGCCAGTTTTTTCTATACCCCCTTTTTTTTTTTTTTTTTGGTAGCATTCTGCAAAATTCCTGGTGGCATTTGAATAAGGCACCGAGTGCTGCTATTACCAAAGACCTCCAAAACATATGGATTCACTTCGGCAAATGTCAAGCATTAATTTGCAGCGAAACAGTGGGCTGGCAAACAGATGCCAAGTGAGACTACAAATATTAGCAATGGGGGAAAAATGAAAACTATAGAGTTAAATACGACAGATTTCCCAAAAAAAGAAAAAAAAGCCATTTAATAAAACAGTGGAAGTTTGGTCTAGCGCTAACAATCATTACAATCTGTTCCTCATCATTAGCTGTGTCTGCTCACATACATTCGCACCGACACAAGGACAAAGTCAAGGAGAAATATCTCAATTACTGGCACAGAGAGAGTTGACTACAGGAAAAAGCAACATCAATAGTATATTGTGATTCAGTCAGCACTTATACTTGCTGTACATTCTTTATTTAAAACCTCAATTTTTCACTGTTGACATCTTTCAAAGGACGTAAATGGAAAAACTTTTTGCCTTGCAATTAAATAGAGAGTAAACAACTTGTTCATGAAGTTCTGCAGCTCTATTCGACGAGACCAGACAATGTGATGGAGTGAACGTGGGGCTTACGTAGAGGTTTGCTGAAGAGTGCTAACAAAGGTGATGACTTTCAGGTGAAGGTGACTGGAGAGTGAGTGC
Source organism: Chanodichthys erythropterus (assembly GCF_024489055.1). Lineage (NCBI taxonomy): Eukaryota > Metazoa > Chordata > Actinopteri > Cypriniformes > Xenocyprididae > Chanodichthys > Chanodichthys erythropterus. The sequence goes on from NC_090227.1 coordinate 24,061,724, forward strand.
AGGTGAGGAACCAGAGAGATGCTGGGAAATGGTGATACAAATGATGACTGTGACACCTAGGATGGCTTGAGGGTAAGTAATGTTTGGGCTCATTTTCATTTGAAAGTGAACTAATCCTTTAATTTGTTTATTGTATCTTTTTTTTATTTTATTTTATTTTAAGGGAAAAATATTATTTTCATTACTGCATCTTAGTAATGAGAAAGTGTTTAATTTTTATTAAAATAATGTCCTGAATAATGAAAAATGTATTGCTAAAAGCAAATGAGTACAATAAACATCAAGAGTTTCATATTTCATCCGGTGACGCATGAAAACCTTTTCAAGTTCCCATGTATCTTTAGAAAAAACATGCTGGTGCCTCAAAGAACTGAGGAGAGATTTTCTACAAATGAACAGTATGTTAATCTGAAGAACCCAACATGTCAATAACATCAAGATGTTTTTTCTTAAGTTGCAGTCAGCATGCTGCAAGAAACTATTGTTGAACCTTCATTTTGTGATATGAGATATAAAGAAATGACGAGCAAGGTGGTTGTTTTTAACAGGGAGCAGGTGGGTTCTCACTGGGGCAAGCTGTTCTTGAAGATGATTTGCAGGCATGTTTCTTGCTTGCTACCTGTCAGAATCCAAATTTGTAATTCACTTTCTGAGGCTTCCAGCTGTGCTTAGCAATCCTCCTCTTACAGGAAAAAAAAAAAAAAAAAAAGTGAATAAAAGAAAATCGCCCCAAATGTTTTTAATGGAAAACGAGAATCTCTGTGAGTAGGTCTCCTTGATATATTCTGAATCAAAAGCATGGAATCAAACTCTGCTCCATCTGATTTCTTCTCACAAACCTTTGTTAAGTAAAATGAGTCCAATGTCCTTTTGTGATGGAGCTGTGAGATGGATGACCTGCTGTGTGGACCATTACTAAGTTCTAGATAATGAAGCCTTTTACAAGGTTGCATTATGTTCAGACATGAGTTTTTTTTTTTTTTTTTTTTTTTTTTTAATGGGAAAGACAGGTGCAAGATTCATGTGTTCACTAAACTGTAAAGTGCAGTGTAGTGATCATGAAAAAATGGAGAACTTAAAACATTTTGCATTGTTTTTGGGTGCAATTTGCTTTCATGTAAGCACATTTGGTTTCAATTTTTTTTTTTTTTTTTTTTTTTTTTTTGGTATATTAGTAATGAACAGCTGTTAAGTGTGATTAATAAGATTGTTAAAGAATGGATTTTTAGGCAAACAAATTAATTGTAATAAAAGGATGGGCCGTTTAACAACAATTAAGCAATTGAGTAATTAGATGTGATGTTTAACCCACTCCACAGGAAAACCTCTGCTGAATAAAACAGATTGAGAGACAAATTGTTGAGGAACAGCACACTCAGTGTTGAGCAGTGGGCAGCAATATCACAGTATGTAAGGCATATGGACAGATGCTCACATTATGAGTAGGGCGGGCTGGGGGCGGAACCGTGCCAGTAAGAGCAGCTGGGGCAAATGCTTGCTGGAGACACTACGACCCCTTTGTGTTCTTCCAGTGTACCGTCTGTCTAATTGTGTTAATCTATGACATCAGAGACCTGATATATCATATACTGATGGCATAATTTTCCATGAAATGAAATACAGGCTAGTCCAAGCTCAGTGCTGCCCCCTCTAGATGTGGAAGACAAGGGAAATATATATATATAATATACACTACCGTACAAAAGTTTGGGATCGGTAAGATTTTAAATGTTTTTAAAAGAAGTTTTGTCTGCTTACCAAGGCTGCATATATTTAATTAAAAATACATTAAAAACAGTAATATTGTGAAATAACTTATATAATTTAAAATAACTGTTTTCTATTTGAAAATGTAATTTATTATTGTGTTGGTAAAGCTGAATTTTCCGCATCATTACTCCAGTCTTCAGTGTCACATGATCTTCCAGAAATCATTCTAATATGCTGATTTGCTGCTCAAGAAACATTTATTGTGTACAATTGTACTGTAACATTCCCAGCCAGTTCCAGACTCCAATTCCCATAAACCTCCCTGCCAGTCACCTGCACACACTTCACACTAATCACTAATCACCACACCCAGCTGCAGCACATTAACCGGACTATATAAGACTCTCATTCACCACACTTCATTGCGAGGTCTTGTTAACTTATGTTACATTTCTGAGCGTTCATTCTTGTTTGTTTGCCTGCCTGTTTTTGATCCTGTCTGTTCCCATACGATACCCTGCTGCCTCCCCAATGGACCTTTTGCTCTGTTTTTGGATTTATGATTGTTATCTGCCAGCCCTGACCCATTGCCTGTTCCTCGACTACGATTCTGCCTGCTCTCTGCCATACCTGTTTGCCACTGTTTGACCACGAGTTCTGTTAATAAAAGCTTGCAGATGGATCTTACCATGAGTCCCGCTTTGTTACATGTACAAAATATTTGTGTACAATATATATATTTTTTCAGGATTCCTTGATGAATACAAAGTTAAAAAGAACAGTGTTTATTTGAAATATAATCTTTTGTAACATTATACATGCCTTTACTGTGATTTTGTAATGACTGCGACAAATCAGACACATTTGTTAGTTAACCAATAGTTTTAAGCTCACTCTGGGGTCTGGCTTCCATCCCCCGAGAAGTACTCAGTTACAAGTTTTATTGCACCAATAAATGCCGCATGGAGAGCAGAGAAGAGACACACAAAAATGTGCATCTTTCCTGCGTTATCCACACATAACACAGACTCTCTTGCATTAATGTATAGACAGACTGTTCTATAAATGAACATGCACAATCCCAGGAAATGAAATATTATCCATTATTACCATTGCTGCATTACAATCATTGTATTCACATATGTATGTGTATGTTTTATGATACATTTAAGGTAACTTCAATTATGCCATGTTTAGTGTCTATGCGTTCGTATCGTGAAGATTTGAATGCTTGTGTATGTGGTATGTCTATACCTGTGCAACACATAAGTATTACAAGAATCTTTAATAGTTCTTATTCAAAGCTTGTTAATCTGCTTGGTCATAAAAGCCCGGACAAGGGGGTGTGTTGTCACCCGGAAATACAACACCTTCATTGACTGCATAAACCTTAAGAGGTTGGACTTTGACCAGAGGTTAAAAGCTAGAGAACAATGCCACTCCCTCTCTTTTCCTTGCTTCTGGACGACTGGACGGATCTCCTTGCGTCCGACCTAGGCCAGGCCTGCAAGGCCTGTAGGCCTTGTGCTCAACATCCAACATAGAAAAGACTGGCAACAACTTCAGATGAAATCCTCAAGATCTCTCCTCAACCTGGCGATCTGACGCTCCTCAGCCTAAAGGCATTTGCAAAATATTGTACATTTTAATACTAAACAGCGATTTAGTATTGATTTGTAAGATTTAGCTTTGCCATTACTGATGATTCCTTTCCAGATTGTCTTTGACTTTTTCCTATAGCTCTAGTAACAGTACCTCTTCCAGTTCAACCCTATCATTACTCATTCTTACCTACAGTATGTATGTGTGTGACCTTTGTTGTATGTTACGTGTTCGTTAGTTTAGTTATGTGTTTGTGAGTTAGTTAATAAAGATTGTGCACAATACATGTTTGGCTCTGACTCCATCTGCTAATAAATTGCCTCTTAAGTGATTTAGATCCTGACTTACAGGCTCTTAAGTAGTACTGTACAATAAGATTGTTATTTCCCATAACCTGGAAATGAACATTTCTTAGAATTAATAAAAAATTAACACTGTGTGTTCATTGGACAACGGGTTAATTGATTGTAATATTAATTTCATTATATTAAGATAATTTTATTAACTGATCAAAATATTAATAATTAATTATAACTAGTTATTAATTATTCATATTTATTTTGAGCTAATTCGCTACACTTTTGATCGATTTAATGCATCCTTGCTGAATAAAAGTATTAATGTATTTAGAAAAATAGAAAAGTTATTTTAAATTGTAATAATATTTCACAATATTACTGTTTTTACTGTATTTTTAATGAAATAAATGCAGCCTTGGTGAGCAGACGAAACTTCTTTTAAAAACATTACAAATCTTACCAATCCCGGTAGTGTGTATACATATGAAATACTGTATATCGTAAAGAAATCGACAATACGAGTGTATTACCTGCATCTACAACATTCATTCTTCAGGTTGATGTCCATAATATAAGAATATGCATAATATAAGAATAACATCTTTGTCCTTTTAAAAATTAAAAGAATTTTTCACAACGCTAAAACAACTTCCTTATTCTGTAGTATGAGTGAGTCTTTGCTACCATCTAACAGCATAATAAAGTAACTTTCACTGCTACTATTGACGGACCCTTTCTCAATACCAAATACGGCATATTATTTTTATAAAAATAATATTTATTGAACAACAGTGTTTAAATTAACAACAATAATCATTATAAAAGACATAAACACAATCAAATAAATAAAAAACACAAGCAAACAATTTAGTCAAACATACAAATTTAGCTCTCTAATACATAAAGTTAAATATAGTCTAAATATAGTTATGAAATGTAGATTTCCCCTTAACCCACATTGTGTTTTGCTCTGTAATAAGTAATAGATTAATAAGACCAAAGATTGCCCATTTGATATACCCCAAATTAATTATATTTTTCATCACTATCTACATAAGAGTCAGCTGCAAATACCCAAAGGACTGGCCGAGATGAAGCTGTTCTCTACGGGTACACGAGCACTGAACGGCCACTGACGGCCTGGAGCTTTCATCTGCCATAGTATCAAAACAAATAATAAAATAGGCACTATGATTAAAAATGAGTCACATATTTCAGGTCTAAATAACTACATTCTCACCTGAAAAACTCTTAAAATTACAGTTTGTGATACAACAAGTGTAGTATTTGTAAAAAATACGGTGGATTTGCTCGGCTGCCATGACAGTATAGCTTCAAGCAGAGTGATACAAATAGTGAAAAGGTAGTAGTACCGTTATCACTACAATATCCTAGCATCATCCAAATATCGTGGCATCAAGCTTGCATGCAAGCACACAAAGCTAGTTTGTCCTAGTACTGGGAAATCAAGTGCATTTATTTTTGGCAGCACATCAGCTCAAATTAGTTCACACATGATCTTCACAAATTCCTGCCTACCCTCAGAGGACCAGCTGGGAACACAGCGGTGGCTCTGTGAAATAAAGCATGTGAGCTTACCCATAATGCCTCCAGTGCCGGGAGTAGTATCAGCACACTGATGAAGCTTCACGTCATTGAGCTGCTGTAGAGGTGCACTGCATTGAAGAATTCACCTCCATTTTGCATTTCAAGGTAATTTCGATGCTCTCTTCCCCCATTAAATGAGCAAGCACATGTTTATTTTTGAGCTTGTGTGTGCAATATATTGTCTGGTGCTGGCTGCAAGAGTTCTGCCTGCCAAAACAAGCAGTCAGTGCTCAGTGTGCATCTCAAATAGCCTGGCTTACATCCAAAATCCCAGCCAGAACGCTCTCTCACAATCAACTCATTTCAGTCACTGGAATACAAAGCATTGACGTTTCCTCAGTGATGTTGTCATTCAAGATATTATGTTATGTTTTTTTTTTTTTTTCTTTTACAACAAAATGCAACAAGGCTGATGTACATAAAAATAGTAAAGTGGGTTGACAAAGAAAGAGAGAGAAAAGGTTCCAGCGCTAGTTTGTTTTTGTTTACTTTACATTTACCTTCCATATTATTAGACTTATGCATCTTTTAAAACAGGCAAATTGAAATACTTAGACTTCATAATTCAAAGGTATTTTACTCTCACAGGCCAAAATAATAGATGCTCCTCATAGTGTGTTGGGCTGCTGTTATCCTTGATAACCACAGATTTTAGCACACATAAAAGTATTTGATGCACATAAGGGAAACCAAACTTGGTATTCCAATGTGTTTACTCTGTGAATTATGCTTCCTCATAACACTCACTTGCTCGTAAAAGCATGTCGCTATATTATCAGCTTTAATTTTAGAAATGCACACTAGGAACAGTGCCTGAACCCTGGGACCCTGATGCTTTGATTTGGAGCCAAGTTACAAGTTCAGTTGCTCTGTGTTCTCATACAACCAGGCCTTGTCCCCGGAGCCGTCTGTGAAGATAATTAGAGCACTGCCTCAATGGCAATTGCAGCTTTTTTAATATATTTGAGAAAATGTTTAATGAAATATTTAGTCTATTAATGATGGAAGTGTAAAACCATGCAGAATTCATTATTAATGGTTTGGTCAATGTACGTTTTATAATGTTCATAAAGAGCTGGAAAAGATTATTTAATATTATCAAATGCCCGTTTGTTCAGTGTTTTTAGTTCTGTCAAAATTTATGAGAAGTATATATGTTTTGACAAACAATTAGAGTATAGTATAATATAGCATATGTTTGAGTTCATATTAAATGAGAATGAAAAATTTAATTTATCTTGGCATACTCAAATAACAAGAATTCAGTACATGGAAATGACATACAGTGAGTCTCAAACTCCATTGTTTCCTCCTTCTTATATAAATCTCATTTGTTTAAAAGACCTCTGAAGAACAGGCGAATCTCAACATAACACTGACTGTTACGTAACAGTCGGGTGTACGCCCCCAATATTTGCATATGCCAGCCCATGTTCCCAACATTATGAAAGGCATTAGACAAGGGCAGCCAGTATTGACGTCTGGATCTGCACAGGTGAATCAACAGACTAGGTAAGCAAACAAGAACAATAGCGAAAAATGGCAGATGGAGCAATAATAACTGACATGATCCATGATAACATGATATTTGTAGTGATATTTGTAAATTGTCTTTCTAAATGTATCATTAACATGTTGCTAATGTACTGTTAAATGTGGTTAAAGTTACCATCGTTTCTTACTGTATTCACGGAGACAAGAGCCGTCGCTATTTTCATTATTAAACACTTGCAGTCTGTATAATGCATAAACACAACTTCATTCTTTATAAATCTCTCCAACAGTGTAGCATTAGCCGTTAGCCACAGAGCACAGCCTCAAATTCATTCAGAATCAAATGTAAACAATATAACAGTATACAAATCCGATGCATGCATGCCGCATGCATGAACACTTTGTAAAGATCCATTTGAGGGTTATATTAGCTGTGTAAACTTTGTTTATGCACTGTTTAAGGCAAGCGCGAGCTCTGTGGGCGTGGAGCAGGAGAATTAAAGGGCAAGTAGCCCTGTATCGTCTCATTTATAATGATGCCCCAAAATAGGCAGTTAAAAAAAATTAAAACAAATCTATGGGGTATTTTGAGCTGAAACTTCACAGACACATTCAGGGGACACCTTAGACTTATATTACATCTTTTTAAAAAAAAGTTCTAGGGCACCTTTAAGATCTCACAATTTGAGAAGTCTTCTGAAACACTTGTTAGACTACTGTGGTCTTTTTTTTCCTCAAGATAAAAACAAATCTAGCTTGAGTTATTACAACCACAGTATTGTTGATTGTGTTCATGTTTGGCTGTCTAAAACAGTCATGCATTTAAGTGTCTGTCTGGCTCTGCAGTTTGGGATTTTTAAGAGCATTTAAAGGTTTTGTGTTGAGCTTGTTGAACCTCAAGTAACAGGATCTCCCTCAGGACAGGATGAATGAATGACAACGTGGGGCCTGTAATGAAGCCCACTGGAGAAATGCTCCTGCTGGGAATGGCAGACTGGTGCGGTTACTATTGAGCTTCGAGTCATGACCCTGGAGATGTTTTACATGTGGCTGATCAAGGCTTAAAAACCAGGGAAAAAAAGTGTTCACTATAAGCAGAATCAGTATTTTAAAGGGTTAGTTCACCGAAAAATGAAGATTATGTCATTTATTACTCACCCTCATTTTGTTCTACACCCGTAAGACCTTCATTCATCTTCCAAACACAAATTAAGATATTTTTTATGAAATCCATTGGCTCAGTGAGGCCTCTAATTCTCAAAATCCAGAAAGATACTCAAAACAGTTCATGTGAGTACAGTGGTTTTACCTAAATATTATAAAGTGATGAGAATACTTTTTGTGCGCCAAAAAAAAAAAAAAAGAAGACTTTTCAACAATATCTAGTGATGACCGAACAAAACATTGCTTTGAATCTTTATGAATCATGAAATTCATGGGTGTTTTTTTTTTTTTTTTTTAAATTCAAGGGTGTTTTTTTTTTTTATCTCCCATAGAGAGCAACATAATCACTATCATTCAGTGTCCAGAAAGATATTAAAGACTTTGTTAAAATAGTCAACGTGACTACAGTGGTTCAACCTTAATGTTATGAAGCGACAAGAATACTTTTTGTGGGCAAAAATAACGACTTCATTCAACAATTTCTTCTCTACCCTGTCAGACTCCTACTCAGTTGACGCAGTGAACGCAGTTCAGCGCTTCCGTGTTTACTTAGTATTGGCCAGTTCCTGCGTCAGCATCACATGCATGCACGAACAGGTGTCAGTCTTATTTGTCATTCTGAAATAAAACCTGGAAGCACTACAACCAAAATAGCGTAGGAGAATGACAGGAGAGACGAATTTGTTGAATAAAGTAATTATTTTTGTTTTGTTTTTGCGCAGAAAAGTGTTCTTGCGCACACGTTGCCCCTCAGTGGACAACCTCGGACTCCTCCACCCCCTGGTGAACGTTGACAACTCCTCTAGCTTCAGGAGTTCCATTGTTCTGCCTGCTCCTCACCATTATGGCAGATGGCAGCAGGCTCTGACGAACAGCAATGACTCCTCCTTCCCCTACAGATGGCAGGCGCCCCTCCAGGACCCAGGTGGAAGGCAGTGAGTTTCCCCCCGGCAAGTCACTCCAGCACCACTGGCAGTCACCACTCCTTCATGCTGCCTGACCTCCTCAACACTGTGATGCCCTTCAGCAGCTCCCTCATTCCTCCAGGGTTTTGGCACCAGTGTAACAGTTCACGACTAAGGGAAGGAGGAGGCGGGAATCAGCAAATGTTAAATGTAACTTTTAATCACCTCACGGCTGACTGCCGCTTATAAACATAAAACAACAGCATAAATTCCCAGGCCTGTTCCTCTCTCGTCTCTCACTGTCGTCACTCCTCCTTTAATGCTCCCGGAGCTCTTCTGTGGGAGTCTACACCTGTGTGGTGCAGGTGGCGCTCATTAACATTTGTTCCACCGTCCTGCTTCATGCCAAAGCCAACAACAAGTATCATGAAGAAAAAGATAAAAAAAAAAGTCTGAAGATAATTTCCTCCTTAAGCAAATTATTTAGTCACATGACAGTTTGATGCATATTGGACTGGTATTGGAGTTCCATCATACTCTTTACCTATTAAAACATCTTTATCCTCCTCACATGAGTACATTTGTTGTGCATTTTAGGTATTTTTTGTGTTTTCATCAAGCATTTTTTAGGCTGTTACTTTAAATTTACATTTACATAAAAAAGCATTGAGGCACAATGACATGCACAGTTCCAACTTACATATGTTATAATTTAGTATTATATATCCTATTAGTACTACATCTACTACAATATAATGCAATTTTTGCAATATATATGTTGTTTTAAATACCATTTTATTTCATCATTCACTTTAATTGGAAAGGAACAGGGTGCTCAGTAAATGTTAGACAGTGTGAAAAGTGTGACAACTTACCCCGCTCTCCCCTACATGGTGACAGAGATTTCATTTTAGGACATCAGACTCATTTCTGAACTGACTGAACCAAATCAATTATATGGTCAAGCCAGTAGTACAAAAAAAAAAAAAAAAGGTTACGTTTAAGGAAATCAAAATGTTTAGTTGCACATAGTTTATTCTTTAGGATGGCCCTCACTGACAATTACAGTATATGATACTGATATGGTATATGCTACTTTTGATATAAACTACCATGAAGTTTGGGGTCAGTACAATTTTTTTTTTTTTTTTTTAAAGAAATTAATACTTTTAATTCAGCAATGATGCATTAAATTGATCAAAAGTGACAGTTAAATAATTTATAATGTTACAAAGGATTTCTAATTTAAAACTTTCTACTTTCAATAAATCAAAGAAACCTGCAAAAATGATTATTGTTACTTGTATGTTCAGTTTGGTTTCATTTTCACTGTATTCTGTCCATGTTTTGCTTGCCTGTGTTCACTAGTACTAGTATTAGTTCCTTGGTTGTTAATTACTTCCACACACCTGTTTCTGTTCAGTTGATTACCCTCCCTGTGCATTTAAGCCCTCAGTGTCCTTTGTTCTGTCGTCTGGTATCATCTAGGATTTTTGTGGTTGTTATGTTGTTTCCTGAGTCTCTCTTTCCTAGTGAAAGAGAATCTCCTCTAATCTAGTGGATTTATTATTAAAAACTGGTTAGTTTGTACTCGTCTTTGTGCACTCGTTACATCCATAATGTAATTATGGTTTATCCACAAAAAATATAAAGCATAACTGAAAATAATAAGAAATGTTTCTTGAACAGCAAATCAGCATATTAGAATGATTTCTGAAGGATCATGTTAAACTGAAGATTGCAGTAATGATGGACAATTAAGCTTAGCAATGACAGGAATAAAATACATTTCAAAACTGATTAAAACAAGAAACATAAGAATATTTTAAAAACATGAAAAACATCTTACCCACCCAAAACTTTTGAAGAGTAGTGTATACAAGTGCATGGAATCACAGGACATATTTGTGTTCTTGTCCTCCCTCAGAAGTTTTCCAGAAACTTCTTATCTACACTTTTCTTGGTTAATCTTGATGTATTGGCTGAATTTGTCCAATTTTTCCTTTTGGACAGCAACAAACTGGTGCTGTCTGGAATTACTGATGCTCCAGCCCCTTTGATGACAGGAAGCGATTGAAGAGAATATGGAACAGCAGACAAATAAATCAAATGACACCACAGCCATTTTAAATGACAAACTTTCTAACCCCCAAGTGTCCTTTTGGTCAGTTTAATACTCACCATTTCCCTTTGCTCATCACTCACACACAAACAAATGTCATGCTGCAGTACAGATCTACCTCCAGACTCTGGACTTCCTAAGATAAGTGAACATACATGCACTACATTTTTACGTTTTCATTTTAGTAATGATGTAAAATTGAAAATGTTAGCATTACACATTTTACAAAATGCCAACAGTTTTTTGTTTCTCTATTGACTTCATACAACTACTTTTTGAAGCCATTTTTTTTTCCATCAGAGGGATGAATAAAGCCTATCTTCATACCTTTCTTAAATTGTTGTCTTTTGTACCACACATTGTTTACCGATGTCTGTTTAACTCCAAAGCTTTATCTGTTGAACATTAGTTTTTGCTTTGATGTGCTGTAATTTTAGTGGTAGACTGTTTTATACCCCTGTTTTTTTTTCTTTTTTTTTTTTTTTTTCTAGATTTCATTGTGTTTAAAAGGAGCCGTTTTTGGCAGTATTACAGAGGCCCATATTGAGCAGTTATGCCTGACTGCGGTTCTGCTGGAAAAATCTGAGGGGCCTTTTTAGCTCTCAGAGATACTGGAGGATCAAGCAGGTGTGAGTGTGGCCCCTTTCATTATTTTTCTGAGCGTTCATCTGCGTTGTTTGTGTATGCTATTATTGTTTATCTTTTGTATTGTTTGTGTGCATCCTTTCTAGCTTCTCATTAGCCAAGTGTCGCAGGCGGTTCTGATGTCGGTCCAGTCGCCGCTGGTGTTCACGGGGTCATGGCGGGCGGTCCTGCATCCTTGTTTGCATTGGAGAATGAATGGAATGCTGAAACTCTCCATAGGGCAGGTGCTGCTTTCTCTGCACCTCGTCTGCTGTTTCTCTCTCCTCTGTCCTCCCATCTGCCACATTACTGCACCGGGGTTTGTCAGTCCCTGATATTTTTAAGACAGCAGTGAAAAGTGAATAATGAGTTCATCTCTTTTTTTGGTTGCATTTTAATGATGACTCATTTCTTCACCAGGACACTGGACTAAGGTGGTCATATTTAAACAAAAACCTTTTGTGGTTTTAAATAACCTTTCCAGTCAATCCCTGTTTAAAAAATGACCAGTTATTGCGACTGAATTTTGGATACACACTCTCTATCTTTCATTAACTTTCATTTACACCACAGCCAGAGTTCCAGGAATTGGCTGATAAACTCCGGGTCATTCATTTTAGACATGGCTACTCTGTCTAATTTGCAGTTCCCTGTCAACATAATTTTTGCTGTGCCCTAATCTAACCTTTTTTGTCTTGGACAATTGCCTTCCATGCTGCAAACACTAGTACGAACTTGCAGCGGAAACCTTGCTCAGTGACCCCGAACCCTTGTTAGCATGATGAGCTCTGTCTTAGCTAGTGATTATAAAGTCATCTTACAGTCACATGACATTGTGAGTGCAAAGAAAATGAGAGGATTTCTGGATTGGGTGAGATCTGAATGCCAATGCCATTAATGGAATAGTTCAACACAAAATGTCATAATTTATTCACAATTATTCATGATGTTACAAATCCACATGCTGTAAATTTGAAGACTTTTTTTTTTTTTAACATTCAGGGGTCAGGAAAGTTTTGCTGGATTTTTTATTTTTTTTTTTTTTTTCATTTTTTTTTTTTTTTTTCATACAGACAAAAGTAACATCAATTAAAGGTGCCATCGAATGTTTTTTTACAAAATGTAATAAGTCTAAGGTGTCCCCTGAATGTATATGTGAAGTTTCAGCTCAAAATACCCCATAGATTTTTTTTTAATTCATTTTTTTAACTGCTTATTTTGGGGAATAATTAGAAATGCAGCGATTCAGGTTGCGGCCCCTTTAAATTACGCGCTCTCCACCCACGGAGCTCGCTCTTGCCTTAAGCAGTGTATGAACAAAGTTCACACAGCTAATATAACCCTCAAAATGGATCTTTACAAAGTGCTCATCATGCCTGCTGCATGCATACGTTGGATTATGTGAGTATTGTATTTATTTGGATGTTTACATTTGATTCTAAATTAATTTGAGGCTTAGATCTGTGGCTAACAGCTAATGCTACACTTTTGGAGAGATTTATAAAGAATGAAGTTGTGTTTATGCATTATATAGACTGCAAGTGTTTAAAAATGAGAAATAACGACAGTCTTGTCTCCGTGAATACAATACTTTAACCACATTTAACAGTACATTAGCAACATGCTAACGAAACATTTAGAAAGACAATTTACAAATATCACTAAAAATATCATGTTATCATGGATCATGTCAGTTATTATTGCTCCATCTGCCATTTTTCGCTATTGTCCTTGCTTGCTTACCTAGTCTGTTGATTTAGCTGTGCACAGATCCAGAAGTTAATACTGGCTGCCCTTGTCTAATGCCTTGAACATGAGCTGGCATATGCAAATATTGGGGGGCGTACATATTAATCATCCCGACTGTTAGGCATAAAGTACTCGAAAACCATACTTGAGTAAAAGTATAGATATCTTGCCAGAAAATGACTTTGGTAGAAGTTAAAGTTGCTGTTTAGAATGTTACTTGAGTAAAAGCTTTAAAGTATGTGATATTTTTTGTACTTAAGTATGAAAAGTATTTTTTTTTATATTAAATGTACTTAAGTATTGAAAGTAAAAGTACATGTAAAATACAAAAGGAGCAAAAAAATATTAAAAATTGTTCTATACACAGTTTGAGCAGCAAGATTGTGTTCAGTTTTAAACTCTCTTACATTTTGTTTCTTTAAATTGGCTAAAGGTTTATTGTAATTTTTATACATTAAAAATACATATATATTAATTATACATTGATGATTCGTTCATGTTAATTTATAGTGCATTATAACTAATGCAAGAGACAACTTTAAAATGTTAAAATGTAAATGATGAAATTAAAAATGAACAATACTTTTATTAACCTTATTTAATGTTACAAATGTACTCTTATTGTAAAATGTTACTATTTCATATAAATCCAAACAGTCATGCTTAAAAATTACCATCTTTACACACAAAGGCATAGCATGGGTCTATTATATGTGTACTTTCACACATTATTTGGCTCTATTTTAGAAAAATTGATGATTATCTAATCAAAATATGTGTTACAGTGCCGATAAAAACTGAAATTGAATAGGCTACATTTCTGATTTGTTAAGCTGCTGTCGCTGTATGAGAATACAGTTGAGTTTAAATATGCAACTTCGCTGGATAATGAATGCATAACAGCGAACAAATAGTTATAAACTAATGCAAATGAATGGTAACAATCGTGGCATACAGTTGTTTTGGTTTTTTTTGTCACATTGTTTTAACCGCTTGAGGTTACTACTAATGTCTCAGCCTCGACGACAAACATACTGTTCTCCACTAATGCAGCATCTAGTCAACAAACTAATTACTTTATAGTGATATGAAAACATGTACTGTAGTGTACATTGTATAACATACCGTTTTGTTGTCCGTTTTAAATCGTTTTGAAGTGACCCGCTCTGTGCAGCACGCAGCCTCACATCACGTGTCAAAAGAAACCATACGAGGCATCAGTGATAGTTTTTATTTCGCCTCTAGAGGTCACTCTCGTAATGTCTCATAATCTATGCTCGTAATGACAGCGCACTTCTCAGCCGCTCCAGCAAATGGACGCAACCCGGAAAATTAAATCAACCGCGGTTGTGCGAGCACTTGTTTGCACACACATGCTTGCTTGCAGTCTGTGTTCTTCCGACTTTATTTTGTAGTAAGTAACGAAAATGCTTTGGGAAAATGTATCGGAGTAAAAGTATATAATTTATTTAGGAAATGTAGTGGAGTAAAAGTAAAAGTTGACAGAAATATAAAAACTCAAGTAAAGTACAGATTCTCTTAAAAAATACTTTAGTACTGTAACAAAGTATTATTACTTCGTTACATTACACCACTGCTGTTAGGTAATGTTGAGATTCGCTTGTTCTTCGAGGTCTTTTAAACAAATGAGATTTATATAAGAAGGAGGAAACAATGGAGTTTGAGACTCACTGTATGTCATTTCCATGTACTGAACTCTTGTTATTTAACTAAATTAAATTTTTAATTCTAGGGCACCTTTAAAACTAATTGAGACAAAAGTTTACCCATGATACATCATGGTTAAAACCATGATACATTTGACATTTAAGTTCATAATAACAGAATTTATTTGAAATATATATATATTTTTGTAATATTAAAAATGTAATTACCTTCACTTTTGTGATGTTTAATACATCCTTGATGAATAAAATTTCTTAAAAAAAGATCCTGTTGACACCAAACAGTAGTGAATTTACATTCTTTAAAAAAATAAAAGATAAAAAATCCACAAAGCATTATCCTTTGGTATTCCACATCACATGGATTTGGAATGACATGAGGGTGAGTAAATCTTTATTTACATTTATTTTTGGGTAACTACTGTATTTCTTTATTTTTAAAGTACATCACTCTTTTGATTTGTGGCTTTTGTAAAGTCACTGCAAAGAAAAGAATAGACAGATGTTAACTATATGTGTCCTCAGACATATAGCAAAGCTTTCCAGTTCACTGTCTATAGGATTTGAGCAACAGACTTGTGTGGGGGATTGTGGAATTGACAGTTAAGCAAGAAATAAAAGTGTCAAAATGTTGGAAAAGGCTCAATTTTATGGAAATGAGAGATGAAAAATGCCAGGCTGTGACCAATCACTGCCTGTCATAAATTATGCTGGAGTTTTTTGGTGGATTCAGTGATAAATCACATATTAAATTCAGATAATGGAGTTTTTATTGCGACTGAGTTCACACAGTATAATAAATTGACATTGTATGTATATTTTGGGACTTCAGATATAAAGTTTGATTGACCTAAACAAACATGAACCACATTGGACAGCAGCACATGCTGCACATTTTACATACACATCCCCAAAAGTGGCAGACCTTCCATGGCAGTGAACATTTACTGTAAGGATTGAGGTTTCGCAGATTCCTGATGACCCTGGACCAGTCATAAGGGTTTATTTTTTTGAAATTGAGATTTATAAATTTCATAAATAAGCTTCCCATTGATGTATGTTTTGTTAGGATGGGAAATCAAAATATTTCATTAGGAAAAAATCGAAATATTGAGAAAATCACCTTTAAAGTTGTCCAAATTAAGTCCTTAGCGATGCATATTCAAATGTATATATATATATATATATATATATATATATATATATATATATATATATATATATATATATATATATATATATATATATATATATATATATATATATATATATATATATATATATATATATATATATTTACAGTGGGAAATTTACAAAATACTTTCATGGAACATGATCTTTACTTAATATCCTAATGATTTTTTTCATGAAAGAAAAATCAATGATTTTGACCCATACAATGTATTGTTGGCTATTAATATATACCCATGCGACTTATGATTGGTTTTGTGGTCCAGGGTCACAAAAAGCATCTTTTAAATGAATAGTAACTAAGCAAGCCAATTCAAAACCCCTTATCTTTTAAACAACAGTTATTGTTGTTTCAAAGATAAGGGATTTTGAATTGGCTTACTTAGTAACTACTCATTTAAGAGATGTTTTTCATGTGAAGCAGCGTACAGTTCACTAATTGTAGGGCCGGTCCCTCTGGACCAACCTGAGGTTAAGTACCTTCCTCAAAGGCACTATGATTGTGATATCAACAACTTTGTAATTCCTGGCTCACCTTACTTGAATTAAACAGACAACCTTTGTGTTAGCAGCCCAGATCGTTCACTAAAGCTGCCACATATATTCAAGGAGGCTGGAAATAAACACCTCCTGCATAATTGGCTTGCCCTTTTAATTCGCCACAGTGATTATTTAGAAATGTCTGTCTTGAATTCATGGTTAGTCATTTTATGTGGTATAAATATTGTAAGAAGAAAATATCTCTAGGTACTGTTAAAATTGACAGGACTTGCTGGTTTTGTTTAGGATGGGATTAGATTAATAATGCAAAATGTAAAACACAGTTTTTACACTTTGTATGACTTTGCATATTTTTCATGACTCTTTAAACATATTGTTTAATATGTATATTAGTCTTTGTGGGTCAAAATCTGTTCCTGGATCTGTAATAACAGAACGCTGAACGTTTGAAAATCTGTACACAGCTCTAGTTGCATGAACAGAAGTTTATGAACAAAAGCTGTGGCCTTGACTACACTGACTGTGTTCCTCATGTAGATCAGCAATAGAGCTCAATAGTTCATTCTGGAAGTAAAAAATGTCATTTAAAATCTCCAAAGCAAAATAGATTTTTAGCATATTGATTTAACACATAAACTTTCAAGACAGATGTACCAGAGCTCAGAGGTTGTTAAATAATAAAATATGCTTCTGCAGATGCTGTAAGTCAATTCTTTAAGTTTATATATATATATATATATATATATATATATATATATATATAATTATTTATTTCGTTTGAATGTACAAAATGTCAAATTCTCATTGAAGATTTACAGTACCATGGGCACAAGGGCACACTTAGCATGGCTCAGTTAGTTTTTCTGCATTGACAGCCATTCAAAATTAGTTTAGTGCATTAGTGTGTTCTGACTAAATATTGTTTTGCAAGCAACATATAAATCACAAATATTTCATTATTTTATAGTGGATCCTTGTAAACTAGTGAGGTTGGAGAAGATGCTCTTAAAATGGAAACCACTGGAGTTTTTGGCAGTTAGTGGAAGACATTAACAGATATATTATTCTGAGTCTCCCATCAGGTGAGACACAACAGATATACCGTTCTGAGTCTGTCTTGTACGGGGATAGACATTGACAGATACATTCTCGTCCTGAGACTCTGGTTTGTCCAGAGAGACAACAACAGATCCCATGATATGAGCCTCCAGGCTGCGAGGAAAGAGACATTAACAAACACTATGTATGTTCAGAGTTTCTGTTCAGCGAGACAGTAACGACATCTGCTACAAGGTTAAGCTCAGGAGAGCAAACCTTCACTCCAAGGTACCTTTGTCTGCGTATTCCAGATTTTAGGACCCTTTGGTGCTCCAGGAGATCAGCATCCCACAGAGCTTCATGTTCAAGACTGTTGAAACAGATTCTGGCTTCTCTCCCCACTGCATTGTCACCCAGCACAACCAGTGGAAGACGTCACAGTCATCGGACTCGACCACGTGGAACGTAAATATCACTTAACCAAACTTCTTTCCAGAGACCTTGGCATTGTTGTATATTATCAGTATATAATTTCCTAATTCCCATTAAATGTAATATAGCTGATGTTAGTTAATAACAAATAATCTTTCGATTATTTGTTTAGTAGTGCATAAAAAGGTTATCCACCTTATTATTTTCAGAGAAACAGTTTATCTTTCCATAAGATAACGTAACTCTTCCATAGCCACACTGAACTTAATCACTTTTATTCTATGTATCTTATGCACTTTATTCCTTTATCATTCATGGTATTCATTTAGTAGTTGTGTTAGTTATTCTTGTTTATCTTTTTGTTAAAAAAATATATATATTTTATTACACTTGTGTCTTCCTTGTGCTGATAATACAGAAGAGGTTCTACAAGTTAGCAATATCACCAATCTTTCAGATAAATCAGCTGACCACTTTACATTAATTCTAAATGAATGAAAGCCCCTGTTGAGAGTGTTCTCATACTGCCAAGGTAAAAGACCTTGACTGGTGCCCTGAACTAGGAAAAGGGCGAAGTGGTCATCTGCTGTACTCATAATCACACCTTAAGTGACGTGTTATCCAAAAAACACAACGTCACCGGTGACGTGACTACTAATCTCTACTTTACTTCGCATCCTTGAATGGGCGAAAGTAAAAATCACTTCATATCTGAACCCAGTTTGGCCACTTGATCTTGTGAGACTAACTCGTATGAACAAGTGGCCAGACCTGCTATCAAAGACTCACAGTTTTAGTTCCTCAGAGGCCCGTCAGGGGCGGTTCCACCCACACAGAATCACAACTAATGTGTCCAATAGAAAACACCACTTGGCTAGACTGACATTTGAAGTAAATATCATCTGGCTGACATTATAAATTCATGAAACTGCTTTTCAAATCTGCTATGGAATATAACTACACACTTTCTAAATGTGCTACTCTTGTTCTGATTTAATTTACCTGCTCTATTATTAATCTTAATTGCCCGACTGGCCTCTCAAGTATTTAGCACTCAACACCTGATTTGAATAATTTACAGAATACAAGTCATAACCAGAGAGCATGGCTAAGATGTAGGTATGTAAAAGCATTTAACCTTTAACAGCAAGAGCTTGGAGAACAGATTAGTTATGACTTTTTTGGATTGTTGTACATATACAAGGATATTTCAATAAACAAGGGAACAAAACCTCTCATGTCAGAAACATGGCTTTGGTGCATTCCATTGCAGTCCATTTGAAATTGTTATGGATAAAATTGATTCCTAAAAAAAAAAAAAAAAATGTATCACCGTTTCCACAAAAATGTTAAGCAGTACAAATGCTTTTAACATTGATAATAAAAAAAAAAAAAAAATCTTGGGCTGCAAATCACCATATTATTACAATTCAAATAACAAAAAAAAATTCTAATATTTCACAATATTGCTGTTTTTACTGTATTTTTGTTCAAATAAATGCAGCTTTGGGGTGATGGAGGCCATGCCTCTCATGGATTGTGCTCTTACTTCAGTGGGGCATTGCAGGCCCAAAGAGGAGTATGCAAGTGCTATGGCGTCAACTATCCATCTGGATAGCCTTTGCTTCATGACCGGATGCCCTTTGGTGTGGCCAAAGAGCTGTTCCAACTGTCTGAATGAGGCAGAATGGTCAATGTAGGCTCTCAATGTTCTGATAGGTCAGAGGAAATATGACTCCTGGTCCTCCTGCGAAGGAGGGAGCGCAGAAAGTGTGATAACTCTGAACAGAGTGGAGAGCACTTTGGGTATGTAACCATGCCTTGGCTTCAGGACGACTTTGGAGTCATTGGGCCTGAATTCACAGGTGAAAAAAAGTACACTTATACAATGGACTTAAAGTTCTCTATTTTTTCACACTAAATTTGTACTTAAAGGGATAGTTCACCCAAAAATGAAAATTACCCTATGATTTACTCAACCTAAAGCCATCCTAGGTGTATATGACATTCTTCTTTCAGACGAATACATTCAGAGTTATATTAAATAATGTCCAGGGTAATCCATGCTTTATAATGTGAGTGGATGGTGGCCCAAAATTTGAAGTCCAAAAAATTCCACCCATCCATTATAAAAGAAGTCCACACAGTTAAGAAAGAAAAATATCCATATTTAAAGCTTTATAAACTGTAATCTCTAGCTTCCGCTAACCGTCATACGCACGTTCACGAGAGAGTGGCGTCCCAGCTTATGACGCAGGCGCAGTGTGAGCTCCGGTGATGAACACGGAAGTGCAGAGGAAAGAGCAAAACAAAATACTGGTCACAAATTAAAAAGACAAAACTAGGATTTGTAAAGAAAAATGTCAGAGGATTTCGATATAAGCCAAGAAGAGTTTTTTGCCCAGCCATATTTGTTTGAACTGGAATACCTACCAGGAACTCCGGGAGATGGAGGAGGCTGCAGGAGCAGTGGCACAAACAACAGAACTGAGGAGACGGAGAACTCATGACCCCTTATTTACACTGCACGCGCCTGCGGCATCTGTCAAAAATAGGCTTGCCACCTATCTTTATCAAAGTGGTGCAGCGAGCCACTTCTGAAATGTCTGATGTAAACACAAGCATTGACTAGAGTGGCTGCGGATAGCTTCAGTAGCCGCATCGCAGCCGTAACACCACCGTGGTGGTGCTAATGTGGGATATGCAAATACCAACAGAGGTTGAGAGTGTTTGCTGCCACAAATGGGCGATTGGAATGCCACTTTTAGAAGTTTTTGATGCTGCCGGTGAGAGGACTGAGCACTGCTGTGTAACACAATATGGCTATGGGTTCAAGTGTACTATAAGTGGTAACTAAATATTTTTTTTAATACAGAAAAAGTATATTAAAAGCACATTTTAGTTCATGGTGTCTCAAAATAGCACAGTTGAGTATACTTAGATGTTTTTAAGATTATCTTAAAATAATTTTTAGTATATTAAGCACAAAATTAGTACGCAAAAATAAAGCACTTTGAGTACATTATAGAAGTGTGCTTTTTTTTCCACCTGGGCAAGCGGAGGAGACTGACCATTTCAAAGCGTAGAGGCATCTCGTAGACTGAGCTCTAGCTTGAGAAATATTCAGGACATTCTCAGGGAGGTCTACAGGCTCTCATTGAGAGGCCATATGTGCAGAGCCCACAGCTTGGGCTGGGGGTGCCAAATCATCCTGTTTGCCTGAGAGAAGAGGTCCCGTCTCAGGATAATGGGCCATGGGGAGAGCCAGAGTTGGTTCCTCCAAAGCAGGGCTACTAGGAGAACATTGTGTCTGTGTTCCCTTATTTGCCTGATCAACTGAGGGATCAGAGCGTTTGGGGGAAAGGCGTAGAGGAGAAGGCAGTGCCAGTCATGGGCCAGCGCATCCTTATCCTTTGAGAAATAAATTGGGCAATGAGAGTTGTCTTCTGAGGCGAAGAGGTCGACCTCTGCCTTTCCGAAAATCTCCCATATCCATTGAACAGTCTGGGGATGGAACATCCACTCTTCTGAGGGGACATTTTTCTGGGACAGCATGTCCACTCCCTGGTTCAGTTTGCCCAGCGCATGCGCTGCTCTTAGTGAGAACAGGTTGCACTGTGCCCATTCTAAGAGACTCTCCACCAGAGGTGCACGGAGGTGCACGGAGGAGAGCCCGTCTTGGCGATTTATGTAGGAAACCACCGTCATGCTTTCTGAGTGGACTAGGACGTGGTGTCCCTCCAAGTGTGGCAGGAAAGTTTGAAAGGCTCGCCAAACTGCCAGCATCTCCTGGCAGGTGATGTGCAGCCTGCTTTCCTCATTTGACCTCACGCCAAAGGCCAGACTGCTGTCGCACAGGGCTCTCCAGCCCCCGTTGGATGCATCTGTGAAGATGACTTTCCTTCTGTGAATCATCCCTAGGGCCACTCCCCTGTTCAAACCAGGAGGGGTTCTTCCAAAGGGCCAGTGCCACAACACAGGCCTGGTCCACCTTTATTCGTAGCATGGGATGTGACTCGAGGTTTCAACCAGTAGTGCAGGGGCCGCATGTGAAGGAGTGGCTGAGGAGAAAGGATCTGTGAGATATTAGCTTGGCCTCTGACTGGGCTAAGATGAGGAGTCCCATATGTCTCAGAGGGGAGAGAATGTGAAAGTAAGCGTCTTTTAGATCCAGAAAAAATAATCAGTCCCCTGGCGTATCAGCGAGAGGATCTGCTTCAAAGTGGTCATTCTGAACGAGCACTTCATGAGGGCGTGATTCAGAAGCCTGAGATCGAGGATGGGCCTGAGGCCACCATCCTTCTTTGGGACGAGGAAGTGACTGCTGTAAAAGCCTGACTTGCTCTAAGCAGGTGGAACCATTTCTATGGCCCCTTTTGCCAGCAAATTGTTCACCTCAGAGTGCAGGATGCAAGCGTTCTCGCTCCCTACCGAGGTGGGAACCACACCGCTGAAGTGTTTGGGTTCTCAAGCAAATTGGAGTAAATAACCTCATTTTATTATTCCCAAAACCCATTTTGACACTCTGGGGATGGCCTGCCAGGCCTCGGCCCGTATGGCAAGTGGTTGAATCAGATAATTAGAAGAGGAAAATTGCTCTATGTTTGTGTTTTATTTCATCCGCTATCACAGCGGTTAGATGTATGGGCACTTGAAAGGACCCAGTACTTACAACAAACACATTTTCTCCAGCACCCGGAACTGAACTGTCTGGAGGCACAAACTAGGCTGTTTGGAGGGTGGTCCGGCCGTAGTGAGACTTAGCCCCCTCCTCTTCTTTTCTGAGGCTGCCAATGACATGCTGTCATCCAGGGGATCGTCTTCAGACCCCCCAAACAAGACCAACTCGCTTGTGATGGCAGAGGGACGCTGGTCTGTGTGGGCAAAACGGACGGGGGAATCCTCTCTTTGTGGAGAGAATGAAGCACGTGGGACCTGGGCCGATGGAGCTCACTCATATCCGAGCACTGAGATCCTCTACCCTGCTGTTTTTTCCTCACAGGCTCCTGGGAGGAAGAAAACGGAAGGGCACAGGGAGCGGAGCCACTCTTTGAGAAAAAAGCGCTCTGCGTGACGCGACATTTGCAACAACGGCGCAGGAAATTTTATCAGAAATGTGATCTTTTATACTCACCAAAGGCAGCAGGGGAAAACGCTTACACCGGTGCTCTCTGGCACTGAAAGCGGCTTGTCAGTGAGACGCTGATCAGGCAGCTGGAGAGCGGTGCACTGATCAGTGCAGCTTGAGAGTGCCGAGCTGATCCGGCTGCTGCAGAGCAGCGCGCTGATCAGATTGTAGGCAGAGCGGCAATCAAAGCGACGAGAACAGGAAGGCACTGTGTCAGCTTGATCTGCTGCTTGAGGTCGGTGAGTCGGCTTCAAGTCTCGTAGTTCCAGCGAAAAGAAGTGATCGTCGTCCCTGAAAGTAGAATGAATCAGAGATCCTAGGCAAAATGCATGCTTATATAGCAAGTTGCCCCGCCCATTTTGGCAGGTTCTAGCGGGCTTCGTCGCCATAAGCTCGCACAGCTCCGCCTTCCGTCATTGGTTCGTTTTATTACACTTCGCGAACCAATGGCTGTTCAGTATCACTGCTGTGATTAAAAAAGGCTACAGTATTGGAGACCCTCCATTGACAGTCCACTTAACTACCATTTTGTCACTTCAAAAAGTTTAGAAAGAGATCGTAAAACTAATCGATATTAATTGTATGGTTTAGTTTAAATATTCTGAAGAGACACAATCGCTTTATAAGATGAACATATTTAATTTAGGCATATAAACATATTCACATATAAACATTCATCAACTCACACATCATTTGTGGTAAACTGAAGATCAAGCATGCTTGCTTGACGTGCGAGAACCAATGAGGTTCATTCTTGCATGTTACACAGAACATTCGAGCTTCCGCAGGAACCAATGAAGTTTGTTGAGATTCTGTTTATGTTCGCTGATCAATGTTTAGATGTGGATAAAAGAAAATCTGTTTATCATATAAAGTGATCATGTCTCAATTTGCACTAAACCACTTGATTCATATGATTAGTTTTACAATCTCTTTATGAACCTTTTAAAGCAACAAAGTGGTAGTTGTGTGGATTCTCAATGGAGGGACAGAAATCTCTCAGATTTCATTTAAAATATATTAATTTGCATTTTGAAAATAAACAAAAGTCTTACAGGTTTGCAACAACATGGGGATAATTAACCGATGGCAAGTTTTTTTTCATTATTGGGTGATCTAACACTTTAAACTCTATTGAAACTGTTAACAATAGATATAAAGATATAGTATAGATATGAAGAAATATTCTCAATCAGAGACAGGCAGCACATCTGTCAATGCAGTTATAACATATTGGATACATTTTTTTTTACAGTGCATGACTTAAACCTGCAACTGTACATCATTCCCAGCATGAGTCCAGCCCACAAGGGGAGGAAATAAAACGTGACACCATTATAACTGACAAAACAGATGCACACTCCATAATGCACCAGCAGGATACTGAAACTGCCATTGCTTTTGTTTCCCAAGGCATTAAGAAAGGCTTTAAATAACTCATTTGGACATATGGACGACATCAATGCCTTACTTAAGATGCTTTATGCATATTCCACATTGCTTACACAGGTGCTGCACAATAAAAAAATAAAATAAAATAAGCTTCCTCCTGTCACTTAGGTTTCTTTTCTTATCCGTTATCTTGTTGTTGTTTCTTAATGTTAGCCAGCCTATGCCTGTCTACTGTGGGCACAGATTGGGGCAGCAGACATCCATGAGGGTATTTAGATTTGTGCACAAAACCTGGTGAACAGGAAGTTGGAGGGACTTGCATCAGGGCCCATCTGCTCTCTACAGCTGGCTGCCTGACAGCTGGAAATTGATTCTACTGAGATTGGTACCTGTGCCTCAGACTCAGCACTGCATACAGCCTGACCAGTGCATTAATGCAATTAATTTAGCCAGCAGTCTAAAAGCCAAAGATGGAGAGCGAGAATGAGAGATGCCAATAAAGTCATGCCATCAACACTATCATGCCATCAGCAGTAATGCAAATACAGCACTTTGAATGGAGAGAGAGACAGACTCTCACTATTATTTTTTCATGACATTCATGAACCATCTGTAAAAAAGTAGTATTTTTTACATCCAACATCAATACAAACATCTAAGATAATATAATTAAATAGGCCTATATGTATTCAGCATATGCATCTACTTTCGAATGGCCTTTGATGGATTTTATTTTATTTTATTTTATTTTATTTATTTCTGATTTTAAGGATATAGGCTATAGGCTATTAACCTGTATTTTTGAAGGTGAGATCCGAGCCATAGTTAGGCACCCTAATATCATAGAGACTTTGGTGTTGGCTCTTTTCAACTTTGTCCAATAAGCCCAATATTTACTCTATCTGCACTATTGTTCTTTCAGTTCATGTGCACTGCATTGGCTAAACAAATGTACCGTTTTGTCATGACTCATGCCAATAAGGCACAGTAAATGAAAAACACTTGAGAGACACTAAAATGTATTCTCTCTTCCTGTTCCTCCCAGACATGAGCACATCCTCTCAGACTGAGTCGCTCTGATTCAAGCAGAGAGATGGTACAGGATTGATTACACTCCCGAGAGTGAGAGTGCGAGGGGGAGAATGTGTGTATGATGTGTTAGGATGTGAGTGTGGCTCTCAGCAGGGCAGGGATGAGCTGAGTGCTGACGTTCAGGAGTCTGCAGACGGATTGATGCTGAATCAGCTCTCTTCACCTGACCACAGAGACACAGAGTCTGATACCAGCAGCCAACTGCCCATAAAGACGTGCAGTGTGTTCAATATCAACATTACAATAGCATTGTATTGGTGAACACTGTGGAAGGGATGCAGGGATGGGCGTAAACACCCGAGTACTTGGAAATGGCAGAAATAATTGACCTTGAAAACATTATCGAAATAATTGAAAAAAAAAAAAAAAAACATTAACATTTGCAACAAAAATAATTGAATAAATAGAAACGTACTGTGCTGTAATACCATTGTTTTTCAGGCAGAGGTCATTTACAAGATTTTGGGCTGTTTTGCCTCCATAACTTGCTTCTTTCAGAAAAGTGGAAAGAAAACACAAAATACACATTTAAGTGTCATTTTAACACACTTTATTTGTTCATCTGTAGATTTAAATTACATTACCTTTAAAGAATGAGTTTTTTTTTTTTTTAATCATACACTGATTCAGAAATCTCTACTTCACCTACATTCACCAAAATGTCCATCTATATTCCATCATTTTCACAGAAGTGTTTGTTCATATACACTATAAACCTAAACAGTATAACTTATAATGGAAAGTACCATTTACTCAATATTATTTTACTTTTACTATTATTTTTTAGTTCATTCAACATCTATCAGAGATTTAAGTTAACACTAAATATTTTTTGAGTTTTGCCAACTTATTAGGGTTTATAGTGTACTTAAACTTAAATTATGATGAACAAAACACTAAATATATAGTCACCTGATTTATATAACATAACATTCCTAAAAAAATAAGGTGGAAATTTATTTATTTTCTGTTTTTGTGATTTATGGATGATAAAAAGAGATCCAAAATCCCCTCTGTAAAAAAATAAATAAATACATAAATAATTCTAACATGTCAACAAAATAAAAAAAATAAATAAAAAGAAAAGTCTTTATCCAATGTTCAAATTTATGCTCAGGAAATGTGTGAAAATTAGTGCATATTTAATTTATTATGCAACATTTGCATAATTAAATACAACATTTTAGATTTATTGCAAAGCCATTATTATTTTACATTATTATTTCAACTGGGGAAAGTACTGGGCATGTATGGTATTAGTTTTTAAATTCTTCACCTGAAGTGTCTTGCCTTAACAGGACAAATAATAATAATAATAATTGTTGTTATTATTATTATTATTATTATTGACAGCTGCAGCCAAAACAGCCTAATCGTTTATGCCACAGCCAGAAAAAAAAAAAAAAAAAAAAATTCTATAAATAATGAGACTACAAATTCTTGCTAAAGTGTAGTTGTTCACAGTGGTAAAATATTAACAGCATGATCAGGATCCAGGGGTTTTAAAGAAGAATGTGAGTCCAGAAGCAGAACGTGTGTAATCAGGGTTCTGGCTGCATGAGGGGCCCGAGGGGCCCAGATTCAATCAGGACTAAGCCTGATGGACTATCGAGAGGACACAGTGAGCGATCTCATCTTGTCATCTACTGAAGAGTGAAGGCACTACTAAAAACTTCTTTGGACTGCATAAGAACACATTGCCAATTCTCTAATGTACACACACATTTATACACTGGAGATAATATACTATCATTGATTGCATCATTATCATTTTTAAAAAACAAATATTTTTTGAATAAGTCTAATGCCACTTGAGAGCATGTGCATGCAACAGGAAGTGCACAAGATTGTCCCAGGTCTTAAAAACACTAAAGCTTAGTGCCCTAACGCACATTATCTTGAATAAGGCTTCAGAGTGGTGTTCGAGGCTAAGTCTGTCTAATCATGCATCATGTTCAGGAACTCAGGTGCCCCAAAATGGCAAGATGTCAAGGAAAAATCAAGTGTAGCGTTAGTTCTGGTAGGTCACGTCAGTCAAGGTTGCATCAGCTGACACTCACATTGACCTATAGGAATACGACTCCTATCACCGCATTCGTATATATGGTTTTAGTTTTCAGTATATCAGTTTTATCAGCAGCTGTAGCGCATTGCTCAGGAGCTAATTACCCTGCCCTTTCGCAGCTCTCTCTGCTCGTGCTAGGCTGCATAGATGGGCAGGGAGTTTTTGTCCAGAACAGAATCATACCGCCAATCCATGCTAACTGCCAGTCATTTTTGACGATAGTGATCCTGACAGAACTGTCATATTATGGACTGTTTCTTTGATATTCTGTTTTGTTTCTATATGGTTACTTATGATTTGCACCTGTCTCTCATTATGGCTTGTATATATACTACTTGTTATGTTCAGTCCGTTGTTGGTTCTTGTTTATGATTTAATGTGTTTAGTGTTAATCCCTGCATGAGTTCCTGTGTTTTTTTGAAATATAATAAGGACTGTCTACTTGAATCTTTGTCTTTAAGTGTGCTTACCACAGATTTACTGAAAATAAGAATTAAAAGGAATGGACTTACCAGCTGTGTCTCCTCCTCCTTGAGCAAAGGACTTTGGTGGAATATTTGGGGTGGGTACTCCTACGCAGCAGTTCCCCTCTCACCATCTGCGAGGCAGAGGACGAGGAGCCTATCACCCCCATGTATGCCACGGACCTAGAGATAGAGCCCAAGTCCGCCACTGACCCTGAACCCATACGCGCCACAGACCAAGCGCTTAAGCCAACTCATATTATGGAGCCAAAGGCAGTAACTGCGTCTGTCCCAGAGCCAGAGCCAGTGTTATACTGACTTCTGTGACCCACCATATTATACATACATAATGGTAAGGTTAGGAATTGGATTAGAAATAGCTCAATACGCTCTCCAGTCCATCCCAGAGCCAGGAGCAGACCACTGCCTTATAGACCTGTGGTCCAGTTCCCTCCCAAGTCCCCATCCTCAAATCTACACCTTCCCCATTGGCTGGTTTGATGCTCCAGTCCCATCTGGAGACCTTCCTCCTTTGATGTGCCCACACAACTACCTGGTTCCATACCCTTCGCTGGTGTCATCCAGCTCCTTGGCTCCACCCCCCCCAAAAAAATCCTCATCTTTATTAGCATGAGGCTATACAAACATAAATACATGATACAATCTTCAATAAATCTTCGAGCTTCCTGATCCCCATGGCATGTTATTATGGATTCCCTGGATTCAAATTAGGCCTCGAGGCCCATGTCTCCACCTTGGCCCATCAGACCGTCATCGTCCCAGCTCTGAGCTCCCTTGACTCCACCATGGTCCGTCAGCCCTAGGACTCCTCTGGGCGTCCCTCAGTTGTCGCTCTGCCTCCGCCACAGACCTCTAGGTCTCTGGCTGCGCCTCGACCCTCCACCCCTTAAGCTCCACCGTGGTTCTCCTTCCCTCCAGCTTCATCCTCACTTCCTCCCCGTCATCCTCACTTCCTCCATCATCGCCCTGGTATGCCGAGCCCCCGTCTCTGCCTTGGTCCAGCGAGCCAAAGTCTCCACCTTGGATTTCCAGGCCGTGTGGATGTCATCCTGGTCCATCAGCCTTTCAACTTCGCCTGGGTCTCCATTGCTTTTGGCTTTGCCTCTGTCACTCTCGAGTTCCTGTGTATCTTGGAATGTAATAAAGACTATAATCGTCTATAATCTTCCTCTTTGTGATTGCTAACCAGAGCTTTACAGACATTCCACTGTATATCATTTGCACATATTATTAGTGCAAAGATGAGAATGTCTATTTTGTACAACATTTGTAGCTGCTTTTTATCACTTAATTGGAAGCACCATGATTACTAAATTGTGTCATATGTTATCTAGGGACCAATGAACAGACATTTAGAAGTTTATTTTAAAATGCAAAGTATTAACAAAAAATCTAAATAAAGCTCTGTAAACACTTTTTAACAATACCATATGTGTGTCCCATCAGGTAATCAAAAGTTCTACACACACTAGTGGTCTTTATGCCGACTTAAACACTTGGGCCAATTACAGGAAATACATCAAGTAGTCAAGCTCAGGGCTCAAATGTCCCCTGCCGAGATCAGCCTTACAGCTTTATTTTGGCTGTTATCATCCAAAATATCCATATTGCACTGTAATTATTTTGTGTAAAGGTCTTTTCAGGCTTAAAGTTTCAGGTTCATGTCTTTTATTTTGAAATGTAGTTTGCTTTTTATTTTGAAGAATCATCATGTTTTATTATTGTATTCATTGAATCTCCAGTTTTGAATGCTGAAAAATGCTTCCCCCGTATATATGGAGGTAAGAAGGCAGCATGTCTGAATGCAGTGTATGCATCACATCCTGTCTACTAACTAATGCCCTTTCACAAATACCTTGTTGTATTGTTTACCCTTGTCTATTTACAGCCTGTGTGTTTGCCTTTGAAATACATGATAAACATCATGTACTTTTCAGACCAGTGTTGATGTTTATAGTCACAGTCAAGTTGCTATCTAGAGTTCTTATAGTCAGGCCTTGTCTATCTGCTCAAGTCCAGCTTTGTTTTTTATGTGATTGCAAGAGTAGCCAGAGGGAGACTGAGAAAATGACAGAGATAAATTGAATGTATAGAGGGGAAGGAATACTAAAAGAGATCCTGACAGAGAGCGATAGAGATTTGGGGAGCCACAGTTTCTTATCAGTAAAGGTCGCTCGAGCAATTACTCGACATATTGATGAACGCACGCTATCAGAAGGTATGTGTTCTGTGGACTGAAGGTCTGTTTTTATTTTTCATGGGATTACATGCCTGAAAGTCTGAAGCTCTCAGGTTGCTCCGTGTCTTTTATTGAAGCATATAGTGAATTCAAGGTCTTTCAAATATTTACTATAATAATTGAAGCTCGTTTAATGGCCTGCATGTAAAGTGAATTTACTTGGGTCAGACAGAGGACGAACTCAAGCTGCAAATATTGATCACTGTGACGTTAAAATGTTAATCACGGAAACAGCAATCACGTATCAAGTGGAGGCTGATTAGGGCAAAACAATTGCACATAATACACTATGTTCAAAAGTTTGGAGTAGGTTTGTTTTATTATTGTTTTTGAAAGAAAAAAATACAATATGCTCACCAAGGCTGCATCTAACTGATCAAAAATACAGTAAAAACAGTACTATTGTGATTTTATATATACTGTATGTGTGTATATATATATATATATATATATATATATATATATATATATATATATATATATATATATGTATGTGTGTGTGTGTGTCTATGTGTGACAATGCTCTCACTCTCTCTCTCTTTCAAGCTTTAAAACTTGTAAGAAGAATCCGATCGTTCACCCTGAAAGTCTTTTAGAGTTCACTTCTGAACTTTCTCATTTAGCAGATCGATCAGTCGCTGAGGACTCAGTCCGGCAGTAATGAATACCCATTGCTTATTTCTCTTTCTCTTGCTGCTGATTTTAGCTTCCTGCTGAGAAACACTTGCTTTGCTAAAAAGAGAAACACACACACATATACATTTACAAATGCAATTCAGTATAGCTTAATTCCTTAGATTTTTTAGCATGTGCAATTGTTTTACAATCATTTGCTGCAAATCATACATTTGCCAGATCATGATCATATCAAATTACCTATTATTTTTGATGCATTGCCATGGATTTTTTTATTTTTTTAAAAGTTCACTAGCAGATGGCATATAAAAAAGCAGATGTAGACTAACTCCAATTTTGATGTCATGGTAATTGAAACTTTTTTTTTTTTTTTTCAAGACATGTCATTCTCGATCTTCTCACATCAAGAGAGTCTTTGGGAGCTTTTCCCCCATATCCTGAGTGGTTTCCCTGGCAACACACAGTTTCTAACCAAGAGTTTGATTTTAGTTTTTTTCTCATTTCCACACATCTTTTTTCTCAATGGTAATCTGTCAGGTGAAAGATGCAGATTTTCTGACAGGCAGATGCCCCTGGAGGAGGCCACAGGAATGAATGAGAGGAAATTGATTTGTTCAGATGGCCCGTAAGGCAGAGCAGGGAGAGGGATCTGTACCCGCTTACACTGATTGATTTCTGGGGAGATGACCAAGTCCTGTTCCCCTGCTCACCTGATGGCCCGAGTGAGAGGATAACAAAACGAACCTCAATCTATTTCAATCCCCCACCTCCCACCCCCCTTCCAATAAATTGAATTGTTACGCGTGAATAATCTTTCCGGTACATGGGGCAGAGTTACACTGCAGTGCATTAAAGACCGGAAGCCTAGGCACATCGAATAAAAATCCTCATCTTTATTAGAATGAGGCTATACAAACATAAATACATGCTACAATCTTCAATAAATCTGGAGGTTTTGAAAAGTACAAATGAACATGTTAGAAAAATAGACAGTGTCATAAAGTTTGCACATTCTTTTTAAGACAACGTGAGACTGATTTCATGCATGAAAATACTTTCTTGTGTGCATATAGATGTCTTAGGCCGTATTGGGCACGCCTCATCAGTGTACATTATTCTAAAGAAAAATATGTTTGTTTTGATCATATTTCATCAAAATGTAATATGTTTTCAGCTCTGAAATTACTTTTCTTTTCTGCTGATATATCCAATACCATGCAGCAGTGGAATAATCTAACTTTTCAGGATCCAGTCAAGTCACACCCTACATTATTCCACTGCTGATTTTTGTGATTAATTCAGAAATATAGCCTATAAAAAGTTCATTTCACACTCCCCTTGTCTGCAGTTGGTCAAACAGATCCTGCCCCAATTCATTGGAGTCAATGTTGCTGTAAAGTAGTTTTACATAGAAAAAAAAGCCTTGTGAATGTCATTTCATGCTGTCTTGAAGTTACCGAGTTTTCTGATTTACTGTCATTGAGTCTGCTCTGATATATCTCTATACTGTATTTCTTATTTCCTTCTCTTAGCCTGTAGTCCTCTAAACAATTTAAGAAATCTGTGTCCTTATAGGATGAATTGTGTATAAAGTGTTAAATTAATGGATGCATGGATGGATGGACAGTATTGTGTTTTTAAGAAATGTACATAAAAACTAGGACAATATTCTCCAGTGTATAAATAAGTGCTAAATCAGTCTGAACATGCTCTAGAAAAAGATCTTGTTCTCAAGGTGATTAAACAGTTTCCACATGATCCACAATGTCAAAAGCAGCTCTCAGGTGTGGGAGTGTGGGAACTGAAACATGATTCTTGGTTTCAATATCATTCAAAGTGAGCTCTGAGGCTTATAGTCATTCAAGTTAAACACTTGGTTTTTACGAGCTCTGATTCTGAAGTTTTGCTTTTCAACATCGCATTTGCTATCATTCAAGGTGGAATGAGCATAAACCCAGATACTCTTACTGTGAAATGCTTTCTTAACAAGGTTAAGTGCACTCTGAATTCATTTCCTATGAGAGCAGCACTCAGGTACATGGTCTTTCTCTGTATGCATGTCTCTGCAAGCAAAGGGTGAACCACAAGTTGGCCTGCTGCTCTCTGCAGTGGGTAAAGGCAATTTCGTAATCACACCACTGCCAAGCTTGTCTTTTGGATGGCATGGCCCATCAAAGACTTTGCCAAGTCATTTATTAAACATGGCAGGAGCCAATGACTGGCCCACATTGCTTCTGCTTTCTTCCTGGCATGTGCGGAAAGCTCTAACGCCCTTCTCCCAAATCAGGCATCCTGTATTCTCAACAAATCCTATTGCGTTTTCCAAACGTTAATACGCTGAGACTACAAAAGCAAACAAGTCACTTAAATAATTTATTCTGCTTTGTGAGATATACATAAGGGATAAGGTTAAGTCAGCCAGCTATTATTCCAAAATAAACCCAGACAGGGCAACCAGGAACCAAACATGAAGCAGATTACACGGCTTCTTAACAAATAAAGAAATAAACTGAGTTAAAATATTGATTTTACTTGAAATTATTGTAGTATATGAAAGAGAAGAAAGAGAGTGCCGGTATTCAGGAATTCTTTATATACTATATCTTTAATAATATAATATCTTTAACAAGTCCATATATTATTTCAGCACTGAGCATGATTTATTTTTATAGCATTATTTTTTATAATTATTCACATTAAATGAACATAGTTCCCATTCAGTCGGTCACGTTCGACGTACGTCGGACAGACCGACGAATAGGAATCTCGCTAGAGAGGCCAATCTACTTCGAGTGTAACTAAACGAGCCAATGCACATTGGCATGCAATCATATGCATCAGCTGCTCGCCTCGCAGCGCGGGTATATAATGAGCAGCAGGTGCGTTGCATCTTCAGCTTTTCGCTTCGGAGCCAAACCTTCTATGAAGACAGCTACTGAAAGCGAGTGTGGTGAACGAGTCTCTCTTCAAGACGTCTCTTTGTTGCGAGGTGCAGGCGGACAGCGCAGCAGCGGGGCCGATTCTCCTTTTGTTTTTGTTTTTGCCTTTAATTTGATTGAGCAAAGCTGTAATCAGCGTGAAGGCCGTTCTCACGGCTGGTGAAACGGTGCGCCTAGAGCGCTAAAAAGCTGTTGTTACAGCTGGTAAGAGGAGCGCCTTCAAGGAGAGTGCACACGACAGGCTGCACATTCCCTGTCTGTGCTGCAGCGGCTATTCCCCTGCGTGCTTCAGCACCTAAAAGAGTCAGTCCTTGAAAGAGCTAACACGAGTAGTTTGCGTCTTTTTAAAGATGTCGTTCTACTTGTGTGTTTCTGGATGCGGTCGTTACCTGGCGCCTCGGGATGGTCACCAGCGCTGTATCGCGTGCTTGGGCTTAAGGCACGCTGAGGCAGCGTTTGTGGATGAGTCATGTACCCATTGTGGGAAGATGACCATCGCGGAGTTGCGGTCGAGACTCCACTTTCTGCAAAGGGGTGGAGTCCCGGTCCCGACGCCTCGCTCCAATCCTCCTCAGAGGGTTGCTGCGAGCGGCGGGGCTGGTGACTTGAGGATAACGGTGAGCGCGCTTCCTTCGGGGAACCAACCCCCTAGGAACCCTCCCCCCTCGTGCGCTCCGCAGCCAGTAGAGCTGCCCTCGGAACGTGGTGGACCACCCCAGAGGTGTGTACCATCCGTTTCCTTCGGAGCTCCCCCAGACGACCGGATGTCGATCGTTGCATCGGAGGGTGAGCCTGATACTTCTGGGGAGGATGAGTCGGCGCAGTTGCCTCCTTCGGGGGTGACAACTGTGCCCGACACGGACCCGGAAATGATGGCTATGCTTTCCCGGGCCGCCAACAGGGTCGGGCTCGTGTGGAATCCTCCACCGTGTCCCGAACCCTCGAGGTTGGATGACTGGTATCTCGGGGTGGCCAGGGCTGGTTCTCAGCCCCCCACCCCAGTGCCCTTCTTCCCGGAGGTGCATGAAGAGCTCACGGGCACGTGGACGGCACCCTTTACTGCCCGAAACCGTGTCGGTGGGTCCTCCTCCCTCACCACCCTTGATGGCGGGGCAGCGAAGGGTTACACGCGCATACCCCCTGTGGAACGGGCCGTTGCTATGCAACTGTGCCCTAACTCCACCTGGCGGGGGGAGCCGTCTCTCCCTTCCCGGGCCTGTAAGTACTCGTCGGATCTTACCGGCAAGGCTTATCAGGCCTGTGGGGAAGCTGCCTCTGCCTTACACGCTATGGCGTTGTTGCAGGTCCATCAGGCCAAGGCACTGAGGGACCTGCACGAGGGTGGTCATGATCCACAAGTTCTCCAGGAACTTCGTGCCGCGACGGACCTCGCGCTTCGAGCGACGAAGGTTACGGCGCGGTCAGTGGGTCGTGCGATGTCCACTATGGTGGTCCAGGAACGCCATCTCTGGCTGTGTCTTGCGGACATGAGGGATACCGACAAGGTCAGGTTTCTTAATTCCCCCGTGTCCCAGACCGGCCTTTTCGGCGACGCGGTCGAGAACTTTGCCCAACAGTTCTCGGCTGTACAAAGGCAGTCTGAGGCCATCAGTCACATCCTGCCGAGGCGGTCAGCTGCTGCACCTCCACCGCCGGCGGCACCTCAGACTACCCGTCGCCGAGGGCGCCCCCCTGCAGCCGCCCCCGCTCCCGCGCCCCAGCAGCAGCAGCCTTCATCCAAGCGGCGCCGTGGAGCCGGTCGCGGGCGGGGCGCCCAGCCCGTCCAGCCACCCCCCAAGAAGAAGGGTGGCAAGGCCAAGTCCAAGCGGCCCTAGGACGGGCGACCCGGAGATGGAGGGGACTGCTCTTCAGGAGGTGGTGAATGCACCACTCCTTCCCCCGGAGGAGGGCCGGGTGGAGAATCTTTTGTTGTTTCCTTTTGTTCCGCCGCTGGCTCAACGGCCAGCGGTACCCAAATTTTCAAGAAAAGAGCAGTTTCCTTTATCTCCGGGTCCGAAGAGGGCTCGGAGAGCAGTGGGAGGGCTAGAACCTCACCACTCTCATCCACCTCTTCTGTCGCCAGCGGACAGCAGCGAGCAGCAGGTAAGCAAATCCTCGACTGCTCCCTCTGTCCACCCGTGGAGGCAGGTAAGTGTTGCACAGCACACTGTGACCCCGCTTCGGGCCGCCTCACACAGAGAGCCTCCCGGGCCGCGTCCCTGCGTTCCACCTCGCTGCCCCGCGGCGGGTACGCCGGTGGTCCCCTTGGTGCCGCTGGTGCGGTCTCTGGGAGCCTGGCTAGCGCTCCCCAGTCCGTCTCGCTGGCTCCTCCGGACCATCAGGCTCGGCTATGCGATTCAGTTCGCCCGGCGTCCCCCAAGTTCAGGGGCGTCCTCTTCACTTCAGTGAAAGATGTCGATGCCCCTGTTCTGCGTGCGGAGATTGCAGTCCTACTGGCGAAGGACGCGATAGAGCCGGTCCCTCCAGCCGATTTGAGGTCAGGGTTCTACAGCCCCTACTTCATTGTACCCAAGAAAAGCGGCGGGTTACGACCGATCTTGGACCTGCGAGTTTTGAATCGGAGCCTTCACAAGCTACCGTTCAAAATGCTTACGCAGAAACGCATTTTCGAGTGCATCCGTCCCCGAGATTGGTTTGCAGCGATCGACCTGAAGGACGCGTACTTTCATGTTTCGATTCTTCCGCGACACAGGCCATTCCTGAGATTCGCGTTCGAAGGTCGAGCATATCAGTACAGAGTCTTACCCTTCGGGCTGGCCCTGTCTCCCCGCGTCTTCACGAAAGTCGTGGAGGGAGCCCTTGTTCCCATGAGAGAACAGGGTGTTCGCATTCTCAACTACCTGGACGACTGGCTCATTCTAGCACAGTCTCGGGATCAGTTGTGCGAACACAGGGACTTAGTGCTCAGGCACCTCAGCCAGTTGGGGCTTCAGGTCAACTGGGAGAAGAGCAAACTCGCCCCAGTGCAGAGGATCTCTTTTCTCGGTATGGAGTTGGATTCGGTCGAACGGGTAGCACGCCTCACAGAGGAACGTGCTCGGTCGGTGTTGAACTGCCTGAATACGTTCAATGGCAGGACAGCGGTCCCACTGAAGTTTTTTCAGAGGCTCCTGGGGCATATGGCGGCTGCAGCGGCTGTAACACCGCTCGGGCTGCTTCATATGAGACCGCTTCAGCACTGGCTTCACGGCCGAGTCCCGAGATGGGCGTGGCAACGCGGCACATTCCGGGTGCCAATCACTCAGGAGTGCCGCCGAACCTTCAGTCCGTGGTCGGACCCTTTGTTTCTCCGGGCAGGAGTGCCCCTAGAACAAGTGTCCCGGCATGCTGTGGTTTTCACAGATGCTTCTGCCACCGGCTGGGGTGCCACGTACAACGGGCATGCAGTCTCAGGGGTTTGGACGGGACCCCATCTGCATTGGCACATCAATTGCCTCGAGTTGCTGGCAGTACGCCTTGCGCTGAGCCGCCTCAAAGGCCTGCTTCGCGACAAGCATGTACTGGTCCGTACGGACAACACTGCGACCGTTGCGTACATCAACCGCCAAGGTGGTCTACGCTCCCGTCGCATGTCGCAACTCGCCCGCCATCTCCTCCTGTGGAGTCGGAAGCATCTGAGGTCGCTTCGCGCCATTCATGTCCCCGGTGTGCTCAACCGTGTGGCCGACGAGCTATCACGAGCTGCGCTGCCCGGAGAGTGGCGACTCCACCCCCAGGTGGTTCAGCTGATCTGGAGAGAGTTCGGAGAGGCTCAGGTAGACCTGTTTGCCTCACCAGAAACCTCCCACTGCCAGTTGTTTTACTCTCTGACCGAGGGAACACTCGGGACAGACGCACTGGCTCACAGCTGGCCCCGGGGCCTGCGCAAATATGCGTTTCCCCCAGTGAGCCTACTTGCACAGACCCTGTGCAAAGTCAGGGAGGACGAGGAGCAGGTCTTGTTAGTTGCGCCTTACTGGCCCAACCGGACCTGGTTCCCAGAACTCTCACTCCTCGCGACAGCCCCTCCCTGGCCCATCCCTCTGAGGAAGGACCTCCTCTCTCAGAGACGGGGCACTCTTTGGCACCCGCGTCCAGACCTCTGGAAACTCCATGTCTGGTCCCTGGACGGGACGCGGAGGTTCTAGGTGACTTACCCCCCGAGGTACTTAACACCATCACTTCGGCACGTGCACTGTCTACGAGACGTGCTTACGCCTCGAAGTGGAACCTGTTCGTCGAGTGGTGCTCTTCTCGCCGAGAAGACCCCCGAAGATGCTCGATCGGTGTCGTGCTTTCCTTCTTGCAGCAAGGGTTGGAGCGTAGGCTGTCCCCCTCCACCCTCAAAGTCCATTCTGCTGCTATCTCCGCTTACCACGACCACATAGATGGCAAATCTGTTGGTCAGCACGACCTGGTCGTCAGGTTCCTTAGGGGGCGAGACGGTTAAATCCTCCTCGTCCCCCCTCCATACCCTCTTGGGACCTTACTCTGGTGCTCAGAGCACTCCAGATTGCTCCCTTTGAGCCTTTGCTGTCAGCAGACTTAAAGATTCTCTCTATGAAAACTTTGCTGCTGGTGGCATTGGCCTCCATCAAGAGGGTAGGGGACCTGCAGTCATTTTCGGTCGACGAATCGTGCCTAGAGTTCGGGCCGGGTGACAGCCACGTGGTACTGAGACCCCGGCCTGGCTATGTGCCCAAGGTTCCTACCACTCCCTTCAGGGATCAGGTGGTGAGCCTGCAAGCGCTGCCCTCGGAGGAGGCAGACCCAGCCCTGGCTTTGCTCTGTCCAGTTCGCGCCTTGCGACTGTACATAGACAGAACTCGAAGCTTCAGGACCTCAGTCCAGCTCTTCGTCTGTTACGGAGGCCAGCAGAAGGGAAAGGCTGTCTCCAAGCAGAGGATGGCCCACTGGATAGTGGATGCCATCGCCCTGGCTTACCAAGCTCAGGGCGTGCCCTGCCCGCTCAGGTTGCATGCCCACTCCACGAGAGGTGTGGCATCCTCCTGGGCGCTGGCTCGTGGCGCCTCGCTAACAGACATTTGTAGAGCTGCGGGCTGGGCGACACCTAACACGTTCGCTAGATACTATAGCCTTCGTGTCGAGCCGGTCTCCTCCCGTGTTCTCGCCTCAGGTCAGAGGCACGGAGAGGCCCCGGCTTAGTGTCGGCTTGCTGCGCTACATGCGCATTCTATTCTCCAGAGAGTCCCTACGGGCAGACCCTGTTGAGTCCTCCGGTTACCCTTCGGCAGCCGACGTGGCGGAGCGTCTGGCGCCAGGCCTATACTCCGTTGTATCCTTGAGAACCGGATTTAGGCTGGGTTCCATATGTGTGACCCTACGGGGATCCCATATGGCTTTTTCCACGGCTGCTCCTAAACGAAGCCCGTGTCTTTCCCTCTGGGAGAGCCCATCTCTCACCGAGTGGAGTCACCCCAGTTCTTCCATATGTTGTACAACCTACAAGGTTAGTCCATATGTACTTATCCATATAACTCCTTCGGGGAAGGATATGGCTTCCGCAGCGTTCCTTATCGCATGTAAGGCTACGCTTTCCCAGCGTTATCCAATTGTCGCACTGAGTGGGTTTTGGGAACAACAGTGATCGACCCTCTCTGCGTGAGCCTGGTCCCACCGTCCTTAGGCAAGGGGGTTCAGGTGGCTCACGACAGAGCGCTGGAAGAGGGCAGCCCCTGTGGCGCTTTGGTAGGGATTCCTATTCGTCGGTCTGTCCGACGTACGTCGAAACGTGACCGACTGAATGGGAACGTCTCGGTTACATAGGTAACCCTCGTTCCCTGAAGGAGGGAACGGAGACGTACGTCCCGTCGCCACAGGCGTTGTCCTGCTGATGCTGCCGCCTGCTGGGTTCGGCTCCTCAGCGAAAACCTGAAGATGCAACGCACCTGCTGCTCATTATATACCCGCGCTGCGAGGCGAGCAGCTGATGCATATGATTGCATGCCAATGTGCATTGGCTCGTTTAGTTACACTCGAAGTAGATTGGCCTCTCTAGCGAGATTCCTATTCGTCGGTCTGTCCGACGTACGTCTCCGTTCCCTCCTTCAGGGAACGAGGGTTACCTATGTAACCGAGACGTTAAATTATATAATTTTTTTAATATTACATTTATATTTATTATGTTTGAATCACTGCATTTGAATGCTGAGTATATCCATCCATCCATCACATTTGAGATTTTCAGTAAAAAGAAAGATGAAATCTGACATATGCAAAAAGCTGATTCAGAGAGTTTTTTTTTTTTTTCCTTTTTTTTTTTTTATTAAGTGTAATTACCTGAAGCGGTGTTAACTAATTACAGACGCATTAAGACAGAAAAACACAAATAAGAGATGTTTGCAAAGGCAGGTAAATGTAAATTGGTCAGACTGAGAACACACAATGGCCTATAATTAGTTGTTATTGGGTTGATAGGCAAATTTCGGATGAAAGAAACTGCAACGCAGGCCCTCGACAGACGCAAATGAATGGCTGTAAATTCGAACATTTTCAGCATAATGGGTGAAGCGCGAGAGAACAAGTAGAACTAATGCCTGGAGTTATAAGTGAATCCACGTCTGTGAGGCGAGTGAATAGGTTTTTAATTTAAGATCACAGCAGAGCCACTTGAGAACTGAAGAACATTCCTCAAAGACATCTCTTCAGGCAGCGTTGTACTAATTGAATAGAATGAGATGTGAAAGTTTGTGGCAGTTCATGACAGGGTCACAACTTGACAGTGAAGTATCATTTTTTGAAGGTCTGTTCTTTTATTTTAAGGTAAACATCCAAAGAAAGACATACCGTGTGTTCAAGGATTCTGGTACATATGCGTCATGCTGTTTTTTTTTTGTTTTGTTTTTTTTTTAATACCTTAGACCATCATTTCTACTTGTCCCTCAGACATATAAAACTTACAATGGAAGTCTAGTGGGAAAGTGGGCCAAATGGTGGTTTTGGTATGTAAAACCTGTAAAGCCTAAGAGTCCGGACCAAAGAAGAAGAAAAAATACATTTAGTCCTGGTCCGATTAGCGTTCAGATTGGCAATTTTTATCACCGAACCAAAAGATACTGAACCTAAAGGCATAGGGATACATTCACAACCTGACTGGTCGGATTTTATGATGTACAGTATTGCCTATTTTGAGACGGAACTTACCGAACATCCAAAACAATGCTGTTCCCTTTCGATACTTCACTCGTACTGCGTATGGGGGAAAAGTCTCCCTTTTTCCCCGCTACTGAAGCCTTTTCAATAACGCAGTGCAGCTGCATCGTCATTGGTTCACTCATTGCAAGTTGTTGAACCAATGACGGCGCGGCTTTGCTGCGCAGCCTATGGCGACAAAGCGCGCGAACTTTCCCGCCGAAATGGGCGGGGAAAGGCCCTATATAAGTGAGCAACTCAGTCCTTTCTCCTTCAGCGACGACTCGTCTTCTCCTCGCTGATCCTCGCAGAAGCCTGCTCGCCTGGAAAGAAGCTCGCCGCCTGGGAAGAAGCTCTGCCGCCGTCAAAGAGGCCCTGCAGCGGACCCAGCTGAGTTGCCGGATTCGCCAGCGCCTACGCCCTCGTCGACTGCCGCCTGAGCGCCGTCGACGAGCCGCCGCCTCCCGCTTCCTGCTTCCGGCCCGGACTCAGCGCGTCTCCTGCCGCCATCCGGCGCATCTAATAGAGCATTTTTCCGCGGTTCTCACACCGCATTAAGAGCACTTTCCACAGTGGTTTTCACCGCTTACGGCCCTCGCCGTTTAAGAGCACCACAATCACCGTTTTCACGGCGCCTCTGAGTCTGACGACCCCGCCCCTCTGCCTCCCCTGGAGCCCATTGATTGCGGCGCGGGTATGGACGCCGAACTTTTCCGCGTCCTATCTAAAGCCATGGAGGAATTGGACCTCGACTGGGCTCCACCAGAAGAGCCGTCACGAAGCCGCCTGGATGAGTGGTTCCTCCCAGGCTGCCGTCAAGCTCCTCAGCAACGCTCGGCCCCGTTCTTTCCTGAGGTTCATCAGGAGCTGGCGAAGTCATGGCGCGCCCCCTATTCAGCCCGCCTGCACACTTCTCACCGCTCAGTCCTCACCTCAGTCGATGGTTCGGAGGAGAAGGGTTACGAACACCTGCCGCCCCTGGACGAAGCAGTGGCCGCTCACCTCTGTCCACCCGCGGCCGTGGGCTGGAAGACGAAGCGTTCCCTTCCGTCTAAACCCTGCAGGACCACTTCCGCCCTTGGAGGTAGAGCGTACGCATCCGCTGGCCAAGCCGCCTCAGCGCTCCATTCTATGGCCATCTTCCAGGTCTTCCAGGCCAAACTTCTCCGCGCCATGGACGAGTCTGGCACTGAGGAGACCGCCTTCAGGGATCTCCGCAGCGCAACTGATTTAGCCCTGCGGGCCACAAAGGCAGCAGCCCAAGCCATTGGCAGATCAATGGCCAGCCTGGTGGTGCTGGAGCGCCATTTATGGCTTAACCTGATGGAAATCAAAGATCAGGACAAGACGGCCTTCCTCGATGCGCCTGTTTCCCCGTCAGGACTCTTTGGACCGGCAGTGGAAGGTTTCACAGAGCACAGAAGTCTTCTCAAGCGATGAGACATTTCCTGCCCAAACGTTCAAGCTCAGCATCTGCTCCTAGCCGCCCCAGGCCTGCGCCGGCTCAGCAGACGAAACCAGCCCCTTCTGCCTCTCAGGCTGCGCCGCCCAAAGAGCACCGCCACCGCTCGCGCTCTGCTAAGCGCACAACCTTCCCGAAATGCCAGGGACCCCGGCCCAAGATTGTGCTGGACCCGGCGCCTCAGAAGTCGTCCTGATCAGCCAGAAAGGAAGAGGATCAGGGCACGTCTCGCCACGGCCGGGCCACCCCGAAAGCTCGCTCGCACATGCTCCTCTCTGCCTCGTTTATCTCTGGGCGCGATGCGACCTGCAGTAACAGGGCCCACACTTGCTGCGTCCTCAATAACCGCCGTTATCACGGCGACCCAATTTTTACACACTCCTCAAAAGAACTTATTTCCTCTTCCTACCATACTGGTGTGCGACCCCCTTCTAAGCGGGTCGCCATCCGATGTCATTCTACCCCTTGCTGCCCGGGTCGAGGCTTGGCGAGCCATCCCCGGTGTATCAAGTTGGATTCTGAGAACCATAAGCCTAGGCTACTCGCTCCAGTTTGCCAGAAGGCCCCCGCCAAATTCAACTACGGTACAACCGGACGGCGCTCATGTCCTCGGGGCCGAGGTTTTAACTCTTCTGAGAAAAGGCACTATAGAATTAATGCCCCCTTTGCAGAGCGAGTCGGGCTTCTACAGCCGTTACTTCCTGGTTCCAAAGAAAGACGGCGGTCTCAGACCAATTCTGGACCTCAGACTTCTGAACCTTTCCCTCATGAAGCGAAAGTTCAAAGTACTAACGCTGAAACAGATCCTCGCACAAGTATGTCACGGGGACTGGTTCTGCTCGCTGGACCTGAAAGCCCATTTCGGCGGGAAAGTTTGCACGCTTTGTCGCCATAGGCTGCGCAGCAAAGCCGCGCCGTCATTGGTTCAACGACTTGCAATGAGTGAACCAATGACGATGCAGCTGCACTGCGTTATTGAAAAGGCTTCAGTAGCGGGGAAAAAGGGAGACTTTTCCCCCATACGCAGTACTCGTTCCGTATCTCAGGGAACCGAGGTTACGTTTAATAACCGATTAAGTTTTCTGAGGTAAATGTGCTTGCTGTGTGTGCGTAGCCTGCATGTGATGGTATTTCGGCCAGCTGGGAACTCGTGAAGTGCTTATAAAATGTGTAAAGTAGTTAAAACGGCGGCGGGAATCCCTCCATCACACACACAAATGATCTGCTGCGTGGAGATGCGTCTGATGCCTGTGATGGGCAAACTCGCGACTATGACAAGAAAAACCGACATGCGTGAGGATTCTGTCCTTTTTAGGGTCTCGTCTTCCTGTTCGTTTACATGTTTTTGGTCTGTGGTGCGTTCATACTTCGGACTTCCAGACTTCGTTTGGAAGCGAACCGAGACCCATCTTTTCAGCGGTCTCGGCC
The DNA here is from genome assembly GCF_024489055.1 of Chanodichthys erythropterus. Taxonomy (NCBI): domain Eukaryota; kingdom Metazoa; phylum Chordata; class Actinopteri; order Cypriniformes; family Xenocyprididae; genus Chanodichthys; species Chanodichthys erythropterus. The sequence continues at coordinate 24,105,866 of NC_090227.1, forward strand.
CGCTTGTTTGGTGCGCACAAGGGTTCGGATGGCAGCGTTCACATATGCTCAAATGAACCGCACTAAGGCCGTGTATCCACCAAAGCGTTTTTAGCCAGCTGAAAACGCTAGGCGCTCTGCTTAAAACGCCCATCTGTGAGCGCTTGAGAGCGCTTCTGCAGCATAGCGTTTTTTTAGTTGAGACGCTTTGTTGCTATGATCAATTGGCCGGTGTTGTATTTGTCCCGCCCCTCCTTCACTCTGATTGGATGGCTGGCTAAAAAGTGACAGTGATGAGCGCAGCGTTTTACTCAAAGTTGAACATTCTTCAACTCGAGGAGACCAGTAAAAAACGCCCAGCTCTCAGCGCTTGAGCGTGAAAAAGACGCTCGGTGCCTCGTTACGCTTTCGGCGTTTGAAAAACGCGGCGTTCCCATTGAAAACAATTGAAAAAGTACGCTGGCAGCTGGAAAAAACGCTCTGGTGGACACACGGCCTAACCGAGCAAATGCACCAGGGTTCGTTTTAATCGAACCAAACATGACAAGTGTGAACGTACCCTAAATTGTCCTTTTTACAACTTCTGGTTATGTGTTACCAAAGTAATTTCTTGTTCATCATTTTTTGTGCTGACACTAAACTAAATTAAGCTGGGTTCTTTTTTTTAGGTGGTCATGACATTAGTTGAGAGATTGGATGTAACTTTGCTCAGACAGGGTTGATAAGTGATTTTTTTTTTTTTTTTTGGACCAACTAAGCAAGTGCCATTAAGATGAATAGGAATGCTAGCCGAAAGCTTTCTCCTTGGTTTTAGATGTAATGCTAAAGTGTTGTGGTAATACTTGCAACTGATAATTGCAAATTGTGCACATTGTGCTGCAAGCTCACATGTAAGACTTCCATTATACTGTAAAATGTTTTCCTGATGAATGAGTCTAAATTATTGTCTGTGGTAAATGTGAACTAGTACAAAAGCTGAGGAAGTCCAGGTGACCTATTTTACTTTAGTGATGAGACATAACCCAAACACAAGGCAAGTTTAACAAAGAGTTGTTCATGCATATTTTATAAAATTCAAAGTGTTTACATAAGCAAAGAGTCTTAGAGGAGAAAAAACAAAAACAAAACAAAACAAAAAACCCCCCATAAAATTATTATTTTTTAAACTATATCATAAATATACATATGTTTAAAAAGAAGTTAAATTTAAAAATTGGATTTAAAAAAAAAAGCAAGAATAGTACAAAGTACACACATTAAGGCAAAAATAAATGTATGATTTTTGTTTACTTTTTTACAGTTATTGTAAGAAATGCATAAAGTGCAATAATAATTGAAAAGAAATGCATATTTCCCATAATGGAAAACTTGTGGTCTTTAAATGAAAAATCCAATAAATGTCTCACTGACTGTTTCTAATCCAATGACTTTTTAATGTGGAAGAGTTCAATTTATTTACCGATGCATTAAGATAATCCTTGTTTCTTGTACAAATTGCCTTTTTGTTGTGATACCAAAGTCTATCTTGAAATCTCTGGCTCTTAGAGAAATACTGATTCGGATATTGAAGCCTGTGGGTGACACATGATCTCATGGTTTATGAAGGATCTGATGGAATATGCACAACTGTATTTACCGGATAGTAGAGTGAGTTTGGCTGATCGGTGAGAAGTCTGGGTTTTAATATGTCTGACTCAAGGGTCATTTCATTCAGGGTAACTTGACTGCCTATCTGTGAAAGAGGCGCTCTGGACTTGAAGGCATAAAAGCCCCTCGTAAAGGTTATCACACAGGCAGCATCATGGGCCTATGAGGCAGCAGACGGTGTGTAGTGCATGCCATGTTTTTTATATATATATATATACAAAATCTCTAAAGAATAACAGACTGGCAGATGTGTTAATAAATCCTACCACAATAAATAGATGCAATGATCCAGGATAAACGGTGTATGTATACTATAGGAAACATACAGAGATTTATTTGCCATTGTAAAATATTTTTTTTGTATGGGGTGCTTTAGGGCATAATAGAGATGAAAATGACAGATTTGCTGCAAGTTGATGCGATACGGTCTCATTTTTTGCAGCTACATTTCGCAGTTAAAATAAAAAGTGGGTCAGCCTGCCATTGGAAATGAGAAACATTTGTCATTTACCTGACAAAAAGGGGGGAAAAAAAAATCATGAACGCATATAACCCACACAAATTCAGCTTTGCTTTAACACTTTTTGTCCATGTGAAGTTAATTTCCGACCGAATCCAGACAAGATGACATGTCAGAAATCACAGTTTGCTTAATTGAGTTGTTTCAAGATAGATGCTAAAATCATCTTTCATCTTCAGGAACACCTGTACTGGAGTGAAGGCTGAATGAATTAGTACTCACATTCATTCTGTGAATGATTTGAGGCCTTAAACGTGGGAGATTGGGCATTTTAATTCCAGCAAAAACAGCTCATCAGGAAATCCATTAAGAACAGCCTCTCCATGTCAGTTCAGTCAGGTGTCATGCACTTCCCAGCCAGACGAAAGAGTGGTGGACCGCTCTCTCTGTGATTATATTGAAAGCCTAAAATAAGTGCAAACCACTGTTTTTGTTCCTCTATAATTACACAAATAGATTTTCATGCTCTTTACCAAAAACATTTACCTCTGCTCACCGTTAATATAGGTTAAAAGCATCTAATACATTATTGTTGCATTATAAATCAGGTTTTTAAAAAGATTATTGCATTTAGGCAGCAGATTCCATTGTTAAGAGAGCATTTCATCTTTCCTGCAACAAGCAAAGCTCAACAGTGAGCACCCACTTTTTCAGTAGCTTCAGTGGTTCCTGTTGTGTTTTTCCCATTTATTTTCTCCATAGGGATTTTTCTCCATAGGGAGTTCTGAGCTTTGAATCAAGCCAACCAGACCTGAGCTGAATTACAACTTATAAACTTTGATTTGAAACAGACAGGTGCAAGACAGTGTATTTTATATACTCCACACCCCATGATGTGTAAGTAAATAAAACTAGTGTAAGTAGTAAAACTAGTGTTACTAGTGTAAGTAAATAAAAATTATATACATATTGTAAGGCTTGATTTTCCTGCTAAACGAAAACTGAGATCAAGCATCCTGCAATAAAGCAATAAAGCGTATCTGGAGAAAAGATCTTAAAAGAATAGCATAGGACAACGCCTTGCCCCCACACATCTACAGTATGCAACCCCCCCCCCCCACACACACACACACACACACACAAACTCTCCTTCCCCTTGCCTCATGTCACTGAAAATTTATATTCTATGTATAATGTAACTTGTGTATCTATTGTTTTTCCCTTTTCATGTTTGGTATCATTTTAAAAGTCTCAGTGCGGTTGGTAAAATGGTCCCAATTTCACAGCAGTCACTAGAATTATGAAGAAGATGGAAAATTAAGAAAAATTATGTCCTCTTTTTGGGTGGTGTCTCTTCTCCTCTCCCCCAAAACAGGTGTTGGTGTAATAAACAATTATGATCCTTTTGTTATGGTCCTGGTATAAAAGGTAAAGAGCAAACGTAGGTCATGGGGGACCTTCTGTAACCAGAACCCCCATACAGAGATGGGTGAATGTCTGAAGACATTCATGTATCACTGTGTGTGTATGCATTTCTTTGAGTAATCGATGTTAAGCATTTATCATTTCTGAATTGGCTATAATTGTCTAATTGTCATGTAATTGGCATGATCCATTTTCACTTGACAAATAAAATGTTTTATTGATTTACTCTGGATTCTTCTGAAATCATTATGACCGGTAGATTATTGGAGTCCGTTATTTCCGTAAATCTGCGTCAGGGCAGGTCAAACTAGAGAGACTTTTTGAGTTTGTCTGTTATTGACTTAGCAAGTTGCAGTGTCATGACTAAGAAAACTGTATTTTTGTATGAACAAGCATGTGGCGGTTCCAACACGATCACATGAGAATGCGTATCAGTAGTACGAGTTTGTAATCTCGTAGAATATATACGCCAAAATGAGTTTTGGCGTACTTATGGTACGCAGTTTTTTGCGTGCATATGATACGCACTTTATGGCGTGTATATGATACGCTCTTGGTTAGGATGGGGGTGGGGGAGTGGGGGGTTCGTACGTATAATACGCCATAAAGTGCGTATCATATGCACGCGAAAAACTGTGTACCATAAGCACGCCAAAACTCATTTTGGCATATATATTCTACGAGATTACACACTCGTACTATTGATACGCATTTTCGTGTGATCGGGCTCGGCGGTTCGACTCAAATGCATTAGTAAACTCTGCACCCTCTGACTAAGAATCATAAACTGGCGAATTTATGTCTGTGAGAACGCAGTCGGCCGATGCGAAGTTCTCTAAGCGATAATGGGTCCGTAATGAAAGAATAATTGAAAATAAGAGATGCCCAGAATAATCAAATATCTAAATTAATACATAACAAATGATTAATTTCTAATTGGAGACACAACCCTAAGAATAAGAATAATTTGAAACTGGAGTCAGATTAAACGAGTGAAATTAAGTGAACTTCACAGAGACGCTGAAAAGGCATACACGCGTTAACCTTCGCCCAACGTCGTCGGACTCTGTTTTTGGGCCGATGGGGGGTTCCCTACAATATATATATTACATAAAACAGTTCTTTCTTGTTCTTCCATATTCTTCCAGTATGGCACGGTAACCGTTTCACCCCCTGTTGAAAAAAAAAAACAGCATCTACCAGCATAGGACCAGCACTTGACCAGCATAAACCAGCTCAAACCAGCATACCAGCTTCAAAACCTACCTTAACCAACATATGCTGTTTTTTTCAACAGGGCCATTTGAATCACTCCGTTGTCAGCATTCTTACAGCGAGTGTCATGGCAGACGAGCAAACCCACCATATTTTTATAGATACTATTGATATTTTGTATGCATTCTGAATGTTGTTTTAAGAGTTTTTTAGGTGAGAATATAGTTGTTTAGACCTTAGATATGTGATTTATATGTAAACATAGCGCCTACTTGACGCTTTCGGAGATGCGAGCTCCAGGCTGTCAGCGACCATTCAGCGCTCATGAACCCCCCGTGAACAGCTTCATCTCGGCCAGTTCTTCGAGAATTTGACTTTTGAATCTCTGTAGATAGTTGTTGCAATATTAGCTCTAAATAAATAAGATAATTAATCATAACTAGTTATAATTAATTATAATATTTGGATCAGTTAATAAAATTAACTTAATGTAATAAAATTAATATTACAATCAATTAACCTGTCCAGTGAACACTCAGTGTTAATTGTTTATTAATTCTAAGAAATGTTCCTTTCCAGGTTATGGGAAACAACGTTGCTATTGTACGGTACTACTCAGAGCATGTAGTCAAGATCTGATCATTTAATAGGCAATCTATTCACAGACAACGAATGACAACCAAATATAATATGCACAAGTTTTATTAACTAAATCACAAACACATAGCTAACTAACAAACACAAACATACATACACGCATAACATACACATAAACGTGTAAAATGATAAATGATAGAGTGAAACCGGAAGTGGGAAACAGTAGGAGCTACGAAGAAACCAAAAACCAGGAAAAGAATCATCAGTGTTCATCATAACTACCTTGTTGTAACAAAGGAGGTTCACAATTTTAACTAACTAGCAGCAATTTAATATGTCGTACAATACTTGCATTAGGCCTCTGCCTTTTTGAAGAGCGTCTGGATATATTGTTGCCGTAGGAAGTCCTGAGAATTCGGTCCAATGGTACTGAAGTTGCAATTGTCTTCTGTGTTGAATGAAGAAGCGATAACAAACTCGCATGGTTAGTTTGAATTTTGTAGGAAAGAGTTCTTTCACTCTTCTAGATGAGCACATGGCTGGGGTTGCAGGTTTAGGATTACAAGCCTGGCAGACCCTTAGGCCTTGACCTAAAAAGAGGTTGCCCTGCAGGGTGTCAGTCCATCCAAAGAAGCAAGCAAGAGAGGAGGAGAACTGTGCGCTGGCTTTTAGCCTCTGGTGCTGGACATTCCCCCTCTGGGTCAGTGGACCAATGATACATGAGCTCCCGACAGGAAAGTTTATGATCCTTTGTGTTTCTAGCAGGGGATATGCACATTAACTGGTTAAGTTGTTTTGAAGAAACTATTAAAGATTCTTGTATTACTGATATGTTGCACAGATATTGACATACCCTATACACAAACATTCAAATCTTCAAAATACAAACTCATAGACACCAAACTTGGTATAGGTGAGTTTACGTTAACCATTTGTTCTTATCATAAAATATGCATAACAATACTGAATTGAAAAACCAGAGATAATACACAAACAGTAATAATGGATGCCATGTCCTATGGATATGCATGTTAATTTATAGAACAGCCTGTCTATAAATGAATGCAGGAAAGTCTGTTTTGAGGGTTTTCTATGTTTCTCTTTGTCTTTGCTTTTCCACGTGGCAACACACACATACTTCAGCGCAATAAAACTAAGGCTGGTTTTCTCGGGGGATGGGGACAAACCCCAGAGTAAGTTTTAAACAATTTTATTTATTTATTTATTTAATTTTTATTTAACCTTTATTTTTCCAGGAAAGTCCCATTGAGATAAAAAGAAACAGTTAAATATAACAAATAATTGTGTCTGATTTGTCTCAGTCGTTACATAGTGCTTAAACATAAGGTTCGTTTTTGGTATATCAAAAGAAAATGGAAATTAAATCCTGTACTAACTAGAGCGCTGCTTTTGTACGTTTGACTGAACACTTTGCTTTTGTTTATTTTCTATTTTACTTATTATACTGTTATAATGGCTATTGTTGTTAATTTAAATATTATTGTTTAATAAATAATATTTTATATAATTAATTTCGTATTTTTTATTTATTTATTTTTTGGTATTAAAAAAGAGTGCTAGTGATTTCGACTTCAGTGAAAGTTACATTAATAAGACATTAGATGGCGGCAAAGACTGTCTTTATGAGTGAGTCAGTCAGTCGCAAATATTTTTATATAGAAATGGACTGGAAGTTGTCTTTACTTTAATGAGATGCAACTGACTAATGCATTGACTGGTCTAGCACATGGGAGTGATGATAGCCTGATGTTAAAAAAAACAAAAAACAAAGATCGCTTTCCTCAGCGGACATTCAAACTGATGTTGCGATTATGTATATAAGATTGCCCCGAAAAATATCAGCTAGATGAAGGTAAAACACTCACTCAGGCGATCTCTCTCTCATAATACTCTACATATTACTATGAGTTTCAGGCCCTGTTTACACTGGTGCGTTTTAGTTTTAAAATGCATAAGGCCCCATTTACACTAATGCGTTTTAAAACAAAAACGCACAAGTTTTGCTGTGGTTACACTTGTCATTTACACTATGCCAATGTTTTCGAACCTCGAAAACTGAGACTTTCGAAAATGCTGCACACCCCGTTTTAGTTTGAAAATGCCGGGGTTGCATTTTAGTGTAAACGTACCAAAATGGACACTTTTGAAAACAATGGCATGGCTGCCCACATTGGCTTCGCGTATCCTTGAAGACCGTGTAATGGCTGCCGACGTTCACTCTAAACAATAACATAGAGACTGAACTGCAATCTTTGCTGGCTTTGTTGTCATTTTTAGCAGCCATTGTGCAGTTAAACTCAGCATCAGGCAACTGTTTACACTTGTACGCGCATACCCTGCGTGCTTGAACAGTCATGTGACATGCGTTTTTGACCTTGTAGCTTAGATGGAGATCGTTTCTGAAACACTGTGGAAACGCTAGTGTAGACGAGAATTGTTTTCATTTTAAAACGGTGTTTTAAAACGAAAATGCACTAGTTTAAACAAAGCCTCACTGTGTGTTCACACCGCCGGCGGCGAGAGCGTCAAAGTGACGCTAGTCATTCATTTTCAATGAGAGCCGGCGGCGAGCTCCGGCGAGAGTGGCGAGGAGAGTTGAAATCAGGTTAACTTTATGGTAATGAGCTATGACGCGGTTCGGCGGCAACCAATTAGAATGTAGAGGTCCTCGCTTGAGAGGCTTCCGATTGGTTGACACGACTTGTCACTTACTTTGGCTCTGCTTTGACCCTCCCGTCGGCGGCGGTTTGAACGAACGGTACAGCGTTGTTGGCAGGGCGGCCAAGGCGAATGTTGACGCTCTCGCCGCTGGCGGTGTGAACACACGTTACACCTAACGTTTACAGGACACCGGCATTTTCGAACCTCAAAAACTGAGACTTTTGAAAATGCCGGGGTTGCGTTTCAGTGTAAACAGACCGGAGACTTTTGAAAACGATGGCGTGGCTGCCCATGTTCGCTCTGCGTATCCTTGATGACCGTAAACAAAAATTATGCAATTAAATTCAGTATTTTATAATACTGCAGCTACCTACCTGCGTGAGAGGCAAGCTATGATTAGAGCAATCGGCAACACGTCTCTTTTCAAGCGGCATAAGCTGTACATGGAATGCCGGTTTTGGGTTAGACCAGGAAGAACTATGAAGTTGTTGTTTCCGAGGAATGGCGGCAGAACTTTCGGAAGTCCAGATTGGCCCTGGTCCAACTCAGCAAAATACTACATCTGTTTGTGGAAGGAGAGATGACAAGACTGAGGGCGCTTGTGAACATACTCACAAAGGTAGCATGTACCTTGTACTACCCGAGTGATGAGGGAAGGCTCAGAAAAACTGTGAATGCATTTGGACTATCCAGATCAATAGTTTCGATCATCATACGACAAGAGTGTAAGGCCATCGCCATCGTTCTGGGTCCAGACTACATCAAGACACTGAAAACAGTGCCCGAAGTTAATGAACGTGTCGCCAACTTCTTTCAGACACACAGTATGCCGCAGTGCTTGGGGGAAATTGACTATACACGCGGTGAGGTAAAAAATCCTTTGTCTAATTCCACAGACTTAATTAACAGGAAGGGTAAATATTCTTTGAATGTACAAGTGTTATTTGACCACAAATACTGTTTCATGGACGTTGCAGTGTACATGACGTGCGCATATTTGCCAATTCACAACTGAATGCCGACCTAAAAGATGGGACTATTCCCTCCTGCCCTACACAACTACTGGAGGATGAAGATGCTGTTCCCGTATTTCTTCAGGTTGATCCAGCTTATCCCCTGATACCATATCTCCTGAAAGAATACCCCAGTGGTGGAGTTACCCCACAGGAGCAAAACTATGGAGTATCACTTTGTAAGGCACGTATGGTGATCGAGTGCAGATTTGGACATTTGAAGGCATGGTTTGCAGCTCTGAGGAGGGCCATAGACATAAACATGAAGGACCTTCCTTTTATGGACAACGAATCCAAGCAGAAACGAGTGAGATGCGTGTTGACTAGATTTCATGACCCATAAGCCATTTGAGGAGCCTACATTTAGAACAGCATAGATTTAGACCAGCCTACATTAAAATGGCATATCCCTTATTGTTTTATGTATAACAAGTGTATGACTATTTATGTGACCTATGCATCTGTTTTTACCATGATGTATCATTCATGTTTTTACTGCAATGTGCCAGTGTTGTAATGGTACAAATAAATTCACTTATTTCAATTTGCATAGTCTTGGTTGTCTATATTTATAAAGAAAAAAAAATCATGACAAGGAAAATAGAATGACTAAAGTAATAAAGACTTTTATATCAAGGTACATATCAAAATTGTAAACATAAATTAAGCATCACAATACAAAAGTTGTAAAATTGTGTGTGCATAGAAAAACTGGTTTTGGTGAGAGGTGTGTGGTGACGGTGGAGGCATGTAACAACAATTCCCTGAACCCATAATATGCTGCACCAGCATTTCAATGTTTGAGTTCAGACGGTCCATTGTCTGAACAAACTCATTGCCAGATGTTTTAAGTTGTTGCAGAAGCCGCATTTTAATCTCCAGGTCCTCCTGTGCCATAGCATCAGAGGAAAGTTTCCTCTTAACTTCTCTCTTCTGTGATTTATCAGGGAAGCACTGAGTCTCTGCCGTCAATTTCCCATATCTGCAGACACAGAAACATCTTCGACACTTTCTTCACTGGAAATGGACAACTCTGCACCTGTGTGTTCCGAGACAGGCGCCTCTGATCCCATGTCACTGGTCTCTATGCCCTTAGACAATGAGAGTGTGGCCAAAGATCCTCCCCAAATAGACTCACAAAGTTCAAAGAACAGCAAGACCACACGTCTATGGCCACTTTTCTGACCAGAGTCAACTGCTTGCCAATAACGGATGCTTATGGCTTTTAGTTTGGTAACGTGACCTGTGAACACAAAAAACAACCCAGTTATATAAAGCACATAGACACACACACATTATATATATATATATATATATATATATATATATATATATATATATATATATATATATATATATATATATATAATGTATATATTCTATGTACCATTGTTCTTCTATACATCACACTGAAGTGACACCTTCAGTTATTACAAAAGTAGAGCTCTTTGCTTGCTTTCTGTGTAATTCAGTCACAATTTAAAGAAAAGTATTTGTTTTTCATTAGACTGTGACTTTTCCATATATAAGTGAGTGGAAATGGCTAAGGCAATAAGTGCTGCTCTGCTGCCCTCTACTGGTTTTAATGGTAATTTAATGTATTTTATTTTAGATAAAAGTGTGTTTGCCAGTAAGTTTAATGGCAAATTGTGGTGATTATGGTGGTGTTGGTTTAATGTTAGTGATTACGATTGACTGCATAAGAAATTATTTCTGTCTACATTTAACGTTACTGACATTAGCCAGCGTTTTTTTTTTTTTTTTCTTTCAACTTTTTAAAGTCAAAACATTACAGCAACGAGATAAATATAAATAAATAAATTATATATATATATATATATATATATATATATATATATATATATATATATATATATATATATATATATATATATATATATATATATATATATATATATATATATATATTATTGTTATATTATTATATTTTTGTTTATCTATTTACACACTAATCTGTTGTATAAATATGTGCAATATGGCTGTATATCAGCACGCTGTGATTACCTACGGCCGCTTCACCCAACGGTTCTGTGTATCACTACACAACACACTTAGCAACCACTCTTAGCAACGTAAACTGTTTGTTCTCAATTGATATTGTTCATTGAAGCTTACTGTGTTATGTAGAAGAGTATTGAGTAGAAAGATATCGAGTGAGCGAGTTTATTACCTGCGTTCAGATTTAGCATTTTCCTTCAGGTCAGTCCTATGTTTATAATAAAAAAATCTGTTTAAATGTCCGCTTCAATGTCTTGTCCTATCTTGCAATATGTTTTCCTGTGACTGACAGTGATAGTCAAAGCATTTGTCAGTTACGTCTTGTTCCGTGGTCACTACAATTCAGTCTTTTCTAGTCTTTGCCACTGACTGACACACTTATAAAGACTTTGTCACCATCTAATGGCGTGATAATGTAACCTCTGTTGCTGTTCCCATTCAAGGACTATTTTTTTTCTGGCAGAAGGAAGGCTTTTAGTGATTTTTACTTCATGAAAGTTGCATTGATACATATTTTTTGGCTCCGCTTCGCGTCATGCCTAACAATGCCCTTCAGCCATGACTTATTCATGATACAGCACAGCCTCTCGTACCTTATTGCTTACATATTTAATTATGGAAATTACTTTTCTTAGAATAATGAGATGGAAACATCCTAATTCACTGAACCCTTCCTTGTGTTACTTGTGATATAAGAAGACCCTTTTAGTCTCAGTCTCAATAAATTGTTAATGATTACTGAGAAAGCTACTAAATGCTTCTGTCCGCAGCCTAATTAAATGAAAAGATCAAAATAAATATTAGAGTATGGGAATCTGTGTTTGGTCTCAAATAACTGCTGGAGAAGCTGCCTTGAAACTTTGCTTATAACTAATAAGTAATTTTAAAGCTGTTCAACTACAATCTACCCTGCTGAAAAAAAGCTACAATACAAGCTAATAATAAATGATACATCAGATAAAGATATGTTTGCACCTTTAGCTACATATTTGAATATTTTTTATTTTTTAAATTCCTGATATTCTTTATGAATATCAGGAATTTCTAATATAGGGAGTACATTTTTGAATTGTCAAACATGGGATTTTTAATTTCTACCTTGTGTGTAATAATGAATGGTGAAAAAAAATAAAAAATAAAAATAAATAAATAAATAAATTGAAGCACTTGTCAACCTGAATATGATCTTCTGTTAAATAAAAAAAAACAGCCATTATTGAAAAGTCCTTTCCATGATTCTAAAATACATTTAAATAAATGTTTTATAATTAAACAGAAGATGTTTGAAATGTATATTCCTGTATGCCTCCTGTGATCTGTGAAAGTGTTTCCAAAATTTCCCATCATAATACCGGATTAAATTCTTTTCTCATAGCCAGTGGATTTAGAAATCATTACAGTTGTTTTTAATCCCTAATTTAAATGCAGGTCTTTTCAGGCCACGTGTCTGTGTCTAAATCAGTTTGCAGTGACGGTGGGCTTTTATGAACAGAAGGGCCAGAGTCACTGTCTGGTCCAGCGTCCCTTGTGGCTCCCATCAGCAGATGTGTTTGTCATCGGTGAAATGGACCCTGATGTTACATAAACTTCAAAAAATCTGGTTTCTGCTGTGAACTAACATGTTGCCTTAACTAACCTGTTAAATTCCACATGAAAAGGAAGAGAGAAAAGGAGACCCTGAAGTCAAATCATCTCTTTAATATTTAATTTTATTAATGAAGACTTTTGCTATAGCATCTGTAAGACACCCAGTAATCTCACATGCATCTCCTCTTGAGTATCTCAATAATGTTTTAGGTGGTGCTTGGATTTGCCGGTATACCTCACTCAGTGTTGGGGGTAACGCATTACAAGTAACATGAGTTACTTTAGTAGTTACTTGAAAAAAGTAATCTGATTAAGTAATGCATTACTTTTAAATTTACAACAAAACATCCGAGTTACTTTTTTAAATAAGTAACACAAGGTACTTTGTTTTCCCTTTTTACAAGTTCACACTTACAAATAATTAGAGTAAAAGAGTATGTGTATTTGGCGTGCTGTCCTAGGAGAGGGCTCCGACCTCAGAATGTGGCCCGAACCCAGAGTACTAGCTGAGAATGAGGAGTTGGGGTGGAGGAGGGATGCAGAAAAGACTATCTTTATATAGGCCTCCAATCGTATTGATTGGGTAGATCATTTGAAAGTTCTCCTCCCGAACTTTGTTAATAAAACATTATTTATTGACTGGCAGCTCTTCTGTTCCCATTTTGAGAGAAATCAGGAGTAAGTGCAAAGGCGTTGTGTGCGCTGTGTAAACATTATTAGGGCCCGAGCACCGATGGTGTGAGGACCTTATTGTAATTGCTCAGTCAATTCTTTTCCGAAATGAATCACATTTTTGAGGGCCTAAACATGCTTTAAAATTCATGAAACTTTGCACATGCATCAGAAGTGGTGAAAATGTACGTCTGATATGGGTTTCAGAATTAGGTATGGCAAAATGGCTCCATAGCGTCACCTACAAAATTTCAATTAAGCGTCCTTTGCGCTATGTTTCAAGTACAAGTATGAAATTCGGTACACACATGTAACAGCCCAATACCTACAAAAAAGTCCTGAGTGCAAAATGTGAAAACCCACAAGGAAGTGAGATATTTTGAATTTTCTCTGCAGTATTTGCCATTTCCAGATGTTGTACTTTAGCGAACTCCTCCTAGAGTTTTAATCAGATCAACATCATATTTGGTCAGTCTAATCTAAAGGCCTTTGCAACGTTAAATTGCGAAGGGTGTGTCCTTGGTGGCCTGTCAAATTTCGCCATTAAACTGGAAGTTGTAACTCGGGCATACAATGTCCGATCTGCTTCAAGTTTAATTAGAGTCCTGGCCTGAAGACATCTACATGCCAATATTTAGCATCACCTGTGGGCAACAGGAATTGACATGTTTTACACTGTGATTAATTCCTTAATTGAGATTTTACCAGAATTACATCATAATCGGTCAGTCTAACCTTAAGGCCTTAGAGATGTTAAATTGCAAAGATCTTGAGTTTTCGTTGAACGGCGCGTCCGTGACGGCATGACAAAGTCTGATGTTTCACCACGAAACAGGAAACGGTTGTAACATACAATGTCCGATCTGCCCTAAACTTCACATGTTTGATAATAGTCCTGCCCTGAACACATTTACATGACAATATTCAGTTATAGTAATATCGCCACCCACTGGCAACAGGAAGTGACGTGTTTAATACAGTTATGCACTACTAGCAACATACCAAAATATGCGATTGAGTGCTAAACATGCTACAAACATTCTAATACATGCTTATTGTAATTCTAGAGTAAATGTAAGCATGCATTTTCTCATCTGACTTGCACAAAAAACAGATTCAGCATTCCTCAAAATGAATATAGTGAAATGAAAACTCAGAATATTATGCAAAACTGCAAAAATATGTCAGATAATATAAATATAACTTTTTGTTGTTGTTGTTGTTGTTGTTAAAAGAACAAAAAAAAGCAAACCCAGCCCAGATGAGAAGAAGCAATGCACAATGAAGAACCACAATATTTTAATGCATTACTTTTAAAAGTAACTTTGCCCAACACTGACCACTACGGAAGAGGATTAGGGCCAAGCAATCAAAAAATAAAACCATCTCAAGATTAAAGTTGTTAAATTTCAAGAAAAAACTAGTTAAATTTCGAGAAAAAAGTCAAAATAAAATGTTGAGAATAAACTCATTAAATTACGAGAAAAAACTTGTTAAATTTCAAGAAAGAAGTCGAGATAAAATGTTGAGAATAAACTCGTTAAATTACGAGAAAAAAACTCATTATATTTCGAGAAAAAAAGTCGAATTTGTTCTCGACTTTTTTCTCAACATTTTATCTCGACTTTTTCTCGAAATTTAACAACATTTTTCTCATAATTTAACAAATTTGTTCTCGTAATTTAATGACTTTTCCCTGTAATTTAACGAGTTTATTCTCAACATTTTATCTCGACTTTAATCTCGAGATGGTTTTATTTTTTTATTATTGCTTGGCCCTAATCCTCTTCCGTAGACCACAGTTTTTTTTTAAAAAATAAATGTTCCAAAATGAGGTTTTGCAGCAATGCCATTAAAAGAACCATTTTTTGGTTCCCCAAAAAAAACTTTCACTGAATGGTTTAAAGAACCTCTATAGAGAGCCTTTTGTGCACGTATGTTCCCTAGATTTTAAAGGTTCATGCCAATGAAGAACCTTTATTTTTAAGAGTGAAAAGTTAGAGATCTGAGTATGACAGAACAATTTCTTATCAAGATTAAATTATGTGATCTAATCTTTTTGCTTTTTGTACTAAATAAATTTAGGAGAAAATCTGGAGCATAAATGAATAATTGAAAACTCATGATGTCTTCTAAACTATGACAGAGCAACTTCTGAGCAATTACATTGTCCTCTGGGCAGCGATACATTTGGAAAAAATCCATGTACATCTGCAACTTCATACCTGTAGCTTTTGTCCTTCAGAGACTGTTCTAATATCTAAATGCACCTAATACCTACTAAAATTATAGAGTCTAACAAGAATGGAGCTTCTTGCGCACCGTTAGCTTTTAATCACAAACACATATTTTCCAGTTCCTCGATCAACCTGTTGCTCCTGGCAACTGCGCGCCGTCAGTGTCATTCAGACCCTGTTTATTTAGGATGTCAATCACATTGTAATTATGCGGAGGGGGAACCTCTTGTCAAGCGCTGTCTCACGCGCATGCCGTATCTGACAAAGAGAGTGTAATTAAAATCATTATCCGCTAATGACTTCTTTCATTCTTCTTCAAAACCAGGTTCCATTACCACATGCCTTCTCTCTCCTCATTTACAATGTGACATTTATACCATATAATTAGTGTTACTTCTGCATTTGGCAGAACAAGAGATGTTTCCTGAATTTGAGCAAATATGTGTGTTACTAGACTTTCTACTGTGTAATTCGAACGCAGATATTAACCGTGTAAAGCATGAAATACTGTACCAAAAAAAAAAAAAAAAAAAAAAAAAACAGAGAAATATGTGACAGAGAAATGCTTAGTTTTATAATCAAAGCTTAGTTTTTATTGTGGGTCTCAAAACATGCAATGCAATGCAGTGCAATACAATTATGATTGAGAGATGATTGAGAGATCTTGTGATGGACAATTTTCAAACACTGCTTCTGAGCTTTATGAATATTTTGTTTCGAATTAGTGATTCAGATCTCCTATCAAACAGCTAAACTGCTGAAATCACGTGACTTTGGCGCTCCGAACCACATTTTTGAGTCGTAAAGCTCCGAAGCAGTGTTTTTAAATCGTCCATCACTAGATATTGTTGAAGTCATTATTTCGTTTTTTTGGCACACAAAAAGTATTCTTGTCACTTTATAATATTAAGGTACAACCACTGTACTCACATGAACTGTTTTAAATATGTTTTCAGTACCTTTATGGACCTTGAGTGGTTCAGTGGCTTTGCTCTCAATAGAGGCCTTGCTGAGCCATCGGATTTCATCAAAAATATCTTAATTTTACTTCGGAAAATGAACGAAGGTCTTCCAGGTGTGGAACGACATGGGTGAGTAATTAATGACAGAATTTTCATTTTTTGGGTGAACTAACCCTTTAATGTACAAACATATTGAGGTGCAAATAATATCTGCCGATATAAAGTATAAAGAGCATCTAATGTTTATTTACTCTTATTGCAAAGAACTGATCTATTGCTATTTTCACCTATTGTAAACAGTATCTAATTGCTATTTACAATTAGTGTAAATAGCATCTATCGCTAGCCACTGCCAAAAAAACATACATTTACCTGCCCATAGACCCTCCCGTCAAAGAAATCAAGACAGAAGTGGTTGCACAACAGAGATGGATTAATACCCAGTGTAAACAGATATGTGTTTCCCTTAATTGTCCACTTGTGATCCGATCAACCAAAACGTATCTTAATACCAGGTGTCAACAGAGCGGTAGGGCAAAACAACTCATATGATGGCAAAATTATATATATTTTAATGGCATTGTTTTAGATCAACTAATTATGTTTTGCAGAGTATGACACAAAATTTAATCAAAACAGTTTGCCATCAAAGCAACCATGTGTTCTTGCACCCACATTCTGAGGAGATAAACTCCAGTATGATGACTAGCGAGGGCTGTAATGTGAGTGGACAGGTGTGGGAAAGAGGGATTGTGGGATATCAAGGTGAGTGCAGGAGCTTATGGGATAATTGGACCTTTTGTTGATGGAGTATGGCAGGTGGCATGGCCATCTGCTGATGGCTAGTAGCTGCGTAGAGCTAGCAAGGGTGTTAGGACGTCCCTGCGGATGTGATGCTGAGAGTTCCTCTCCATCACTCACGGCTCAGTGCACAGCAGGTGAGAATCAGATGGTGTGGAGAGGTGAAGGCAGCGAAACACTCCATCAAAGACCAGCTGAGAATCAGCTTTGATGGAGCAACGCTCAAGTTACATGGCCAAAGGAAATTAGCAGGCTCATTCCTGTGGGGAGAAAATAAAAAAAAAAATCTTGTTTTAGGGTACATATATACCAGAATTATGCTCTGGTCAAGCTCAGGCACTTAAACTTCTTTATGACCTGATTACAATGGCAAGAATATGAACAAGATGTTTATAAAGAGCTAAAGTTAGCCATTAGCAGTTTGCAATTGACAGCTGTCAACTTGAATATTCAAATGATTTCTGAACGCCATGTTACATTTAAGACTGGAGTAATGATGCTGATTGTCATTACATAAATAATTACATTTTTATATATCAAAATACAAAAGTTATTTTAAATTGTAATCATATTTCACAACATTGCTGAGTATGAGAGACTATATATATATATATATATATATATATATATATATTTTTTTTTTTTTTTTTTTTATTAAATTATGTGTGTTTAATAGTTTATATGGAAATGGACATGAAAACGATTAACATCTCATTAGCAAATGTACACGTGCAGACATCTTCCTTATGGCCATGTGTCTCCATTGTGTAAAACTGCGGTTAATGTGCGTAATCTCTTAGCGCCACTGTAAGATGTTTCTCATGTTTATCGCCACATCAAAACAAACACACATACACATAGAGCTGCCCACCATCTAATTTCTGCTTCCCTGCAAGGCCTGATTCATTGTATTCTTTCTCCTGAGGGAGAGCTGGTGGATGCGGTGGAGCTTTTCTAAAAGCCGTGGAATAGCAAACCGCTGTGCACATACTGCGAGGACAGAGGAAATGACCCGGGCCCTGGAGAGCTGTTTAAATTTTTACAATCACCATGTGGTAAAAGTTCTCCAGTCCTAGCACAGGCAGACAGCTGACTGAAGAGTGGGGAAGCATCCCCAAATGAACCTGAGCAGGCGAGATGGCAAGGACAGATGCTTGAGTCAGACATAACCAGATTTATTTTCTAACGAAAATGCAAGTGGTGCTTAAAAAGTTGCTACAAACTTTCTAGGGTGGTATGGGTTGTTGCCACTGAATTGCTATGAGGTGTTGTGGATTCAAAAGTGTTCTTGTGTTTTTTGTGTGTGTGTGTTTTTTTTTTGGGCATTTGTATGAATTTGCCAGGGTGTTGTGGGTGGTTACTAGTGCATTGCTGCTATGTGCTTTCTTTTGTTATGAATGTTTTAAGCGCATTGCAACTGTGTGAGGTTGTGTTTTAAATGTTTTAAAGCTACAAAGTGTCAATTTTTCACTGCTAGAGGTCGCTCATTCAAAATAGAGGTGTAGCTTGATTTCACGGAATCATGGGATGTGTTGACTTCACGTCTACAGCCGGTGGAAATGAATCGGGCAGAAATCATGTTTATGAATGAGATTATTAACATTACTGTGGTATGAAGCAGAGCCGAGTGCTGTGCGAGCTGAACGAGGCCACTGGAGCGATTGATAATGAGAGACGAACGCAACACGCGTCTCGAGCCGCAGTCGCCGCTTCCGCTTTTCCCTGTCATTCATATGTGGGGTAAAGCAGAGTGTTTTTATCATATTAGATAAATTTGTGTGTTGAAATTTGTTATAGTTCTATTCTGTGTTCACTTGGCAGCTACTATGAAACACTTGTTGCACGCTGCAGTAAGCTAGATCCGTATTCGGCATGGTAAAACATGGTACTCGCTGAAAATCAAGAAAATAGGATTTAAAGTCAAGTCAAGTCACCTTTATTTATATAGCGCTTTTTACAATGCAGATTGTGTCAAAGCAGCTTTACATTGATAAGTGGTATAGAATTTTAGCTGCACAGCAGCTCTTAAAGAATAGTGTCAATGCAGGCTGATCAAAGCACTGTTGAATGTCAAATGTCAGTGTCCCCAACTAAGCAAGCCAAAGGCGACAGCGGAAAAGAACCCAAACTCCAACAGGTGAAATCAGGTGGCAAACAACTGGCAAATAGGTGTTAAAATGGAGAAACAAACATTGGGAGAAACCAGGCTTAGTTCTCCTCTGGCGAACAATGCTCTGTTACGACTCAGGTTGCTATCATAAGTCCAATAGGATCGCAACATTCAAAGTATTTATTTCAGTTCCATCCAGTTGAGGATTGTATTCATCACGCCGGTATGGACAAAACATTAAGACTTACTGTGTTGAGCTATATAACATGATTAGTTTTCTGTTGATGATTGCATCCAAACAGTTGTTCACCTGTCTAATAAAACGCATAATATATTAAAGCGTCTTTGGTGTTTCTACAAAATAAAACCGGAAATCGAGGATAATGCGGATATGATGTAATTGATAAGCGACGCACAGACATGTCCTAAGTCTTGGGTTAAAATTGTCAACAAAATTTATAACATTGTTCTAGTGGTTTTTGGATATTTTAATCTAAAAATCTTACATATTGTGCCTTTTAAACAGATTTCTGTGGGGTTGCTGAGGAGAGTTTTCTAGGCCGTTGCTAGGGTGTTGTGGTTTCTAAAGTTCCCTTTCAGTTGGTCACGTTCGACGTACGTCAGTAGTGACCGACGAATTGGGATATCACTAGAGAGCCCTATCAGCTTCGAGTGAACTAAAACAAGCCAATGGAATTGGCATGCGATATTTGCATAATGCGCACCGCCTCCGACAGGTGTATATAAATAGGAAGCAGATGCAATAGCACTCTGTCTTTCGCTTCGGAGCCAAACATTGGTGTCCTGCTTCAGACTTCACTAAAGTGAAACTAAAAGAGCCTGAGATTCAGCGTCTTTTTTGTGTTGGCGTCAAGGCACTACCACTACAGCGAGGTTGCGAGCTTCCTGAGGAGTCTGAGCTTAAAGCTTTAAACGTTGTTTTCACAGCAAAGTGAATTTCCCATTTAACACGCAGTTTGTTGTTGCGATTTGGGCCAGTTCCTCTTGGTGTGTTCGGGGAGTGGTGTACCCGAACACATCGCGTCACTCCCTGTGTGCTTCAGCACGACAGAGCTGACTCTTCCCTTTCTAAAAAAGCTTCACAGACGAACCCTGACCGTATGTCATTTCGTCTGTGCGTTACTGGGTGCGGTCGTTCCCTGGTCCCAGCTGACGGGCACAATCGCTGCATCACGTGTTTGGGCGCTCAGCACGCTGAAGCAGCTTTTGTGGATGGTTCATGTTCCCACTGCGGGAATATGACTATCGCAGTGCTGAGATCGAGACTCCTCTTCCTGAAATCTCAGGGAGCGGGGGTCCCCTCCCCTATGCCCCGTTCGGCCAATTTTTCTGGCTCCGGTCGGAATGACGGTTCGGCGGTGCATAGGCAGGGTGATCTGAGGATCACGGTTAGGGCATCCCCGCCGAGCACCGCTCCTCAGGCCCCTGCCGCCTCATCAGCACTGCAACCCGTTGTGCTGTCATCGGTTTCCGCTGGGCCCTCTACGGACTGTCCATCCGTTTCCTTTGGTGCACCTGCTGCGGATCAGATGTCGATCTCAGCATAGGAAGGTGAGCAGGAGTCTCGGGAGATGAGGATTCGCCGCCCGAGTCTGATCCCGAGTTGACGGCTGTGCTTTCCCGGGCGGTCGAGAGTGTCGGGCTTGTGTGGAACCCTCCATCCTATCCCGGCCCTTCTTGGCTGGATGATTGGTACCTCGGAGCGGGACGCTGGGTTTGACCCAATCATTTCTTCCCGGAGGTGCACGATGAGGTGACCAGATTTTGGCAAACGCCATATAGCGCTCGTGCCAGGTCTGGGCCCTCGTCCGCCTTCACCTCCCTGGACGGCGGAGGGGCTAAGGGGTATGATCGGATTCCCCCAGTCGAGCGGTCCGTTGCGTTGCAGCTGTGTCCAACAGCCACCGGCTGGCGCAGTGAACCGCGTCTCCTGTCCCGAGCCTGCAAATTCTCGTCAGGACTGACAGAGAAAGCTTACAGAGCCTGTGGACAAGCTGCCTCCACCCTGCATGCCATGGCCCTTTTGCAGGTTTACCAGGCAAAAGCGCTATCGGAAATGCCCCAGGGTGAGCTTGACCAACAGTTGCTTGGTGAGCTGCGCGCTGCCACCGACCTCCGTGCGACGAAGGTGAAAGCCCGTTCTGTTGGTCATGCGATGTCTACGTTAGTAGTCCAGCAGCGCCACCTCTGGCTGACCCTGGCGGACATGAGGGAAACCGACAAACATCGGTTCCTGGACTCCCCCGTGTCCCCGGTCGGCCTTTCGGTGTCCCCGGTCGGCCTTTGGGCGACCTGGAGGGGAAGGGTCCTGCTCTTCAGGAGAGTTTGCCATCAGCTCTCCCACCCCCGGAGGAGGGGCGGGGGGAATTTGTGTGTCTGTCTGTCCAGCTACCACCGCTGGCTCTCCGGAGACCAGCGGTACCCACTTCCTCACAAAAAGAGCAGTTTCCCCAACCTCCAGGTCACAAGAGGGCGCATCTGTCAGCGTGCGAGGCCCCGCCATGCCGCTCGCAGCCCCCTCTCACTTCGCCAGCAGGTGGCAGTGTGATGGTGCAGGCCACGCCCCTTGCGCCGTCTCCCATACGCACTGCTGCCTCGCAGAGTCTGACCACACTCCGGGCCGCTCCCATGCCGTCCGAGTCGGGTCCCCGTACTCTGCCTCGCTGCCCCACCCCTGGTGCATCTGTGGTGCCTTTGGTCCTGCTGGTTCGATGTCTGGAAGCATGGACAGCGCTTCCCAGCCCATCCCGCTGGCTCATTCACACCATCAGACTTGGCTATGCGATTCAGTTCACCCGGCGTCCGTGGGCATTTTCAAATGCGTCCGTCCCCAGGATTGGTTTGCAGCGATCGACCTGAAGGACACATACTTTCCTGTCTCGATTTTGCCTCGCCACAGACCCTTCCTACGGTTTGTGTTCGAGGGTCAAGCATATCAGTACAAAGTCCTGTCACCCTGCGTCTTCACGAAGGTTGCGGAGGCGGCCATTGTTCCCCTCAAGGAACAAGCCGTTCGTATTCTCAACTATCTCGACGACTGGTTGATCCTGGCCAGCTCGCGAGATCAGTTGTGCGAACACAGGGACATGGTTTTAGCTCATCTCAGCCGTTTGGGCCCTCCGTGTTCCCGTGACACCGAGCTGCAGTCGCACCCTCATCTGGTGGTTGGACCCCTCGTTCCTGTGGACAGGAGTGCCCCTGGAACAGGTGTCCAGGCACGCTGTGGTCTCCACAGATGCCTCTGCCACTGGATGGGGGGCCATGTACAACGGGCATGCAGTGTCGGGTCTGTGGACGGGGCCTCAACTGCATTGGCATATCAATTGCCTGGAGTTTCTAGCAGTACGTCTTGCACTGGGCCACTTCAAGGAGCTGCTGTCAGACAAGCACGTACTAGTCCGCTTGGACAGCACTGCGGGCGTTGCATACATCAACCATCAAGGTGGTCTACGCTCCCGTCGCATGTCGCAACTCGCCCACCCGCCATCTCTTGTTATGGAGTCAGAAGCATCTGAGGTCCCTTCGTGCCATTCATGTCCCAGGTCTGCTCAACCGTGCAGCCGACGAGCTGTCAGATCCGTGCTTTCCTTCCTGCAAGAGGGCTTGGAGTGAAGGTTGTCTCCCTCCACCCTCAAGGTCTATGTTGCCGCTATCGCTGCACATCACCACGCAGTTGAGGGTAAGTCCCTGGGGAAACACGATCTGATCGTCAGGTTCCTGAGGGGGACGAGGAGACTGAATCCTTCTCGCCCTTCCTCCGTACCCTCTTGGGATCTGACCCTGTTTCTTACATCTCTCCGGGGTCATCCCTTCGAGCCTCTGCAATCAGTCGAGTTAACCCTTTTGCACGTAAGATTCAAATATTCTGTCTGATCCCCCAGTGTGAGTTTTTTAAGGCGACCGTTATTTAGAACGTATCGCTTTATGGTTTCCATGGTGACGCGTCATTGCTTGTTACGTGACACACTGCAGCACTGTATGAATGATGCTTTCATTTATGATCTGCTTTCATTTAATTTTTCCTTTTTTTATTCAAAATATTCACTAATTTGTTAACTATAGCATGAAATATCTAATATTCCGATTGCCAAATATGTGCAAGTGGATGTGTTTTGCTGTTTAAACACCTTTATAATGATCGCATTAGTTGAGCCATATGAGCGATGGGCGCCGCCATGTTAGTTTGCGCAGAGAATCGGATCTGTTGGATTTACAAGCCGTGAATTTATCCAGTTCTCCCGAAATACATGAAAGTAAGTGTGCCGGTGAACTGGGGAAGAATAGAGTAAGCTTTTAAGTTACTTTCACAATGTATATCTGATATGAATTAAACGTGTTGTCAAGATATAATGGAAAGGGTTGTTATTTCCGCTTCTTTATTTCCACTGGATAGTGGATGCCATCGCCTTGGCGTACGAATCCCAGGGGTGCCTTGCCCGCTTGGGTTGAGAGCCCACTCCACCAGAGGAGTGGCCTCTTCCTGGGCGTAGGCTCATGGTGCCTCGCTGACAGATATCTGTAGAGCTGCAGGCTGGGCGACACCTAACACTTCGTTAGACTCTATAGCCTACGCGTAGATCCGGTATCTTCCCGTGTAAGACTCCTCCCCCATTGGGTAGGTAGTGGCCTCCGCAGCGTCCCCTACGGGTTCGCTTCCCCAGTGTGGTTTAGTTTACTTAGAGAGTGGGTATTCTGTAAAACAGCAGTAAACTCTCTCGGCATACAGCTCGCCCCATTCACCGTCCCAATTGGTGTGACGGGTGGCTAGAGCTTGCGCTGGGCACTGGAAGGGGTTTCGTAACTGTGGCGCTTTAGTTGGGATCCCAATTCGATGGTCACTACTGACGTACGTCGAACGTGACCGACTGAAAGGGAACATCTCAGTTACGTATGTAACCCTCGTTCCCTGAAGGAGGGAATGGAGACGTACGTCCCGTCGCCACAGTTTCTGTACCCTCGCTGTTGTGCGGACACCAGTTGTCTCCTCAGCGAAAAACAGAGTGCGATTGCATCTGCTTCCTATTTATATACACCTGTCGGAGGCGGTGTGCATTATGCAAATATCGCACGCCAATTCCATTGGCTTGTTTTAGTTCACTCGAAGCTGATAGGGCTCTCTAGCGATATCCCAATTCGTCTGTCACTACTGACGTACGTCTCCGTTCCCTCCTTCAGGGAACGAGGGTTACATACGTAACCGAGATGTTTTATCCATCCATCCATCCATCCATACATATTTCTATTCCTATGTCAGGATGTTCCTTGTGGTTTCCAGGGTGTTGTTATGGGCTCTCAAGTGTTCAATTTGTTATGAATTTGCCAGGTGTTGTTGTGTGGTTGCTAAGGTGTTGCTATAAGGGTCCTCAAATATTCTGAATAGTTTTGGCTTTTTGCTATGCAACTGCTAAGGGTGGTTAAATGAGCAATAATGGTTTCACTTTATTTTAAAGCTCTCTTTAACACATTCTGTTGACTATAAGTAACATTGCACCTACTTGTCTACTAACTCTCATTAGAGTGTTAGTAGAGTATTAGTAGACTGGTAGGGACAGGGTTAGAATAAGTTGACATGTACTTGTAAAGTTACTTATAGTCAGTAAAATGTTTGTTGGGGGAGTATCAAAATAAAGAGTTAGCAGATATTAAGCAGAAAGTCTACTAATACTCAGAGTTAGTTGACATGTAGTTGCAGAATGGACCATCAAAATAAACTATTACTGCAATAATTTGTGGTTTCTAATGTGTTTGGAGTATTTTTAGTCCATTGCTACATGTAAACTTTCTACTCTTTTTTTTTTTTTTTTTTTTAATTATTATTGATTGTTGACTGTTCTGGGTGGTTGCTTACTGCCCAACTTTTTTTCTTCTTCTTCTTCTTTTTTTTCTCCATCATTCATGTCTGTAGCACAAGCGGTGATGGTCACATTGTGTGCTGAAGTTTAATACTATAGGGTTAGAGGTTTGTTGACACTTGCCTTTCCAATAACAAGGCAGAGGAGAACAGATACAGCTCTGGTTGAGAATAACAAAACAACACACTGTCACAGCAGAAAGACTGTTATGAGAAAGGAAGTGTGGAAAAAAATATAGTGTGTCCCCAACTTAAACTTGTCATCAGGTTCAGTGAGCGTTGCGCTGTCAGTAACAAAGAGTAAGATAGATGTGCCTAAATAAATACGCCAAACTCACATAGCAAGGTAAGGAGAGGTGAAAAGAAAAAGAAAAAGAAAAAGAAAGATAAAGAAACTGCTCTTGAATTTTAACAGAATGGCTGCAAAGATTACCTGTCCTTTCTTGGCTATATCTTCTTCTTTTGTGTGCTGACAGTGAAGCTGCTTTCAAAATCACACGGTCCCTTCCAGTGGTGTAAGCAGAATTTTATTAGGCCTGGACAAAACTGTGCGGGCACTTTCACATAGGGTCCTTCACTTTCCTACATATTCCTTATAGCCAAAAGCAAACTAATGGACACAATATTCAGGTAATTTTTAGGGGCCAAGCACCGAAGGTGCGTAGGCACCTATTGTATCTGTTGGCATTCTTTATTATTATTATTATTATTATTATTATTCCTCTCTGGGATTCTATGGCTGCCAGAGATGGGCATAAATACATGAAAATGTATTTCAAATAAAACACAAAATACTGTGTGGGAAAATGTATTTAAATACAAATACACTATTTTGTATTTTAAAAATACACAAAATACACGTGAAACTGGCCATCCACTGAAGTATCACTATTAAGGCCCATTCACACCACGAATGATAACTACAAAGATAACTATATTAGCATATTCTATACATGCGCTTTTGTTACTTTAAATGCTCCCACTGTAGTCAATCATTTTATCCTTTAAAACTCATCTTTGATAATCAAATTGATTTTTTATTTTTATTTTTGATTATTTATTTTTATTTTTTTGCATGTTTGTCACATTTTAATGTTTCAGATCATCAAAAAATTTTAATATGATAACACAAGTAAACAAAACATGCAGTTTTTAAATGAAGGTTTTTATTATGAAGGGAAAACAAAATCCTGTGTAAAAATGTGCTTGCTCCTAAACCTAATAACTGGTTGGGCCACCCCTAGCAGCAACAACTGCAATCAAGTGTTTGCGATAACTTCCAATAAGTCTGTTACAGTGCTGTGTTGGAATTTTGGCCCACTCATCTTCGCAGAATTGTTGCAATTCAGCCACATTGGAGGGCTTTCGAGCATGAACGCTTTTTGAAGGTCATGCCACAGCATCTCAATAGGATTGAGGTCAGGACTTTGACTAGGCCACTCCAAAGTCTTCATTTTGCTTTTCTTCAGCCATTCAGAGGTGGACTTGCTGGTGTGTTTTGGATCATTGTCCTGCTGCAGAACCCAAGTTCACTTCAGCTTGAGGTCACAAACAGATGGCCGGATATTGTCCTTCAGGATTTTTTGGTAGACAGCAGAATTCATGGTTCCATTTATCACAGCAAGTCTTCCAGGTCCTGTAGCAGCAAAACAGCCCCAGACCATCACACTACCACCACCATATTTTACTGCTGGTATGATGTTCTTTTTCTGAAATACTGTGTTACTTTTACGCCAGACAAAATGAGACACACACCTTCCAAAAAGTTAAACTTTTGTCTCGTCAGTCCACAGAGTATTTTCCCAAAAGTTTTGGGGATCATCAAGATGTTTTCTGGCAAAACTGAGATGAGCCTTTATGTTCTTTTTGCTCAGAAGCGGTTTTCGTCTTGGAACTCTGCTATACAGGCCATTTTTGCTCAGTCTCTTTCTTATGGTGGAGTCATGAACACTGACCTTAACTGAGGCAAGTGAGACCTGCAGTTCTTTGGATGTTGTTGTGGGGTCTCTTGTGACCTCTTGGATGAGTCGTCGCTGCGCTCTTGCGGTAATTTTGTTCGGCCGGCCACTCCTGGGAAGGTTCTCCTGGGAAGGGCCTTCTTTGTGCTTGGCCCCGTAATTGCTGCTTGCAGCTATATTTTATTATTGTTATTGAAAATACACTGCAGTAGAACACACGCACAGTACAGTAAAACTACATTGTCTTCATCACAATCACGTTTGTAAGTCCGTAGGGAAAAAGCATGTCCAATGTCAGCACTAAATACTGTTGCAGATTACAATACTGGAACTATAAAGCTGTGTAGAAATAATCTCTCTACAAAACACAGACATGAACTTTCATTGATTGTGAATTAAGTCGTACAACATAAACAAACAACAGCACCTAGAATAGCTACAACCAGTCCACATACAAAATAACATGAACAATGTTGCCATTACCTGCGGGCTGATGGATGGGTTCTCTCCCACATCAATGCAAATTTTTAAAAGTATTTTTTATTGAATTTTGCTTAAACATCTCTGCTGTTTTTTGAACATATTTTAACACATAATTGCAAATTATAACCGAATGGGTGAACACACACAAACTCACAGGTGCGAAATGTTATAATAATATTTGTATATATTTTATATATTTAATATTTTTATATATTAAAATCAATGGAAAAAAAAACAATACTTTAATAAATATAATATTTGTACAATAACTGGGGGGCCCATTCATCATAGAGGCTACACCGCATGGGGCCGGTTGCACCAGCTGTGCGTAAGTTACAGCGTAGCCTAGTTTTGATGTAAATGGGCACTGTTACAACTTAAGCACTACTAAATATTGTTGCATTGCACAAGCTTAGTTGAAGCATAACTCTATGTATATACTAAATATGTACAGAAGCCTCCTATCAGGAGTAACGGTTGGAATAAAATAGCAGACTGACTGAACTGCATCAATAAGCTCTCATTGGGTTAGTGCACCAAAAAATGAAAATTCTGTCATTAATTATTCACCCTCATTTCATCTCAAACCCGTAAGACCTTCGTTTGTCTTCGCAACACAAATTAAAATATTTTTTGATGAAATCCGAGAGTATCTGATCCACACAAATGCAGCAACGAACGACATTGCACCTTTTGAGAAAGGTACTAAAGACATTGTTAAAGTTGGCGACATGACTACAGTGGTTCAACCTTAATATTTTGAAGTGATGAGAATACTTTTTGTGCACAAAAACAAAACAAAAATAACAAATTTATTCAACAAATGTGTCTGTCCCCTGATATTAACGTTGAACCTCTGTAGTCACGTTGCCAGTTTCTGTCTTAATGACAGAAATTTAATTTTTGGGTGAACTAACACTGCATATAAAACTGTCAGATGCATTTGTGAAGTTGTTTACACACTTGACCTCTCCCCTGAGTATTCATTCTGCAAATTAGGTATACAATTTTCTTTCAGCACATTCATATTTTTTGTCTGACATTTCTAAAACCTTCGCTTTTGGATTATTTAACTCATTCAGTCTGTCAACCGGCAGCTTTACTGGAAGGACAGTGTTTTGATAACCAGACATAAGTGCGTGTTGCTGTGACAGTTGTTATTTCCAGCCGTGACATTTTGTTCTTGTAAAGAGTGAACAGGGGCAAATATAACTGCCATACAAAATGTATGAAAAGCGATTTAAAAACCGGTTTACCTTGAGGGATAAAGCTGAGTGAATTTTTTCACAAGCGTTCCTGAGAGAGATGACAGGCAGTGTGAGGAAACGGCAGCTAAATACAGACGCGGTTACTCAGTTTTCTACATAGGCCTATTAGACATATGAATAAGAGTTAATGTGTGTGCATTTTAAAATAAAATATTATTTGCAAATAGTTTAAATTGATTACTTCATAGCTACAATTAGACCTAGAACCTAGATTTGGACCTAGATTTATTCCCTTAAATCCCTTTTAATCCTTTATTTAATTCCTTTTTTTTTTTTTTTTTTTTCAACACTATGTTGCTCTCTGGGAGCAGATTTTGAGCTGTGTTTTATTCAATTTCATCTTTTTCTTCCTACTTGGAAAAGTCCATTTTTAAACCTGGATTGAGCTGAAACTCTTCATTTGAACCTGATAATGATAAACATTCACAAGAAAATTCAATGCATAAAAGAGTTCTGTAACTGCTCTCTGTCTTTCTTTTTTCCATTATCCTTATAGCATTTTTCTTCATAAAGCTGAGGAACTGTCTTTAGTCTTCTCCCCATGGTCAGTAACATGTGAATTGCGCACGTGTGATGATAATGTGCACATGTGATGTTGTGATAGGCCAGAGTGTGACTCTCCATATAACTTTAAGCTTTTGATGAAAGGCTGACCACATTGATGGTGACAGTGCTTTTTGATGATAGCGTATCTGTGTCCTGGTGGGTTTAAATGAAAGCCCCTCAATCGCTGCACACAGATATACTGTTGTTTTCTATCTTTTTGAGGGAACACATTCACTAAATGAGTTTGTTAAAGCTGTTTATTTCAAATGTATCTCTTGTGGGCTTGTAAAGAAGCTTCAATATGTTGGTTAAAAGCTCTGAGGAGGATCTGAAAATATAGGTTTTCGGGATAATGGTATAAGAAGATAACAATCTGCCAATATAGTTCTGTTTATTTTAGATGTCATGTATAATGTAAATAAAACAAAGATTATTGGAGTACTTTTTTTTTTAAACAAGAAAAACGTCCTTCTACTTCAAAATTTCACATTTAATTGAATATTTTTCTTTGTAATTAACAGTGAAATTTATGAGTGAAAATTGTATCTACACCTTTTTTTTTCTGTCTTTCAATGTATGTTGGCTTGTGTTGTTTTATTTATTATTTTAAAGGAAACTATGGATGTCAAATTTCATTTTATTTTAGGTAACTCCATAGCGAATGGAGTAGGAAAATAGGGTCCAAATAAAATAAAAGTTCTAGGATAACTACAAGTTTTGTTCTTCATTCTCTTACTTTTTGTCTGTAAACCGCTGGCATCTTGACCTGGTTTGACAGGCGTGGGGTGTCACACTAGTCACAATCCCTCTGGAAACAAAAAGAATATGCAATGATCTGCCATATGAACAACAGAGATGGGAAGGGAGAGATGTGGAACTTATTTTATATTCTTCTAGTGTTTCTCTGAACCATTTGCACATGTTTCACTATTATCTAATTTTCAGTTCTCCTGTTTTAGGGATCTTTTCCAAATATAGTGAAATATCATTACAATTTTAAATTATTGTTTTCTATTTTAAGTAATTTAAAAATATAATTTATTCCTGTGTTGACAAAGCTGAATTTTCAGTATGATCACTTCAGTTATCAGTGTCCCATGATCCTTCAGAAATCATTCAAATATGCTTATTTGCTGCTCAAGAAACATATTTTACATGCTGCAGGTGGTGGCCGTTCTACCATATTTGTACATAAAAAGGTAAATTGTACGAATATAATGATAAATTGGAAGGAAAAAAGAATTCAGCTTGTCACTCACTGAGTTGTTTTTGGTGTAATTCCTTCACCTTGACATTCCTATGGTGAATAGCACAGATTCTTGCCAAAGCATGCTAGGAGCCATAATTATAATGTCTAAATTCAATGATCCCGCTAGCCAGAATCCCATTTCCTGTATAATTTCATGTGTGCTTTTTCAGTTTGCCAATAAGTGACTTGTTTGGGTCGTTACACCAAGAGTTCCTTTGAAAACCTGTCACCTGTGTTTTTCTTTGCTAGTTGTGTTCATTTCATTTTACACTTTTGAAGCTGTCAGCCTCTGCGCATGGTTGGGATGGCAGTATTGGGTAGCTATTGTTTCTGGTGTTGTAAATATGAATTTATTCACTTTGGTGTGTCCCCGCACCGAGATGTGACATTTCACTGCTGTGTTTTTAGACAGTTCATCCCTCATTGGCAAGTCTGGAAGCTAGAGAGGCAAAAATGTGTTGTGATCAGAATTTGGGATTCCAGCTTAATTCAGATGCATTTCCTGAAGAAAAGAGCAGTGACTATACAGGGCAGAAAAAGATTGGTATTAAAGGTTTAGTGTTAACATTTAATTCTGTGTAAATGCAGCTCCAGAGCCACCTTTTTTTCTGTCATTGTTGTAAATTAAGGGGGAAGAAATGCATGCTTTTATTCAGCAAGGATGCATTAAATTGATCAAAAGTGATGTTGCAGACTGCTCCAAGACTTTGGTTGAAGATCCAAATGCAGCTTTATTGGGACATTCCAGAATCATAATTCATATAACAATCAAATTGTCCAACACATAGTCAAACAACTGAAATAAGCTACAAGGCAGAAAACACAGGCAAAATGGATAATCCAGAATACAGAGAATCAAAAAACCAACACACAGGAAACCAGGATAATGCTCAGAAATGCAGTGCAACAACATACAAGACTTTGCAATGAATGACTGAATAAGCAGGGCTTATATAGGCAGAGTTAACAAGGATAATGAGAAACAGCTGAAAGTAATCAGGCATAATGAGTCTGGACAATGGGTTATGGGAAATGCAGTCCATGGTGAAATAACAATGATGGAAGATGACAATGTCAAGATTCATCAGGCTCAAATTGGTATATAGAGGTGCATCAATTTTTGGTCAAGATCTTGTATTGACAATGCAAGAGTCAAGCACTCTGAAAAGTCTCCTCCCAAAGACTTTCAATGAATTTAAGGTCTGAACTCAGAGGTGCCAATTCATGTGTGAAAATGATTCTTCATGCTCTCTCCCAACCATTCTTTTCACACCTTGAGCCTGATAAATCTTGGCTTTGTCATCCTGGAATATGGCCATGATACATCTTCCTACATGGAGTGTGTAGCTTTGCATTTCTTAAACAACCATCAATTAGGGTTAAATGTTGCCAAACATATACCATGCTAGAAATATAATAATCACAGCAATAATGATCCAATCATAGACAATTAAGTATTTGCCTATTGAAATCTAAACAGTGACTTCATGTTGATGTTGCTGTTAATCTCTTTTACATGTTTTGGTATATTTAAACTGAATGAGATTTGAGAGCTGTGGTGAAGGGGTACATTTTCGGCAAATGATAACTTAAATATTAGCTTTTTCTCACAAAAAAGCCTCAGTAGACTTGAAATAAAAAGGAAGTCAAATGGACTGCTGTTATGGTGATAAAAAATGATTTTTTTTTGTCATTTTTGGAGCCTAACATCCCCAGACCCAATTATGTTGACATGCTGCAGAATTTTTCTTTTATGTTTGACCGAAGAAGGAAGGAGCCATTTGCTCCCTAATGGCAACCACACACTATAATCGGTCTGATTTTCAGCCCAATTCTCCCCTTCCGACATAGGTAATGTCCAGATTATCTTGATGGTTCTATAGATTATTTTATCAGATTTTCTTGAGGTGATGTGTTAAGAATGATTGAATCTGCATGGAAGAACATCAGGGCTGCACCGTTCTTAAATCAGAAATCCTGTTGTGTGGGGAGAACCCCGAGAACAAACGTGTGCACATTCACGTGGAACGAAACAATACCCGATCAGAAAGTGAGCTGATGGAAGATGGAAGCACTACAATAACACTACTTACCCCAAACCTTTTTTCTTTTTTTCTGCAAATTTTCTGTAAAAAGCAGTCCAAACACTATTATCACCATTTCTTCTTGGCCTGTCATCTGCCATGTTTGTTTACTCTAAAGTCACATTAGACCACGAGGGATTTTGCGAGATTTTCCATGTTCACAGTTGGAAATCTGGTTATTTGTGAATGGAAACTGTTAATGTGTGGTGTGCTGTCTTGGTCATTTATCAGCATGTTTGTGGTCTCTCACATTTTGAAAATCTGATAAAATTTTAAAGGTGCCCTAGAATTAAAAATTGAATTTATCTTGGCATAGTTAAATAACAAGAGTTCAGTACATGGAAATGACATACAGTGAGTCTCAAACTCCATTGTTTCCTCCTTCTTATATAAAATTTCTAATTATGCCCCAAAATAGGCAGTTAAAAAAAAAAAAATAATATAAAAAAATCTATGGAGTATTTTGAGCTGAAACTTCACAGACATTCAGGGGACACCTTAGACTTATATTGCATCTTGTAAAAAAATGTTCGATGGCACCTTTAAAAATCTTTTATTGTGGACAGCCTTTAGTAGTACTTATAAATCAGCCTATTTACATAATTTCAGACAACCCACCAACTTGTCAAAATGAAAACAGTAGAAAATCCCCAGAGTAAATGAGGATGAATTTGATGCAGAAAGTTGTTGAGAAGAATAATACGTTAAAGATGCATTGTAAATTCACTGTAATAAAAAAAATAAAATAAAAAAAATAATAATAATAATGTACTGAATAATGGCTTCTATGCTCCGGCATTCAAGTATTCCTCATATCTGCATTATTTTCATATGTCCCAGTCATATACACACACAATTATATCAGACTGTAGTTGGTCACTGAATGTGGTAACTGAATTTCTGCCAAGTTCTGGATCAAGATATGACAAGTGTTCAGCAGTTAATTAGTCTGGAGTGTAGAGCTGGAGCCCGCTGCTCATTTTTTGGCCTCCTCCTTGACCCGTGTAATGTAATATCAACACTGTTCTTTAGGGCTTACTCTCACTGACCTGAAGCTCTCCTGACAGGTTGACTGACTTGTGATACACCAGCTCTGTTCCAACACCTAGTGAGCTCCTCGCCGAGGCATCATAGGTATGCTCAAAGTGTGAAGGCCATTGTGAACAGCAGCTAAATTATGCTCTTTTTTTAATAAGACGACTCATTTCAGCCAAAATCTAAGGGAGCACCGCAGGTGTCCTTTGCGAATATGACAATCTCAGAAATGCTTTACAACAAGGTCAGAATATATATATGTATATATTCCAAATAATAAAAGTAGTTGCTAGTATATCTAAATTCAGCCTGTAGGGACAACATTGATTAAAACATGTATTTAATTCAGTGTTGAAGATGATCAATTTTTGTGTGTGCAATATATTTTGTGTGTTTCTTAACCCTGTAAAGGAGTTGATAGTCATAAAAACCATGTACAGGTATGTATATGTGTGTATTCAATAGCTATTTTTGAACCAGCTTAGCAACATGCTTTTGAAGAACATTATATTCATACTATATTACTTATAAGGCTCCATTTTGTCTTTATCTGAAAGTGTTAGTTCACCCAAAAATGAAGATTATGTCATTAATTACTCACCCTCATGTTGTTCTACACCCGTAAGACTTTCGTTCATCTTCGGAACACAAATTAAGATTTCTTTGATAAAATCTGATGGCTCAGTGAGGCCTGCAGAAAGCTACTAAAGACATATTCAACAGTTCATGTGACTACAGTGGTTCAACCTTAATGTTATGAAGCGACGAGAATATTTTTTGTGCGGCAAAACAATAATAATAAAATAACAACTTTATTCAACAATATCTTGTGATGGGCAATTTCAAAACACTGCTTCATGAAGCTTCAAAGCTTTTTTGAATCAGTGATTTGGAGCGTGTATCAAACTGCCAAAGTCATGCCCTCCAGTAGTGAACCATTGACATTTCAAAATACTTATGACGTAACAAAGCCTCGTTTACTGAAATCACGTGACTTTGGCAGTTTATACACGCTCCAAACCACTGATTCGAAACAAAAGATTCATATAGATATTAGATGTTGTTGAATAAAGTTGTCATTTTGTTTTTTGGTGCACAAAAAGTATTCCTGTCGCTTCATAACATTAAGGTTGAACCACTGTAGTCACATGAACTGTTTTAAATGTCTTTAGTAGCTTTCTGTGCATTTGAAAGTATTAATTGTCTTGCTATCAATGGAGGCCTCACTGAGATTTCATCAAAAATATCTTAATTTGTGTTCCGATGATAAACAAAGGTCTTATGGGTGTGGAACGACATGAGGGTAAATGACAGAATTTTCATTTTTGAACTAACCCTTTAAGCTTCCTATGTAGACAGTAGAAAGCAAGGCAGTTCACTGTGTTTTGGAACAGAGCTGCACACTTCATGTGCTGCACAATGTTGTTGTTTTTTCTTTCTTTTGCAATCTCCTTTATCTTTCCATTTGGCGTTGCTTCACCTGTAGCTTTCTTCATTAACCTCATTACCAGCAGTGTCCATCAGTCATTTGTTTTGTTTGGTTAAAAGCTGTGAGCTGTTGCTGCTAAGATTTATCCCATGTGAAGCAGTCAATACTTCTGCTCTCTGTCAAGTGTATCCTGGATGAAAGTGCATCGAAAGGAACTGTGTACTCACATCGCCTCTCGCAGATTGATGAATGCACATATTGATTGTGATGTTGCGAAGATATCATGTTTTATACACGTTCATGTTTGTGTTTACCAGAATTTTATTGACAGAATATTTTAACTTTTAGGTTATTTTTGCAGAAATGTGAAGCCTGTATTTTTGTTTAAACACTTTGTCAGTTACCCAAAATTACATTTCTGTCATTAAGCACACATGTCGTCCCAAACCCGTAAGACTTTGGAACACAAATTAAGATATGTTTGATTAAATCCAAGGGTATCTGATCTACACATAGGCTGCAACGAACGACATTGCACCTTTTGAGGTCCAGAAAGGTATTAACCCTCTGGAGTCTGAGGCTGATTTGGGGCCTGGAGAACTTTTGACATGCCCTGACATTTGTGCTTTTTTCAGTTGTTCATAAACATATTAATGGAAAAAGTGTCATTACACTGTATTCAGCACAAACTAGGCTACAATAATATGTGAGGAACATGTATGTACATGTTTGTGTTTTTGAAGGAATAACATTTATGCGTGGTTGTTGAAAAAACAAAAAACTTAAGTCACTGAAATAAGGCCAAAAAAAGTATAATAAATCTGTGTTCATAAGACTTTAGGGTATTGGAGGTTGTAGACTAGAGTTTTTGCTTCAAAATTATGTAAAAATTATGCTGCCTACTCCTTCATATTTAACAATATATTGATTTAGTTTTTGTAAGACACTTTTTGCCAAGAAACACAGTATGCAAGGAGGCGTGAATCACCACTGAAAATGGGCCATTCTCACCTGAGAAGACAAAAGAATTGGATAGTAATGAGCTGAAATGACTTGCATATTAATGAGGCATTTCAGTCAGGTAGGCTGTGAAAAAAAACCTTCTGTGATGTCTCAAGCTCATTATGATATATGAAACATACAGAAAAATATTATTACAATATAAAGTAATGGTTTTATATTATACTTTAAAATATAATGTATTTCTGTGATGCAAAGAGTCTGAATATAGGCTTTTAGTTTAAAAGCATGCACATTTGGAGAAATATTGGATTCTCATATGCTTATGTCAATTTTCTATACAGAGGAGTTATTTTTATTTAATATTCACTGTCATTACTATGAGCGCTGGTGTTTTCAATTCATCCTTGAAGTCGGAGGGCGCTCTGTGCATTTTAGTCCACAAATTCATCTAAAAGAAGAAGAGGCTATTCCATGAATGGAGTTTCCAATACATACAGCAGCAGGAGGGCGCTAAAGAAACAAAAACTCATCTAAACTTCATCTGTAGAAGACAAGTAAACAGGAAGTAACTGCATGTCTTCTAGAGATCGCTAACCATGACTTTTACATCCAGATAAACACTTTTCAAGACAATAAATACACGATTGAGATAATAAATGCATGTATTGACTGAATTAGCGTCTGAATAGCGCTGGCTCCGTGGGCGTGGCCGCATTAGCAGATAATGAGCTGAATCACGGATTTCTGACATGGCTCTCTTTTCATACAGATTACATAAACAAAGAAGGTTTGTTTTCGATTTGACTTACATGATTTAAAACCTGACATCTTAACGTTTTTTTAGACATAAGTGTAATTTTTTTGTCATTAGTATTCACTAAGTTACAGTTCATTTTCTGAGAACTATCAGATTGGAGTTCGTTCAGAGGGAGAGGAGAAATCACGCATCATGTTAGTTTTCTTTATTTTACAAAAAGCACAAAATTCTGTTTTTACTCTGAGTGTACACAAATGAAAGAAGATATTCCACAGATTAAAATGGTGTATAACTCTTAATTGTATGTGCAACATTGACGGAGTATTTTGAGTCTCTTTCACACTGATAAGAAAAAAACCACGGTGGTATCGCCGGCGATACCGTCAGACCTCAGAGTGTTAAAGACATCAATAAAATAGTTTATGTGACTACAGTGGTTCAACCTTAATATTATGAAGTGACAAGAATACTTTTTGTGCGCAAAAACAAAACAAAAATAACATCTTTTTTTTCAACAAATTAATCTGTCCCCTGTCATACTGCTAAGCATTTAAAAGTATTCCTCATTTCACTTTCAAGTAGACCTTTCCTTGAACCATCTCTTCATTCCCATCCCTGTCTATGAATAGAACTTTTTTTTGTCCATTTATTTCTATTAATAAACTGCTTACTGGATAATTTTCTGCAGTGATTAGTTTCATACAGGTTCAGGTCATGCATCGTCTGAAGTGGAGCACAGTTTCTTTAAGGTTCAAGAGTTGTGTGTGAGCCGTGATGGAAGCTTCATAACTAAATACTATTGTCATGGTGCATGTCTCTTATTTAGAATGGAGTAAGTAAGCCAATATAGTCAAACTAAAGGCACCAGACTTTCAGGGATTCTTCACAAAAACGAGTACTGTAATAGATCTGTCCTGAAATGGCTGCTAGGGCCTGAAGATCTGCACCTGTGTCCTTGATCTGGTTTAGAGATGACTCTGTTATTTCTATAAGCACCCTACAGTGAAGAAAGTAAGTGCAAATGATGTTAAATCTCTATCATTTATTCTGTCTTTTTCTCTGTTATTTTTTTTTTCCTTTTTTTCTTCCAGTGATTTTATTAGTGGTGCTTGCTAAGGTATTACTATTTGTAGGTCATTCATAATGTAATGATTACTTGCTCATATGTGCTAAAATGTACAATATGGACATCATCTAAACTGTGAAGGTATGTATGTCCACTACTTTTCAAAAGTCAGGAAGATAAGTCTCTTATGCTTACCAAAGCTGAATTTATTTGACCAGAAATATATATATATATATATATATATATATATATATATATATATATATATATATATATATATATATATATATTGGGGTGTAATGCTACATGTATACTTACTGAACCGTCACGGTTCAACTAGTTAACAACTAGTTGTTCAGTTTGGTTACGTACACACATAGAATTTCTGTAAATGCGATTGCCACTACCTGTATTTTTCGGGAGTTAATTCGGTTGTAGAATGCGGGTGTCACTCCTGTATTTTACTGAACTGTGTGTGTGTGTGCAGAACCCGATTAAGCACTAAAAGGTGAACTGACAAACGAATTTAGCTGCAGTGTGTACATGGCCAATATGTCACGTAGTATTACATTTACTTCAGAAAAGCCATTCAGTGTCAACAGCTTGTTAGTTTGCTAAATATATGCATAAATTATCCTATATATTAATTATATTTTACTTAACCTCTTAGTTAACGTAAGGCCAAAATAAATCAGTCATGAAAACAAGTTATGACAGCCACTGTGTAAATTATTTCTACAACGAATTGGAAAAACAGAAGTTATGTGCATATGTGTAATTTACATGTGTACAATACAATACAATACAATACATTTTTTTATTATTATTTGAGTGTTGATGATTATATCTATAAATAAATAGCAACTGAATTTAATAATTTGGGCTCTGTTGTTAATTGCAACCTTTATTACAGTAATATGCAATTAAGGGCTCCCTAATAGTTTACAGCATTAGCAGAGATTGATTTTTTTTTTTTTTTTTTTTTTTTAATCCTTTAGAAAATTTTAATTATAATTGAATAAATTTAAAGACAGAAACACAGTTGGTTCAGTTGTTTAATTAGAGAAAAAAAAAAATGTTTTTTTTTTTCTCACCCTGCTGTACTGAGCCGTGACTTCAAAACCTAGGTATCAACCATCATTTTTGTGTACCGTTACACCCCCTATATATATATATATATATATATGTTTTAGCTATGACTGTAATTTATGCATGAACAAAATGTGAACTTTAACCACAGAACCTTTAGTCTATGTGCAATTGTTTGTTTGTGCCATGGGTCCTCGGATCTGCATCAGGGTTATTTTGAGCCTATCATTTGAGCTGTAAATGTCAAGTGATTCATCAGTTTACAGCCGCAGGAAATGACATCATGACAACAGTGATTGGCTGATGACATCACAGGAGTGTGCACATTCGTTAACGAGTGCCTATCCTGAGCTGTGACATCTGTTTTAACTTGAATGGCCATCAATGGAGAGAGAATCTTTTTGGGTCCATATGATGTAGTTATGAAGGGCTAAATGGGCCATGCTATCCAGCTGAACCTTCTTCAGAACACTGTATTTTTCGATTTTTAAGCACCACTCGCATTTCCAGAAAATGTAAAAATCACAATCATTTTGAATTAGAAATAATAACAGGTGTGGTTGATAATGCAGTAATCATAGCTCTGAGGATTCAGAAATCTCAAGGAGAGAAGAGGTCGAGAGGAACTCAACTGAAATTGTGCTTTCAAATAATACAACTTTAACAGCTCAGAAAAACAAACAAAGGAAAGAAAATCTGGTTACTATTGAAGAAAATAAAAACTTCAGAATTGGTTTGAAGTTGCCCAATGAAGTCTGATGAGGGCAAAATCTTCTTAAACTAAGTCAGCACCTAGATGTGGTCAGGACCGCCTTAATAAATGGTATTTTCAAATCAGCCGTGTCAAAGAGCAGAGTGATAGCGTAAGAGAACACACCGGAAAAGATCCCGGTGCTCTGGCTTCTCCTTCATTTCCTTTTTAGTGTGGCGGCATGGCCCTGGAGGAGTAATTACTTTAAGGAAGCTAATAAAGAATAGATTAGGCTGCAACTTTGAAGAACTCATTTCAAATGGTGCATAAGAAAGAATAAGCAGTCTAAAGGCAATATGCGTATGCATTGGCGCCTGGGGAAAGTGACAAAGAGGGACATGGAAGGAGGAGAGAGAGAGAGAGAGAAAATAAAGCAGAATATGGTGAATGGGTTCTAATTTGGAAACACTGTAAAAAGGTTAATTAGATTTGGTTTTGTTTGTTTGTTTGTTTGTTTGTTTGTTTTTTTACTTTCTTTTTAATCCAGCCGAGATGTCTTTGAGCAGTGTAAACAATGGATTTATCATCCAAATGGATTAGCTAGCTTTCATGTGAGATGCAAAGGAAGCCACTTGCCCCTTTTTGCTAATTGATTTGACTGTTGTTGTTGTTGTTGTTGTTTTCAGTGCTCCACTATACGTAGCAATCACTTAGTAAATAACGATGGTGGCCTCTAATAATTCTCATCTTAAGAGGAGAATGGTTGTTTTTTAACATGTATCCTTAAAATAAAAAAAATAACGACCTTATTCAACAATATCTAGTGATGGACGCTTTCAAAACACTGCTTCATGAAGCTTCGAAACCTTACGAATTTTTTGTTTTGATTCAGTGATTCGGAGCGCATTTCAAACTGCCAAAGTCATGCCCCCCCAGTCATGAACCACTGAAATTTGGAAAAACTTATGACGTAGCGAAGCCTTGTTTACTGAAATCACGTGACTTTAGCAGTTTGATACACGCTTTGAACCACTGATTCGAAACAAAAGATTTGTAAAGCTTTAAAGCTCCATGAAGCAGTGTTTTGAAATCGCCCTTCACTAGATATTGTTAAATAAAGTCGTTATTTTGTTTTTTGCGCACAAAAAGTATTTTTGTCACTTCATAACATTAAGGTTGAACCACTGTAGTCACATGAATGTCATTAGTAGCTTTCTGGGCAATGTAAAGGCCCGATATAGTTCTTTTTTGTTCTTCATTTAGGGGTAAAACGAAGTTCGAAATGTGTGACCATGTGATGCCGCCTACACTGCTGAGAGCAACGGTTAGATGAATATGTGAAATATGTGCTGTGCACTTTCTTCTCAGTAACAAAATAAACACAACAAAAATGAGAAAACAGCAAGCATTTTTTATAGAAAGCATAAGAAAAAGCGTCTGATCATAACAACATTAGTATGTTAGCACGAGCTCTGCAAATTAGCACTCCAGTCATGTCATGTTTATTTATATAGCACTTTATTCAATAGATTGCTTAAAAGCAAGCAGCTTTACAGTATCAAACATGAAAAACAGTGTTAGAGCCTCATTTTATCAGATGCACAACTTCATTTTGTACTATAATGGGGCTATCCAGAGTCATGTTTTTACCCACGGAGATCATACCTAAACGAA
The DNA here is from genome assembly GCF_024489055.1 of Chanodichthys erythropterus. Lineage (NCBI taxonomy): Eukaryota > Metazoa > Chordata > Actinopteri > Cypriniformes > Xenocyprididae > Chanodichthys > Chanodichthys erythropterus. The sequence continues at coordinate 24,147,436 of NC_090227.1, forward strand.
TTCAAACACATTAAATAAATTAGAGACGCGTTCATCATGGACCAGTGGTGGCATTTTGGTGTTTTGTAGCTGGAGCAAACTTTTCCTGAAAGTTCGCTTTGGCAAGCCATTTCGAACTTCCAAAAAACACAAAACGAACTTCATTTTGGCCTGATTTTGTTCAAAATGACGTCACATCAGTTCATTCTTCGATTTTGTTTAAAGTATATCGGGGCCTTAAGTGTTAATTATCTTGCTGGCAATGGAGACATCACTGAGCCATCGGACTTTATCAAAATGATCTTAATTTGTGTTCCGAAGATGAACGAAGGTTTTAATTTTTAGGTGAACTAACACTTTGTGTAGTTTTAAGTGCAAACAATAAGTGCAACTATATTCTCTCAATATTCAAAGTGCAAATAGAGAAAAGATCTAAGAGGTGGTTACAACTACACAGCCCAGCCTATAAGGTTTGATATAGGGAGACAGGCTATTGTGGGTAACCTAATTTTCGCACATCAGAGAGCTCATATTTTACTTTTGCTTAAGAATTGGCGATCACACAATCTGTGGGGAGAAGCGGTGTTGCACACCCATTCCACAATAAAAGACATTTATCAGGCATTGCGCAACGAATCTTCCGCCTTGGTCTTGTCAGTCATCTCGCCTTACTCTTGTTGCATGATCAGTGAACTGTGATTGTGAGCACCGACTCTGCAGCTCATGCTGGATGAGCAGAGCAGATGCTTACAATAGTTTACAATTGAAATGACTGTTATCCAACTGAATTAACTGGTTTATATATACAGTATATATATATATATATATATATATATATATATATATATATATATATATATATATATATATATATATATATATATAATTCCATATAATATGTATATTATGCCAGTTTAACCCTCACGCTCCGTCATGCCAAATATCGTGAGAAAGAGACTCGTCACATTGCACAAGATCTCATCACACCCCTAGCAAATTCATCAGTCACCAACACCATTGCTGAGTATTTTGTCCTTAAAACTTTAGTGAATAAAAAATCGTCCTTGTTCTCTACATCAAAATATGTTGTAACTAATCCTGTCAACCCATATTTTTTTTCTGCTGATATGAAAAATTGGGTACATTTAGCAATATAGTGGGTGAATTAAGTATTTGATAAATATTAAGGTGTTATGATAAACTACAGTATATGCCTTTCTCCACTGACGTTCTAAGTTGTTCAAAGTGTTTCTAAGGATACTGATTTTTAGAAAGCAGACTGAGATGGCGAATGGGAACATGGTTTGTGTAACATTAGCAACACATTATTAGCTGTTTGATAATGTAGTCAAGCAAAACGCTAATCATATAAATTACCATTATGTGTCCAACGTTTTAGACAGTGATATATAAAATGCATTACCAGTCTGGATTATACCTAGTAATCAAACTTTGGATTGCTAGGTAGTGGTTTAGGTTAACCAATTGGACTCTCACATATGCTCTTTTCTCAAGGGTCTTTGTTCACTTTTGGGTGTTAAATGAAGTTCAGAATAAAGATGGTGGTCAAAGGTTGTTCAAACAAAATATCTGAAGGAAATCCTCTCTGCACCTCAAAGGGATAAATGTAGCTCCTGTGACTAGAGATGCACATTCTTTTTAAAATCACGTTAAAACATCTAAACTAAAAAATCTCAAATTTTTTTAACAAATCATTCTTTTCTAAGCTGTTATCTGTCTTAAAATGTGGGATTTGTGGGTTAATCTTTGAGCATTCTGCCTCACCCTCTGGCAAAAAGTAAATAAATCATGCGAAATTACAGAAGCAGTGCGCATTCTGAAGGAATTGAGTGGAATTGAGAGTGACGCCCTGGATTTTTAAAGCCCCTCACCATTTCCTCCGGGTGCAGCCGAGTCCCTAAAAGTCATATGAGCAGAATTCTCATTTTCCAAATGTTTCTCTCTGGATCTGTCTCGCTTTGTGTTTCATGCCGCTCACTCAAATGGCTGCTTCTTTTATCATCGCATTCAAAGCTGCCAAAACTCTGTCAACGGAACGCCAAATAAAACAATGAAACAATCCACAATAGCTGAAACAGATCAGCAGGCCACCCACACTGTCTTTGTGTTCTTATTGCTTGAAGCTTTTTTACAACTATACTAAGTTACTGATTTAGAGAGACAGACATTGACCAATGTTGACATGCACATCATTTTCCAATTATGGTCCATATTCTGAGCATCACAGATCAATGGTCAATAAAAATTGTTGTTGTATGGGAAAGAGCGGCTTTGAACTTTTCTTTTTGTGTTAAATAAATAAATAAAACTAATTGAGAGTGTATAGATTTGGAACGACGTAAAGGTGACAAAGTTTGGGATGAATTATTTCTCTAAACCTTTATTTTGAGGTTTACAGAAGCCCTGAACCACATGGTGGGGGGGTGGAGGGAAGAAAACTTCTCATTATTTCAACATAACTAAATTTTGAGATATTAAGTTATTTCAACAACTCAACATAACTCGTTATTTCGATATATTAAGTCATTATTTCGGCAACTGGTTATTAGGAGATATTAAGTCGTTATTTCAACATAATATCTCATTATTTTGACATAATTTCTTATTTCGATGTAACAACATCAACATCTCGTTATGACTAAGTTATTTTATAAGACATAAGTTTATTTTAACAATGTCTTATTATTTTGACAGTAAGTCGTTATTTCGAGATATTAAGTCATTGTTTCGACATCATAACTGTTGTTATATATCAAGTTTAATAAAAGACAGACAAAATTCAACATCTTCAGTGGTGCAGCAGTATGATTCGGCTCGCAGTCCTGGCTTTTACCGTGATTGCCCTGGTTCGAATCCGCCTTTTGCCAAGCTCGCTCTTCTCTATTTTTCCATTACATATCACTTCAGAAATGCATTTATTTTCAATATAAATTTAAATAATGTTCTAAAAGTGGAAATAAACTGCCTAACGAGTGTTTCATAAAGCATTTATTCGGTAGAGTTAGGGGAAGATGTTGGGTGGGTTTTTATTCTCCCAATAAGGCAGCATCCATTCAATAATTTTAATAAATATAATCATTTACAGTGCAAATTACCAAAACACATTACCAAAATAACAATGAAAGTGAGAGTAAAAAGGAAAGAAAGAGAGAAAAAATATTAACAACGCAAGGACGTAACAAGATGTTAAGGAGTTATTTTTTTCTTCTTTCTTCCACCATGCGGTTCAGGGCTTCCGTAGAGGTTTACTGCACGGCTGTTAGAATATATCTGAATAGACATGGTATAATGCGCTGAATTATTGAATGATTGATTCATTGATTGACTGTAACCGTGTCATCTTGCAAGGTTTTTTTTTGTGTTTGTCTTTTTTTTGTGTGTGTGGCATGTCAACACAGTCATTGATTGTTTCTTGATAGTCTACAGCTCCTTGTTTTCCAGCTCTCTATTCACTGTAGTTTTCTTCAGTTAGTTCACTTTGACATTGATTTTATACTTCTATGTTGACAACTATGTATGGATGAATGCCACTGTTTCGGCCTTCACCTCCTTGTAAAGGCAGTCGGGTTTTGGGCTGAAATATTCAACTACCTGGCATCTGGTGGAATTTATTATGCCATAGATCTTAACAACAGCCTCTGGACTGCTAACTGCAAAACAGGCCAAAGGCATCAACAATCCACCCTGTCATTTAAAGCACAAAATTAAATAAGACTTTTACATTTTCTGCTGAAAACGTGAGTTTGTCTATGTTAAACTCACCCCCTCTACTGTATTTTAATCAAATAAATGTAATATTGATATAGATTTAGATATAGATTAAAGTAGATTAATGCACAAATGTATTTTTATGGTTAACCAAGGATATATTTAAAATTCCACAACTATCTTAATTAAAAAGACTAAAATAACAAATTAGCACTGATTTCACTCACAATTCCGGAACCTTTAAAAAGCCACAGCAGATAACATGGTGATTAGTTATTGTGCGGATAATTAGTCATGGCTAGTGTGATTTTGTATAAACTACATGGAGGCATGAACACAGAGTGCAGAGCTTATAGATGTGAGTAGAGGTGTGTGTGAGACAGACATAGATGGATGGGAGAGGGGAGGAAGAAATTATAAGGGTAAATGTCACACCTGCCTATCACGTCACTGCTGCTCCATGTGACACGCCGGGTGGGCAGTGTGGCATTTACACTCATGCACAGACTCACACACATATATGAGCTCTTAGACATGAATCACACACTGGCTTTATTTAAGATCACATGGGAGTTATAATGACGTGTTATTGTCACAAGTGACAAGTAATTATCCTGCTAGCATAAGAGAAGGACAAAGTGTAGCAGTCAGATGAAGGTGAATTATAAGTGATCATTATGTGTGCTTCTTAAAAATGTAAATGTGTATTTTATTATTTCCTTTGCTACTGTAGTATTAAGAATTCAAGTAAATGAATGTAGCTTTGAAATGGCATAATTCACACAGCTGTTTATCAAGGCAGTCAGCAGTTTTGAGTTGAAAGCATAATGATCAATAGGCTTTTATCTCAACATTTGGGTAGTTTTATGTTATTGAGCTCACAGTTGTGACTTTAATACCATAATTATGTTGATTGTGTAATTTATGCGGCTTAGATTAAGCAAATGATTAGTGAAGCTTTGTATTGTGAATGCGGTTTGGGTCAGTATCACAAAAACAAGTCCAAGACACATTTTACCCCAAAATCAATGAAAAAAAAAAATAAAAAAATCACATTGTTACATAATTTCATAATTTTCTGACGAAATTTAAGCACCAAATACTACTACTACTACTACTACCACCACTAATAATAATAATAATAATAAGAGTAAATTATGAAATTATGATGGTCATTAATTTTGAATTGATGGTCATATGATGGTCATTAATTTTTGAAAATGAGTGAAATGAAAAGCAGTGCAACAAATACATTTACACACACACACACACACACACACACACACACACACACACACACACACACACACACACACACACACACACACACACACACACATATTCTCTTTATCTCTCTGTTCATTAATTTTCTGATTTATAACATGTTGTTTTTGCAGGTTTAAAAGCCCTTTTTTGGCCAACAATTATGGAGGTTTTATATATACCGTCAAAAAATAAAAATAAAAAAATAAAAAAATAAAATAAAAATAAAATAAAATCAGACATTTTTGATATTTCTGATATAATTTTACTAGTGGGTGCAGGACACTATAATTCATTTATGTAAGTAAGGATAGCAAAATAAACTGTGACATATTATACTCAAAAATTCTTCATACAGTGGACTACCAGTAAAATAGATACAAATTTGGAACCACAAATTATTCAGACACTTCTTTGACCTGAGCATGTTTTGCTTAAGTGTTATCTGGCATAATTAAGATTATTTTTTTCTGACACAGTTTAACTCTTGTCATATTTTATTACCATTTTTTTTTAAACTATAGTGAATAATCTATTATTGAATGAAATGTTCAAGGTGTCTGAATAAATTTTGGTTTGTGTGTGTGTGTGTGTGTGTGTGTGTGTGTGTGTGTGTGTATATATATATATATATATAGGCAAATTATAAGTGAATTTCTTAAGTGCATAAAGAACATTAAGTCTATTTGTAGGAACAACTTTTTTTAATTATTATTGTGACTATTTTCATGACAATTAAGCACATTATTTTTGAACTTTTTTAATGGAATTTCCATCTTTGATGGAAAAAATACCTTTAAAAAATGTATTGGTCCTACAATTTGCTTTACTTTTTTCATTTGAATTTGGTGAAACCTTGGCATGTTCTTGACAGGCTAAGTGCTTTTCAACTATCTCTATTTTCCATGTAGCTCAGAGAGAAAAGGGAATTTCCTTGTGTGTGTGTGTGTGTGTGTGTGTGTGTGCGCATTTTTTTTCTGGAGGTGAGTCTGTGTAATCTTACCTCAGAATGCAATCTGTTCTGCTATTGTTGCTGTGAGATCTAGTCTAAATGTAATTTTTTTTTTTTTTTTTGCTAACTGACATGAATTTCAGAAAAGGCCAATTGTGCACAAATCCATTTCACCAATGACACATGCTTCCGGTTTCACTGATTCATTCCTTGGACATACATTTAAAATTTTCTGACTGTATATTTGTCACTCCCTCCCCCCTCTGTAAGCCTATACTCTTTTTCTTACCCAGTTCTACAGTCATCAATAACCCAATTATTCATGTGCTAATGGTTTAGCTCTGGATATTAGCTCACCTATTGAAATGCATCTGTCTGTATTACTTTGTATTACTACTTGAAGGTCTGATATGTGAGTGGTACAGTATAACCAAGATATATACCCCAGAATTTATGCTTTAATGATTTTTCTACAGAGAAAAATACTCTTGTAATCTCAGAACCGTGCTCAGATTTGTTCCCAAAAGTCAAAATCTCAATATCAACTCAATAATTGTTCATTATATTCTTCCAAGACTAAATTATCTATGCTATTTATATTGTACTGTATAGCTCTATACTCTCACTTTGTACAGTTGTCTTATCTCATCTGTGTCTCTTTTGTTTCTCCTAAAGAGTTTAGAAGAAACATCTGAGGCAACATTGATACTTTAATGAATCATAACGGAGATGTTGATTAAGTCCCTTAAGATATGACAGAGCAACCTTTGAGCATTAAACATTTCCTGTCAGGTAAATGCCAGCTGCTGGTATTGTAAATTTATGAGTGTTTCCCCCTGTTAATACCTAAAAGTCTATTATAGGTTTTATAAATGCAAGATAAAATAATTTAATTTAATGCCCTGAAGGGAATTGTTTTACAATTCTTCTTGTGACTCATTGAACTACTAAATTGTTTACAGTATGTGTTTCACTGCTTTACTGTAATTGTGAAAGGTTTAATTTTGAAAATGAAGTCACTAATCCTCTTAAATTTGTCTGCAAAAGATCCACAATCAGCTTCTCAAAATTTCTTGCAAATAAAGTGTCCTTCAGTTCAGGAGGATGTGATGAGAAACAACGCCGCTGATGCACACTCTTTTTCTATTTCTCTTCAATGAAAAGATTAGTTAATTTCACTTCATAGAAAACAAATATAGCACATTTATCATGCAAGAATGCTGTTGTGCTTTCACAGGCATATTGCTTTCCTTAATGAGCTCCAGTCACTACGGTTCCTGCGCTTCCCGGGTGTGTTTCCTCCTGTGATGGGCCTCGCACAGGCCTCCTGCAGATAAGTTTGGAGACTAGGACAGCTGGAAAATGAGCATATAATTCTTGAAATACCATCAGTGTTGTTGTAAATTGAGTCGATAGGAATGTCGATAAGTGTCTTTTAAGAAGAAAAAGTGCTATTGCATTTACACACCAGTTTGCAAGCTTTGCAAGTTTTTCTTTTTTTCTTGCCACCAATTAAGGTACACTATCTTGGATAAGACATTTAACTTTGTGTGTGTGTAAAACATAAAACTTTAAGTTTTATTTATTTGGCCTCAGTGCTAATGCCAATAATTTCAGTTTCATTAATTCTCTGCATGTACACAGTGTCATTGTGCCAGATGACATGAAATTTTCACATACATGACATTGAAAGGTCTACTTCAAGTCAGTTTCTCAAATGCACACCAATGCCAAGAAGAGACATCTGCAAACACAATTAAAACTGTTTAATTATCTGCCTCAGTGCTGCTCGATTGAATTTGCATGAGCTGAATTGAGAAAGGGGAGGATGTTTTGATACAGAGTCTCTTGCACAGATGACCACAGGTTAAGGAAACAAAAAAGGGATCAAAAGTGGACTTGAGTTTATTCATACAGAAACTGTGTGGACTGAACTGTGCAGTACTAAAACATCTGCCACATAATTACCTTTTCTCAGAGAAAAGCTCTTTAGTAATGCTTAAAATGCCAAAAAATGGTGATTAGTTGTTCTATAATAATAAATCACTGCATGCTGGGAGAATGATTGTATTAAAAAGTAGCCTGTTGTTTATTTCTTCAAGCTTAGTCCCATAGGAATGACCTGGAGATTTTAGTAAACAATGATTTTCATTCAAATGTGCTCAAAGAATATGATTAGATATTGTTCTTAAAGGGTTAGTTCACCCAAAAGTGAAAATTATGTCATTAATGACTCACCCTCATGTCGTTCCAAACCAGTAAGTCCTCCGTTCGTCTTTGGAACACATTAAGATATTTCAGAGTTAGTCCGAGAGCTTTCTGTCCCTCCATTGAAAATGTATGTACAGTATACTGTCCATGTCCAGAAAGGTAATAAAAACATCATCAAAGTAGTCCATGTGACATCAATGGGTTAGTTAGAAGTTTTTGTAGCATCTAAAATATATTTTGACGTGATTAGGAAATCTGCAACATGCACACCTACGCACCATTTTAAAAAATATAGCAATACTAAAATATAAACAATGTAGAATAGCTTGTATACAGCGTGTGTCTCCCTCAGACTGTAAACGAAGCTCGGGCATACTACATAACACGTCATCAGCGTCACTGTCCGGAGCAGAAGGGGGTGGTAATGCATTAATAAGCTGGATGCCAACCGCCGTAGAAGAAGAAGCAGCGTCACTGTGGATAGAGGGTATAGAGTGCCCCAGGGATGACGCATTTTTGTAGGCAAAACCCGGAAGCGAGTTAGCATTTTAGGACTTCCGGTTCCAACGCCGTCAAGTCTATGGATTTTTTGAATGGGTTTTTGCTAAATTGCCTGAAATAAGGTCTGTGGTTAACAAAGCCTCTAAATACTTTCACGTTTTGATCTATGACATAACACACACCAGTTATAACCCACTTGTGATTTTTTAAACATTTACTGTGTCTTAAAATCGGCGGTTGCTAACAAATTGCTAAAAGGGACTACTTCCTTTGGCGGGGACTTTAGACATCATCATTAAAAATGGGACATTTTGACAGCATTTCTCATGAAAAAGTGGAAAAGTATTCATAACAGCGCAGATCATAATCAGCGAGCATGTTTTTAAATAGAGTTGTTTTCTAAATAAAGTTTGAGGAAGCTTGGTGGTGACGACGTTGATCTGCGACCATGGTGTGCTGTAGTCCGTTTATAGCCTACTGTTAGCCTTTTATATCTGACGACTTTATTTAGGCTTCAAAATTTATAAATGTTGTGTTAACTTGTAAAGATTATCTTGATAGACAAAACCCTTTGTTAAACACAGAGCTTATTTTCTGCGATTTTCCAAAAGTCTATGGGAAAAATGCATAGGCTTTCAACCGAGGGAACCCGTGCACCGCTAACTTCCGGGTTGGCCTACAAAAACGTGTCATCCCTGGGGCACTCTATTAGTCGCTCATATTCTCCCTCAGCTGGACTGAGTGGCAAAAGAACCTGCTGCGTGACTGGATTTAATAGGGGAAACTGCGAAAATGCGTTCCTTACAACTTATCAAATAAACCTAATCCATGAATACTGACATGCAGCCAAGAGTCGTGTTTCCTGACATTTATATGTGCCTGATTTCGACGGCGGGGAAATTCATAAAGCAAATCTGCCTGTGAATATTTTATATAACTACAATATAGGTAGGCTTAAATCCGCGTAATCCCTTATCATCCCTTATTATAGACATGTTATATCGTCATATTGTCCAGCCCTAAAACATATATAGTTTTATAGTAACGTATAGTTTTTGTCAGTGTTGTTTATTGAAAAGCACCCAATTATGAAGAATATAAGATGGAAAATATTTAATTGATCAGTTGTCAACACAATATATAACTACAATATATACGGTATGATTTTACCTCAAAATCCAACAATTTGACACAAAATGATAACTGCAAATCCACGTTTCTCTGCCCGGATGCAAAGCTCAGCGCCGCACTACGCCGCAACACGTCTTTCAAATTCGAACGCATTGTTTTATGTATTTTTTTCTGAGTCGTAGCTGGGCGCCGAATGTCGCCGCCGGTGTGCGTACACTCTTAGAAAACAATGCGTTCGGTTTTTAAAGACGTGGCAAGCGCTGAGCTTCGCGTCCGGTGTGCAAGCCCCTTCAGTCTTTTGCCACTCAGTGGGCGTGACAGCAGTCGTAACGGTCGACGGTGACGTCACACGCATACCCTCTATTGAAAGCGCATATACACAGAGAACACAATGCTGAATAAAGTCGCAGTTTTTGTTATTTTTGGACCAAAATGTATTTTAGATGCTTCAAAAACTTCTAACTAACCCACTGATGTCACATGGACTACTTTGATGTTTTTATTACCTTTCTGGACATGGACAGTATACCGTACATACATTTTAATTGGAGGGACAGAAAGCTCTCGGACTAAATCTAAAATATCATAAACTGTGTTCCGAAGATGAACGGAGGTCTTACGGGTTTGGAACGACATGAGGCTGAGTCATTAATGACATAATTTTCATTTTTGGGTGAACTAACCCTTTAAGTGGGCTAAAATCAATTTGAAACATTTCAGAGCATTTTCATCTGATATTGTTCTTTTAAATAAATTGTTCATTTAGTTTAAATTGTTGTTAATAATATTTGTTAATGTTAAAAATAGGAAAAGATACCTTGTGTCACTATTAAGTGATCCAGCAACAACATTTGACCAAAAATTCCAACCCAGTCTCATTAGAAAAACATACCTGTGGGAATGTTTTTTTGCGAGTCACAAAATATGTAACAATACGTACAAATCACTGCAGTTTCGATGTGAAATGTCCACTGAGTGGCGCTAAAAGCATGTTCATTTTTTTTTGCCGGAACAGACAAACGTGAATATGGTACGTTTTTATGACATTTTTATGACGAATCACCGCAGTTCTGATTTGACATTTGCACTCCATTGCGTTTTAGAATAATGTACCACCAACACTACACCTCAACCTACCCGATAGTGTTAACAAAAGCAAATGTGACATAAAAAGCATCTGTAATCGTGACTTTTAGCTTGTTTAGATCTCTCTTTGAGCTCTTTTACTGAGACACCTTTCACGGGATTCATACCCAAGGCATCCTCGTCCTAAGTACAACTCTGTATCAGCTGAGCAACTGAACAACTTATGTCATGTCAGAAAAGTGATGCAAAGTCCAAAATATATTTGTTTACAAATCGTGTACTTTGGTATAAAAGTGTTTTGAAGTCATAACATAATATTGTGCAAGGAGACATGAAAACGAGTATTTATTAATCCATAATCTGACCCTGTAATCGTAACTGTGTATGAAAACGATTAAAAGCGCTTGCCGTTTTACTGCCTCTAGCGTTCATTTCTGTTGGAAACTGCAGTGATATGTACACATTGGTAGGTATTTTGGCGACTCGCGAAAACGTTCCCATAGGTACATCTTTCATATGAGACCAGGTTGAAAAATTCACATAATTTCCTTAAAATTGCATTAAAAATGACATAGTTCTGTCATGAAACTCTAGATGGCAAAGGCTGATAGGTCCTTAACTCAATCTGCTTGCAATCACATCATTCTCTATAGGGCACAGCTGATTGGTTCCTGCTGTATCAGTAGCCAATGAGCTCGCTGCTCAACCTTCAAATCTTCCCCAGCTCCACCTGTATAGATCTGCTATTGGTAATTCATGTACCTGTGCTATAGTGTACAGCAGCAGCATGTCTTACTTGCTCACAGCAGTGTGTCGTGCATTGGCAGTAGCAAATCCCGTACTTGCTCTGCAGCTTCAGCACCAGTAACCAACAGCAGCAGCAGATCTATTTCACCAATACCAAACATATTCACATGCAGCTGCCACTTCCGCTTCTTCCGGTCAAGCATATGAGGTAACAGAGCGCTGTTAATCATATTAGATACATTTGACTGTTGAAAATTATGTTATCATGTTTCTCTGTGCATTCGCTCGGCGGCTGCTGTGAGACACTTGCTAGATCGATTTTAGAATATCATTTTAATAAATGCTGGGTTGCTTGTGTTGATAAATAAAATGCGATTAATTTTAAAACGTATTGTATGATGGAGAAAATGTTGTATTACTTAGCTAACTGACAAAATAATGTTTTTCTCTGAGGCATGGTAAAAACATGGTACTCTCGGAAAATCAAGAAAACTAGATTTAAAAAATAAACCTAAATGTGTTGAGCTATATAACAATAATTTGTTTTCTGTCTATAAATGTAACCAAACAGTTGTTCCCTTGTTTAATAAAACATGTAATATATTAAAGCGTCTTTGGTGTTTCCATGGTTTCTACAAAACAAAACCGGAAACCGAAGGTAACGCCGAAATGATGCAGTTGACAGGTGACTCCTCACACGTCCCGTATTCTTGGTTAAAATCATGATTTTCTCGTGATTTACAAATAGTTGGAAACATATGGGATATTGTAAATACTCAACTGAACAAAATATATAACACTGGCCTAGTGGTTTTTGGATATTTTACTGCAAAAATCTTACTATATTGTGCCTTTAAGTATTGTATAACATGAGTAACTCTCAGCCTCTTTCATTTAGCTCTCAAATGAAAAAAGGTTGGAGACCCCTGCCATAGAAGAACAATTCTGGGTTCCCCCAAAAAACTTTAATTCTATTTTTTCTATTCTACCAATTTATTTCTATTTATGTGACCAAATGTAAATGTAATTGCTTTGATGAATCAGATATAAAAGTATAAATCAAAAGAACCATTTTCCAGTACAAAGAACCACCACCCCCCATTCCATACATTATATATATATATATATATATATATTAGGGCTGTCAAAATAACCGTTAATTTCGATTAATTAATCTGAAAAACATTACGCAGATTAATCCATTACGTATTGACCTTTGAACCTGGAGCCGTTCTAGCCACCATTTGACTGTAAAATGAAGGAGGGAGACGACTGCTGCGCTGACGGACAGAACGAGCAGAGCTCCTCCCTCGTGCGCGCGAGCTCTCTTCTTCTTCAAAGTAAGCACCGTCTTTGCAATCTCTACCTCACACACAATATCTAAATCAACTGACACAATGCTAAAAGTTCGTAATACCGAATCCATGTTTCACGAGGCGCATTCGGAGAATGTTTTCCTGAATAACCGCTGGGTGTGAATAGTGCTCAAAAGAACGTCACCTCATCTTCTCTGATAGGCGCCCTGCACGTGCAGCTGACATAAACCACACTTTCAGTAAACAAAAAGAAAATCCTATCCAGTGGTGAAGTGTTTTATGTGTTGACTAATCTTTTGCGATATCCTAATAACAGTCGCGATTTGGGGTGTTTTCTAACTGAGAGAGGTGTTTATAACATAGAGGTTTATTATAACGATCCAACCAAAAAAGTACGGAAGCCGGGATAGGCGTTTTTTTTTTTTTAAGTAAGGAAGCCTGAAAGGCTATTCATTATTTTATTTTTTGCTTGTTTTCTTATGATCAAAACTACTTTTTTAATGTTTAGATCCCGAGGAACAATTATGCCGAGATAATGAAAAATAAATAAAATATTGCTGCATGCTTGACTTCCGTAACAGGGAAACTACGCGTTTTTCCCGAGTGCCTGCCTAGATATATGGAAACAATTTTACTATAATACATTCATCTATTTTGAAGAGTATGAACTATTTTACAGGACCTGTAGCTTATAGCTCGAGAGGGCGAAATATATGATTTATGCAAGTTTTATTAGCCTACTCCGTTTTTTTATTGCTATTTATTTATTTTATTATTATTATTATTATTGTTATTATTATGCATAAACTAGACTACGAATTATAATGACACGGGATGTAATTTTGTCACATCATGGCTATATAGTCTATATTTTACATAGACAAATAGTCATTTGTCTGAACTTATACATTCGGCGTCATTTGGTTGGACATGGGGTGAAAAAAAATACTATAGTAATTGATAGTAAATAGTGTTTTTGAACCAGTATTGTAGTATACTGTATATTATAGTATTTACAACACTTTGTTAATGAATGCTACAGCATAGGCTGTAGTATACTTTAGTTTTTACTACAGTAAACTGCGTGTATTGTAGTATAATATAGTTTAAAGAAAACAGTACAGTATTGGGTAACGTAATTTGTTTATATCACCATAGTTGTTATATTACCACAGCAATAGCCTATAGAATTACCACAACAAATTAATTCAAGTATGGTTCAAAAACACTATAGTATTTAGGTACTATAAATTACGGTATTTTTTCACCTCTTCACCTTTTTCACCTCAAATAGTTTCTTAAGGCTAGATCCTTCTTGTGGTACAAGTCTTGTTTAATAATTGATGCTCTTCAATATGAATAACGCAGAAGAACACAGGCACGCGATCAACAGCCTATTTTATTTAATCTCTCGCATGCCAAATTTCACGTGCATAGTGTAAACCTTCGTCATAAAAGCTATATATATATATAATATTAAAATGACATAACTACTGCACTATATCAACAGATGAGCAGAGAGAATACATAGGCTAGACAGTGCTTGTAATATAATTAACTTTAATTTTAAGTGTAATTGTTTTTTATAGGCTATCAACCACACAGAAACACATGACTGCCTCAGCGTATATTGTATAAGTATAAGCTTTATATGCATTAATGAGACTACTTACTGACCTTGTGTAAGCTTTAAAAAAAAATGTTAACCTGAAATGATGACTCTGAAGACTTTAAACTTTATGATCATTTTATTGACCACAGACACTGTAGCCACAACCTAATGGCAAAACTAAAACAAATCAAGTGACTAACAGATTCATCAAATAGAATAGCGAATGCTAATAATAGTTATCTAGAAGTGAGTGGACGATTGCTTGGAGCTTTTTACAACGAGCTAGCAAGCATATTCACACAAAAGAAACGTTAAACAACTGTTAAACAACTTAAACAATACACTTACATTCATATACAATACATATCTCTTACTGTTTTTCCGGAAATCTCCCACTCGATTTGAGCAAATCAGGTAAAGAGGTTGAAAAACACCTATTCCAGTGTGACAACACCCCAAAGTTGGGAACCGCCCCTTTTTGTTCCGCAGAGACCTCCTTCTCCGCGAATTGGACATTAGCGGACGTTGACGCGTCTATAATGAATCATTTACTCGAACAACTCTGAAATGAGAACATAAGTGTGCTTACCCCATTTAGCAAGAGTGGTTAGTAAAATTAGCCTTAATAATCCACAATATTTTCAGGTTATTTAAATGACAATGTGTAGTAAACCTTAGGCCTACCTATAAAATCAGTTAGTTTAGACTGGAGTGAGTTGAAACCAGAACAAAGTTTGTTGTTAGCTAGATGCATTCAATTGCATATGGTAGAAAATTATATTATTAGTTAATATAAAATGCTACTTTTTAATACTTTTCAGGTTTAGCAAAAAAGCATCTTCTCTTACAAAGCTATAAAATCACTTTTTTTTTTTTTTTTTTGCAAAGAGGGCAAGAAAAAATTACAGTGAGAGTGACGGGTTCTTTATTGTCAGTATCGGGCTCCCAGATCACGTGGATAGGGCGCTTTTTACTGTTTGTGTGGATGACCATGTCTGTCACCACTGAAGACCATTTTTGACCCAGGAAAAACCCTGCATTGATTCATTTGAATTGACATATTTAATACTTTCACAGCAAAAATTATGTATGTGTTTAATTTATATTAATTAATCACAGAGTATGTAATTAATTAGATTAAAATTTTTAATCGGTTGACAGCCCTAACATATATGGAATTGCAAGGTTAGGTGGATGTTAATGTAACTAGAAGTAACAAGACTAATTTGACAGTTGTGTTCCCAGCAGTAAAAGTTGAGCCCATCCATATCTAGACCTGTGTGTGATAGACTGTCTTAAAGGCCCGCTGAAGTGTCTTGGAACGCGCAGCATTTTTCAATGTGCTGACGTGATTTCAACTAAAACAGGAAGACAGGGCGATATATCAAACAGCCCCACTGCTTTTTTAAAATAGCCAATAGCGTTTTGTTTATATCACAGCTCGGCCAGAGCCGTTAAAACTCCAGTAAAACCTTTTAATATCTAACCATTTCTCCTCCTAATCTCCTCTATATCACTTTAAATTATAGCATTCTGTGCAGAATTTAAATGGGTCTGATACCTTTCATGGTCTGAGCCGACTCGCGGATATGATCCGCTCTGTGCTCTCGTGTCTCTGGGCCAGAGCAGACAGTGCTCGTGCTGCGGCGGTTCATGTTATACTAATGCGAAAATGGACTTCATTCAGGTCAATGGAAAGCATATTTAGACTGTCTGAATCATTCCCTATTCTAGTGCACAATGTGCCATTCACCGTGTAGAAACTAGTAAATGTGTGAACAAACGACCGATTTCAGCCACAACTTAAGTGTCGATAGTGTAGGAGGGGGCAGGACTTCAGATTCTAGAGAGCATTTGATTGGACATAAGATTTGATGAGAAGCTGAAGTGCAATGTGATATCATGAAAATCCGTGGTCCATTTTAGCGGAAGTGAGAGACTGTAGGTTTTGAATGCTTGTATCTCCTAAATGCGAATTTTGTCATTGTTTTGGAACACAACAGCTTATTCATAACATTAGGCTAACATATTCATACTAAAAGCTAAAAAACTTAACTTTTGATTTCAGGGGGGCTTTGATGTAATGTAAATATGCAGTCGTTCGATCCTGTTTGTGCTCCAGGGTCAAACGGAATGATTAAGTCCATAAAGTCATTTGGCTTCCATCCAGAGTAAGATTTACATGTTGATCGTGCAATCAAGCAGATCCAGTGACTGATGCAGTGATGTTGTGGAGAGCGTCTGTAGGACGGCTCCCAGTGGAGTCCAATTACGCCAAACATCCTGTGGCGCTGCCACCAGTGAGGCCAGTTTGAGTCTGATAACACAGTTGGCCTACTTGATTGCTTTGCTTGAGCATTTGGAATCGCTCAGGCTGATTCTGCCCCTTCAGCAGAATACAGTGTAGAAAAGTACAAAAATTGCATGTGTTTTCTCTAGCAGCTGTGTACACTGAAAGACTGTTCTGAAAGTACATCCTGTTCTGGCCTTTCTGGACAGTGCAGCTGCTTCGTCTGTCCTGCTCAGGTCAGCCGTGTCCAGGTGTTTGCACTATTTGTACCAAAATGTTCTCTCCCAAAATTATACATCTCAGAATTTCCCTGCTGTCCCAAATATCACTGGCTGCTTTTGTCTTGAAGATTTTCAGATGTTCTACACACAGTGCACTTCTGCTCTGTGTCCATGGGCAATACAGAGCAAGTCTGCTGCACATCATGTCTGTATTCACAAAATAGCACTTCCTCTTGTGTTTTTCAATACATGATAACCCACTCAAAGCCATGATTTACATTGATTTTACCACAGAAATGTAATGTAGAGAGCATAGCTGTTTGTGAAGCTGTTTGTCCCAGCAACAATAGCAATATGGATACATTAGTATCTGAAGATTTACGAATCTTTTGTTTTTTTTAGTAAACGAGGCTTTGTTACGTCACAAGTGTTTCGAAATTTCAATAGTTCACGTGACTTTGTCAGTTTGATAGGCACTCCGAACCACTGATTCGAAACAAACGAGTTGTAAAGCTTCAAAGCTTCATGAAGCAGTGTTTTGAAATCGCCCATCACTGGATATTGTTGAATAAAGTCGTTACATTGTTTTTTTGGTGCACAAAAAAGTATTTGTGTCTCTTCATAACATTAAGGTTGAACCACTGTAGTCACATGAACTGTTAAATATGTCTTTAGTAGCTTTCTGGTCTTCTGAAAGTGTTAATTATCTTGATGGCAATGGCGGCCTCACTGAGCCATCAGATTTTATAAAAAATATCTGAATTTATTTTCTGAAGATGAACAAAGGTCTTACGGGTGTAGAACGACATGAGGGTGAATAATTAATGTCAGAATTTTCTTTTTTGGGTGAACTAACCCTTTAAGATGAGATTTTAGAGTTATATAATCTTGAATTTTAAGTTTTTAGCTTCATGTTATTTGTTGATTTGTTTTTTTTTTTTTTTTTTTTTGTAAATCATGTTTAAAAAAGGAAAACATGTTCTAGTCACATTTCATCTGCAAATTCAAAAGTTGTAATTATATTTTGCATACCTATGCCTATTTTTAGATCTGTTTTTTTTTTTGCCTTGTGAGCATGAAATGTACTGGAATGAAGTTTGTTTATTAGTACAGTTATTATGTAATATAAATGATGTGTGTATGCAAAGAAAAAGAATTCTAAAAATAGGCTTTACATTTTTTTAAACAAAACACTTTTTTTCTACTTTCTTTCTTTTGATTTTGAGGTGAAAGACCTGAACATGTTCTTTCCTCGTTTTGTCGGATTCATCCCTTTAGGATATTTTGATAACAGCAAGATGACATTGCAGGTTTGTTGATAGCATGTGTCTTATCTACTATTAGCACATAACAGTTGTTTCCTGCTCCAAGGATCCATGTTTTGTTGTGTGTGACATATTTTTCTCCCTTGCTCTATTTCTTCCTCTTTATCTGAGTCACTAGAGAGAATCTAGCCTGAAACACCAATCCTTCTTGTCTGTACATATATCTGGAGTGTGTGTCTGTGTGTGCACTTACATCCTCACATAACTTGTCATATAGAAAACACAGGCCGCGTTTCATGTGGAACAGTGCTTTCTTTGTCGTGACAGGATCGTTTCTCAGTCTGCGCTTCTGTTTTGTATCACGCACTTTATGCTGAACACCCAACCAGAAAAAAAGAACACTAATACAGTGAGAATCACAGATAGCACATGGCTGCCATGTGGCATATAATCCAAAGTTTATCATTTCATTTCACATACACACTCCAGTATTCAGATGACTAAAAAAAAAAAAAATCTTAGGTCACGATTTCCCCCCCAAAAAATCAGAATTAAACATGAAATTCAATCAGAATCAGACCCTTTTAATAATCTAATATAATATAACATATTTTATATTTTATTATATATTTTAATTTATTTTCATCATAAGTAATGCCCCCTTCAGTTATAATAATTATTATTATTCATAATTCTGAAACGGTCATTTTCGTTATATTGTAATTCAAAGATTTTGATAATCAGCATAAATCATTAAAAAATTTAAAAATATATTGTGTTATGCATAATATAGTGTTAGTAACAAAACAGGTCTTGTTATTTTAAATAGACTGCTGTTTGTGAAATTATACTTGTCATTCCACCAACAACTCAACAAAATACACAAGCTTTTAATCCCTTGGCTCTCTTCAACTTCCTGAGAGTGATTTGGAGATGGAAAACTGTTTAAACTTGCCTCGCTTGTTTAGTTGTGTGATATTATTTCATCACCACTCAGACTGTGAAAATGAATGTTATTCCAAGGAAAACGAGTTACACAGTTGTTATTCCACATAGTTCTGAGTAGCTGACAGTGTCTTAGTGTGGCTTGTTGCATTGTTGATTGATTTCTTTAACCTTTTCAGAGGCTCGTTACAATTGGCGTCTAATCGTATTTCACCCTCATATTCTTCGCTCACGATCACAGTTCAGCATTCTAATCACATCTGCAGGCCATTGTTGATGACTCTCTTCAATCTGAGAATTACGACAAAGGAACATTCATCATGATGTTGTTCAATAGTTATGTTGGGTTTATATCACACCAGTGCATGCTAGTTATTAGTATTTTGAGGATAGGACTATTCACACTATACACACACTATTTTACTTCAACTTAAAGGAATTCATAATTATTTAATTACTCATAATATTATGAAGTGTTGCATTTACTTAGTTTATTCGTTTTTTTATTAGTTATTTTCTTCCAAGTGCTGTATTTGGAACATATGATATGATTTTATATATATATATATGTGTGTGTGTGTGTGTGTGTGTGTGTGTGTGTGTGTATATATATATATATATAACACACACACACACACACACACACACACACACACACACACACACACACACACACAGTGGGTACGGAAAGTATTCAGACCCCCTTAAATTTTTCACTCTTTGTTATATTACAGCCATTTGCTAAAATCATTTAAGTTCATTTTTTTTTTCCTCATTAATGTACACACAGCACCCCATATTGACAGAAAAACACAGAATTGTTGACATTTTTGTAGATTTATTAAAAAAGAAAAACTGAAATATCACATAGTCCTAAGTATTCAGACCCTTTGCTCAGTATTTAGTAGAAGCACCCTTTTGATCTAATACAGCCATGAGTCTTTTTGGGAAAGATGCAACAAGTTTTTCACACCTGGATTTGGGGATCCTCTTCCATTCCTCCTTTCAGATCCTCTCCAGTTCTGTCAGGTTGGATGGTAAATGTTGGTGGACAGCCATTTTTAGGTCTCTCCAGAGATGCTCAATTGGGTTTAAGTCAGGGCTCTGGCTGGGCCATTCAAGAACAGTCACAGAGTTGTTGTGAAGCCACTCCTTCGTTATTTTAGCTGTGTGCTTAGGGTTATTGTTGTTGGAAGGTAAACCTTCGGCCCAGTCTGAGGTCCTGAGCACTCTGGAGAAGGTTTTCGTCCAGGATATCCCTGTACTTGGCCGCATTCATCTTTCCCTCGATTGCAACCAGTCGTCCTGTCCCTGCAGCTGAAAAACACCCCCACAGCATGATGCTGCCACCACCATGCTTCACTGTTGGGACTGTATTGGACAGGTGATCAGCAGTGCCTGGTTTTCTCCACAAATACCGCTTAGAATTAAGGCCTAAAAGTTCTATCTTGGTCTCATCAGACCAGAGAATCTTATTTCTCACCATCTTGGAGTCCTTCAGGTGTTTTTTAGCAAACTCCATGCGGGCTTTCATGTGTCTTGCACTGAGGAGAGGCTTCCGTCGGGCCACTCTCCCATAAAGCCCCGACTGGTGGAGGGCTGCAGTGATGGTTGACTTTCTACAACTTTCTCCCATCTCCCGACTGCATCTCTGGAGCTCAGCCACAGTGATCTTTGGGTTCTTCTTTACCTCTCTCACCAAGGCTCTTCTCCCCCGATAGCTCAGTTTGGCCGGACGGCCAGCTCTAGGAAAGGCTTCTGGTCATCCCAAACGTCTTCCATTTAAGGATTATGTGCTGTGCTCTTAGGAACCTTAAGTGCAGAAATATTTTTGTAACCTTGGCCAGATCTGTGCCTTGCCACAATACTGTCTCTGAGCTCTTCAGGCAGTTCCTTTGACCTCACGATTCTCATTTGCTCTGACATGCACTGTGAGCTGTAAGGTCTTATATAGACAGGTTTGTGGCTTTGCTAATCAAGTCCAATCAGTATTGTATGAAAGGTAGTGCAGATGATGCAATAATCATGTATGCACATTTTTGACGCATATTGATGCGCTCCAACTCTCCCTGAGCGCACGCGACGACCACGGGCAGCGCTCTGTTGCGCGCAGATTCAATAAAGACGGAGAAGCGAGTGCATAACATGGGACTGCGCTGCTGAGAGAATTCACCGTGTTCGGAGAGTTTTATACTTATATTGTGTGCGTCAATGCTGAATAGTAAGTGTTTCTATCTTCATCTGTTAGTTAATAATTAAGAAAATCATTTTGGTGTGTTATATTTAGATATTAATCGCTAATGTCTGACTGACGCGATGCTAGAGTTACTGTGGCAATCCCCTTGTTTATCTTCATTAATCTCGGTGTATATTTACATGTTATGCCTCTAATGCTATATTATTTATATGGGGATTATATATTGTTTGGCACTTGGAAGTTTTGAGCAGTTATATTCAGTATAATCTGTTGCACGTGTATTATTGCCAGTCACGTTTATGTACACGTGACACCCCCTAGCGGCAGTTTGTATGCTTCCGACTGTGTTAATAATGTGAATTTCATCTGTTACTGTTCAGTTATCAGAATGAATGTATCTGGATATTTATTTAATAATGCTGTTATTCATAATTGTTATTTGTTTGTTTCAGAACCACACGCATGTATATAAGTATACATATTGAAGACTGTATGCCCATGCCTACTGCAACAGTTTATTAAACACCCTCAATTCAGTTAACGGTCTGGTTCCTGTGTTCTGACCGACACCCGGGAGCGATTGCCACACCACATTAGATCCAGCAATAGAACTCAAATACAGTCCTTTTAAGTCTCCCCAACAATTGTGGTCCTTCGAGCCGGAGGTGTGGCAGTTTCTTTTAAAAGATGGATGATAGAGCTTCAACCAGACCTAAGCGTCAGACCTATCCACCACGTCATTATGATGAGTATGAGATGGGGTATGTGCTTCCATCACGATATTCGACTGAATCAAGGATCAGTAGGCATGGGCAAGAAGAGGAGTTATATTCTCCTGAGGAGGGAGCAGCCAAGATGACACCCTCCCCATTGAGTGACCATCAGACACTGAGAGATGCTGGTTATACAGAGGAAGACCCATATGCTGAAACGAGACACCGCAGATACAGACCTGGTCCTGAGAGTCACCTAGCTGATCAGTACCAAAAGAAAACGCATGCTGAGAAAAGTAGAGAATTTACTCTACAGGTTTGGTCTACAACACAGCGAAGTCTGCCTCAAGCATCCCAAACGGATCCTTTGCATCGAAGAGAAGAGCAGTTGAGTGCCACCTTAGCAGAGATCCGAGAGACCAGATCAGAGTTAAAGTTACTCGCTGAGACGGTGCGCAGTCTTCAACAGACCCCTCAACCAGCTATAACACGCTCTCAGTCCAGTACATCTGACCCACTTATGCCTGCTCAAACCCCATTATCCCCTCTAGATCATGGATTTGTGCCTCCTCCCTGTGCAGAGCTGGTCAGTGGTGAAGAAATCAGTGAATGTGACGAAGTAGACTGGCCTGACCCTCCCCCCTGGCCAGAGCCAGAGGAGCCACAGCCTATTAGTGATGCACCTATCGTTGACCTTCTGGAGAAGATGATGAGTGATCTTCAAGTATTAAAGCAAGCTGCTGTTCATCCAAGTAGACCTCTTACAGCCCCAACAGTGAGCTTTCCTGTCAGAGACTTAAGCCCTTCAGTCCCCCAGAAAAGCAGGATGCTTTCGGGCTATTCAAGTCAACGACAAAGCCTTCATCCTCAGCCACCTCCCAGAGCCGGTTCAGCTTATACATCAGAGCAGTACGAGAGTTACCTTCAGGGTGAGCATGGAGCAACCTCACAGCCATACCTGCCGAGGAGGGCCCAGCAGAGACCCCCAATCGATCTTCAGCACCATACCGTCCCACACTCTGAGCCTACATACCGAGGTCCAATGCCAACGATACCCTATTTCAGTCACAGAGACCCCAGCGAGTTTGCTAGATTAAAGATTGCGTTGGAGAATCTACTGCCCCCAGATGGGACGGAGCTGTTTAAATTCCAAATCCTAGTGGATCACTTGAAGTTGGAAGAGGCAAGGCTAATAGCAGATTCGTATCTGAACTCCCCCACACCGTACAGTGATACCATGTCAGCTCTAAATCAGAAGTTTGGCCAGCCCCATCATATGGCATTGAACAAAATAGCCAGTGTTATGGACTCTCCTGATATTCGACGGGGTGATCAAGCTGCTTTTGAGAGGTTTGCCCTACAGATCCAAGCACTCGTAGGCATGCTTAAATCCCTTGGTCCCCCTGGAGAGATAGAGCTACAATGTGGATCTCACGTAGCACGCCTGTTGAGTAAGTTACCGACCGAGATGAGAGCTGAATTCAGGCGCAGCAAGTTCCATCATCCAGGAACAACATATACCCTGACTGATCTTTCTGAGTGGCTGCAATATGAGTCCTGGTGCCAGGAATATGACGGTTTGTCACCAGTGAAGACCACCAAGGAGAGACAAGTGCTTAAATGGGAGTCTCGCCCGAAGAAGTGGACCACCACTGTATTGCATGGAGCCAAAGATGTGATGGAGAGAGAAGTTTCACCAGTGCATGTGAATCCCCCTACCAAAACCAGAGTTAAGCCATACTGCCCATTCTGTAACAACTCTGATCACTTCTTGAGCCAATGCACAGAGGTTGTAAAACTGACTAGAGACCAGTTATCAGAGTGGATCCGTACCAACAAAAGGTGCTGGCGATGTGCTAGATCCCACCAAGCTGCACAGTGCAATCTGCGGAAACCTTGCAACATTTGTCAAGGGAAACACTTACCAGTGCTGCATGAAGTTAATTCTAGGACATCCAAGACTGTGGTCAAGTCAACCAAAGAGGAGAGCTGTCTAGTGAATACGCCCTCTGAAGTGCTGTATGTGGACAGACCAGTGGATGGCAGTCGTGTGCTATTAAAAGTTATTAAAGTACTACTCCACCATGGCAAGCGCACCTTGAGCACCTATGCCGTCTTGGATGATGGCTCAGAACGGACTATGCTCTTACCGGCTGCAGCACATCACTTGGGCCTTCGAGGGGAGCCAGAAGATCTTGCCCTGCGGACAATACGACAGGACATTCAAGTCCTTCACGGGTCCACGGTGTCATTCCGTATTTCTCCTGCCGATAAGCCTCAGCACAGCTTCCTCATCACCAGTGCCTTCACCGCAGAACAGCTTGGTCTTGCACTCCATACTTACCCCATAGACAAGCTGCAGAAGAAGTACATGCACCTTGTGGGCCTCCCTATACAGGCATTCGAGCAGGTCCAGCCCTTACTGCTCATTGGAGCTGATCACCCTCACTTGATTACTCCCATTAAGCCAGTGAGGTTAGGACCCCCAGGAGGACCTGCAGCCCTGAAGACACGGTTAGGATGGACATTACAGGGTCCAACTAGATTTGTCGAGCAGTCCATTCACCCGCAGCAGTGCTTATTGACCTCCACCGTTCCCCAAATGTCAGAGCTCTTCAGGAACGTTGAGAAACTGTGGCAAATTGACGTACTTCCCTTCAGGAATGAGAAAGAGGTTACCAGGTCCCGACAAGACCAAGAGGCTCTTCATATGCTTGAATTAAAGACCATTCGAGTTGAAGTAGATGGAGTCTTGCGTTACGCCACCCCTCTGCTTAGACGCAAAGATATGCCACATTTCCAAGCTTCAAAGGAAATGGTAATGCCCAGCCTCCGGAACACTGAACGGTGTCTTGCTAAAGATCCAGAGCGAGCCAAAGCGTACAAAGCTGAAATTCTGAAATTAACCCAGGCAGGCACGGTCAAGAAGTTGAGCTCCAATGAGGTGACACAGTCAGGGGAATCATGGTATATCCCACATCACATGGTGGCCCACAACAATAAGAATCGCATCGTGTTCAACTGTTCTTATCAGTACCGAGGTCTGAACCTAAATGAGTGGCTGTTACCTGGACCCACATTAGGACCCTCACTCCTAGGTGTTCTGTTACGGTTCCGGGAACACACCGTAGCCATAAGTGGTGACGTGAAAGCTATGTTCCACCAGGTTCGCCTGCTGCCTGAAGATCGTTCCCTTCTAAGATTTGTCTGGCGTGACATGGAGGGAGACCGAACTCCATCAGTATTTGAGTGGCAAGTCCTGCCTTTCGGTACCACGTGTAGCCCGTGTTGTGCTACTTACGCCATGCAGCACCACGTCATCAGTCACAGCCAGCCAGAGGACGATGTGAGGTTTTCCATTGAGAGAAGCTTCTATGTTGATAATTGTCTCCAAAGCCTCTCCTCATCTGACAAAGCCAGAACACTGGTAGATAAGCTAAGAGAGACACTAGCTTCTGGTGGATTTGAACTCCGCCAATGGGCCAGCAATAAGCCAGAGGTTATCAGCCACCTACCCAAAGAAGCCCGATCAGACAGTCTGGAACTCTGGCTTGCTCATGACCGAATAGATAATCCTGAGTCTGCTCTGGGCCTCCGCTGGCACTGTTCTATGGATACACTGAGGTACAAACATCGACCAGTGAATTATGATGCTCCTACCATGCGAAACATCTATAAGGTCTTAGCCAGCCAGTACGATCCTCTCGGGTTCATCCTGCCATACACCACCCGTGCCAAAATACTAGTGAGACAGCTTTGGGACAAACACAGAGACTGGGACGATCCCCTACTGCCCCATGATTTGCTACAAGCCTGGAGAGACTGGGAAGGAGAGTTACAAGTCCTGCCAAGAATCACCTTCCCCCGAGCATACGTACCTCCGGCCATGGATGAGGGAAGCATTACTCGGGAAATCCATGTGTTTTGCGATGCCTCAGAGCAAGCCTATGGAGCTGTCGCTTACCTGAGGACGGTAGACAGTCAAAGTCAGGTTTATCTCTCCTTTGTAATAGCCCGTTCAAGAATTGCACCTAAACGACTGCACTCAATGCCCAGATTGGAGCTATGTGCTGCCCTCACAGGAGCCCAACTCACTAGATTGCTGGAGCAAGAGCTTACTCTGCCAATCAGCCAGACTACCCTCTGGACTGACTCAACCACAGTCTTATCCTGGCTACAATCTGAGTCGTGTCGATTTAAAGTCTTTGTTGGCACCCGAGTGGCAGAAATTCAGGAGCTCACCGATCGACTTTCATGGCGATATGTTGACTCTGCAAACAATCCTGCGGATGACCTCACCAGAGGAAAGCAGCTAAAAGAACTGGCTGAGCCTAATCGGTGGTGTCATGGACCACCCTTTCTCTTTGAAAGCCAAGACAAATGGCCTACCACGCCAGCAACAGTAGTGGATGAGTCTCATTCAGAAATTCGCAAGTCTGTATTCTGTGGAGTCGCAACGACCATACCTGATAAGAAGCCTCACCTACCAGATGTGCATCAATACACCACTTGGAAGGAACTTCTACAGGCCACAGTGCAGATGCTTCACGGGGCGGCAGGGCAGAGTAGAACCCCTAATGCTGACGACTACCGGAAAGCCGAGATTCTTATCCTGAGAGGGGCACAACAGGATAGCTTTGCAGAGGAGTTCAGACTATTGCGAAATGGGAAACCAGTCCCACGAAGTAGCCGTTCACTTACACTGTCTCCAGAGCTGGACGAGACTGAGGAACTCATTAAGGTCGGTGGAAGATTGCGCCGATCTGAAGAATTGGACCCAGCTGCTGTGCATCCCATCATCTTGGATCATCGCCACCCCACCACTAAGCTTCTGATTCAAGACTATGATTCCCGACTTTGCCATCCTGGCACAGAGAGAGTGTTTGCAGAGATCCGGCGCAAGTTTTGGATCTTACGAGGACGAGAAGCTGTTCGCCGATATCAGCATACTTGTACAGAGTGTCGTCGATGGAAAGCAAGCCCTCAAGTCCCTAAGATGTCAGACCTACCTGTAGCTCGCCTACGCCTTTATAAGCCAGCATTCTACTCTACAGGGATGGACTGCTTCGGGCCCTTTATAGTAAAGGTGGGCAGGCGCACTGAAAAGAGGTGGGGAATTATCTTCAAGTGCCTTACAACAAGATGTGTACATCTTGAGATCCTCACCAATTTGGATACGGACTCCTTCTTGATGGCCTTGAGAAGGTTCATCGCCAGACGAGGGACACCAGCAGAGTTGTTCTCTGACCAAGGAACAAACTTCCGTGGAGGAGAAAGAGAGATTCGAGAGGCCCTTGCAGAATTGTCCCCAGAACTCCGACTTCAGCTCGCCAAACACAAGATAGAGTTTCATTTTAACCCACCTGGTGCACCCCACTTTGGCGGAGCGTGGGAAAGGGAAATTCGTTCGGTGAAAACTGCACTGTACAGGGTAGTAGGCAGTCAAGCTGTTACAGAGGAAGTTCTTCACACTGTTCTCCTGGAAGTGGAAGGCATGTTGAATGCTAAGCCATTGGGATATGTGTCCTCCGACCCTAAAGACCTTGACCCGGTGACACCCAATGTTCTCCTGATGGGGCGGCGGGACGGATCCCTCCCTCAGGTGGTCTATCCTAAATCTGAACTCCTGAGTAGGCGCCGCTGGAGACATTCCCAAATTCTAGCCGACCAGTTTTGGTCTAGTTTCATTAAGAACTATCTCCCAAATCTGCAGTCCCGCCAGAAATGGTATGCCAACCCTACAGATATTAACCCAGGATCAGTGGTACTGATGATGGACCCACAACTGCCCAGAGCGTGCTGGCCTGTTGGTCGTGTCACCAAAGTTTACCCCAGTGCTGACGGACACATAAGGACAGTGGATGTAAGGATCAATGATAGAACCTACACTAGACCTGTAGCCAGGTTGATTGTTCTACCAGAGGTTCCTGATGAAGAGGAGAACTAAGCCCTTATACCTGTCCCTGAGTACTGAACTGAACATCTATTCAAGAACAAATGTGCTACACACATTTGGGGGCGGCTGTATGAAAGGTAGTGCAGATGATGCAATAATCATGTATGCACATTTTTGACGCATATTGATGCGCTCCAACTCTCCCTGAGCGCACGCGACGACCACGGGCAGCGCTCTGTTGCGCGCAGATTCAATAAAGACGGAGAAGCGAGTGCATAACATGGGACTGCGCTGCTGAGAGAATTCACCGTGTTCGGAGAGTTTTATACTTATATTGTGTGCGTCAATGCTGAATAGTAAGTGTTTCTATCTTCATCTGTTAGTTAATAATTAAGAAAATCATTTTGGTGTGTTATATTTAGATATTAATCGCTAATGTCTGACTGACGCGATGCTAGAGTTACTGTGGCAATCCCCTTGTTTATCTTCATTAATCTCGGTGTATATTTACATGTTATGCCTCTAATGCTATATTATTTATATGGGGATTATATATTGTTTGGCACTTGGAAGTTTTGAGCAGTTATATTCAGTATAATCTGTTGCACGTGTATTATTGCCAGTCACGTTTATGTACACGTGACACCCCCTAGCGGCAGTTTGTATGCTTCCGACTGTGTTAATAATGTGAATTTCATCTGTTACTGTTCAGTTATCAGAATGAATGTATCTGGATATTTATTTAATAATGCTGTTATTCATAATTGTTATTTGTTTGTTTCAGAACCACACGCATGTATATAAGTATACATATTGAAGACTGTATGCCCATGCCTACTGCAACAGTTTATTAAACACCCTCAATTCAGTTAACGGTCTGGTTCCTGTGTTCTGACCGACACCCGGGAGCGATTGCCACACCACATTAGATCCAGCAATAGAACTCAAATACAGTCCTTTTAAGTCTCCCCAACAAGTATAATCAAACACAGCTGGACTCAAATTAAGGTGTAGAACCATATCAAGGATGATCAAAAGAAATGGACAGCACATGAGTTAAATATATGAGTGTCACAGCAAAGGGTCTGAATACTTAGGACCATGTAATATTTTAGTTTTTCTTTTTTTAATAAATCTGCAAAAATGTCAACAATTCTGTGTTTTTCTGTCAATATGGGGTGCTGTGTGTACATTAATGAGGAAAAAAAGGAGTGAAAAATGTAAGGAGGTCTGAATACTTAGATAAATTCTGTGTTGACAAATCTTTTGCGATATCCTAATAACAGTCGCAATTTGCACGCAACGCGTCAATGTCCGCTAATGTCCAATTCGTGACCTAATGACTCTTTGAACAGATTCATTTTAATGAATCATGACAACAACTGATCTGTCCACACGGTCTATAATGAATAATTTACTCAAACAACTCTGAAATGAGAACATAAGTGTGCTTACCCCATTTAGCAAGAGTGGTTAGTAAAATTAGCCTTAATAATCCACAATATTTTCAGGTTATTTAAATGACAATGTGTAGTAAATTTGGCTTATCTATAAAATCAGTTAGTTTAGACTGGAGTGAGGTGAAACCCGAACAAAGCAAGTTGTTGTTAACTAGGTGCATTCAATTGTATATGGTAGAAAATTATATTATTAGTTAATATAAGTTCTAAATGCTACTTTTTAATACTTTTCAGGTTAAGCAAAAAAGCATCTTCTTTTACAAAGCTATAAAATCACTTTTTTTTTTTTTTTTTGCAAAGAGGGCAAGAAAGAATTATAGTAAGAGTGACGGGTACTTTATTGTCAGATCACGTGGGTAGGGCGCTTTTTACTGTTTGTGTGGATGACTAGGTCTGTCACCACGGAAGACCATTTTTGACCCAGGAAAAACCCTGCAATGATTCATTTGAATTTAAATATTTAATACTTTCACAGCAAAAATTATGTATGCGATTAATTTAGATTAATTAATCACAGAGTATGTATTAATAAATTAATTAGATTAAAATTTTTAATCGATTGACAGCTCTTTATATATATATATATATATAAATATATTAAAAAAAATAAGAAAATGTGTTGCATTTCTGTTTATTTTTTTTTTTTTTTTTTTTTAGTTTGTTTATTAGTTTTTTATTAGTTATATGTTTGTTTTAAGTGTTTTGTTTTGTTTTGTTTTGTTTTGTTTTGTTTTTTTCAAGTGATGTATTCGGGAAATATGATGTGTAAGTTCTGGTCATCTATGCAACGTTTCCTTCTGAGTAGTCTCTGTGCTGTGATTACCTGCTAAAAGAGTCTTAAATTCTCATCTTTCTCCTCTGTCCTCCATCTGTTCTTCCTATCACAGCTCTTTCGTCTTATTGCTAGGTTACTGTAATTACCTCACATCTTCCTCACTTAAAGCCTGGTGATCTTTGATGGAAGAGTAATGGCAGGAAAGAGAAATGCAGGGAAGACAGATCAAAGTAGAAAAGTATTTATTTAAGAAATTAGGTATAGATGAAATAAAAAAAATAAAAATAAAATAAAAAAAAACCCTTAGACCAAGATAGTAATGACCTGCTGAGAATCATTCCTGTTATGCAATATGTCAGTATCTAAGTAATAAAAAATATGCCTGGGTTGTAATTTAAAGGGATAGTTCACCCAAAAATGAAAATTCTGTCATCGTTTACTTACCCTCAAGTTGTTCCAAACATGTAAAAAATTATTTGTTCTGTTGAACACAAAGGAAGATATTTTGAAGAAAGTTTATAACCAGACCACTTTTGGGGGGCCGCATTTATTTTCATAGTAGGGAAAAAAAATACTATGGAAGTCAATGGTGTTGGGAAACTATTCAGTTTCCAACATTCTTTAAAATATCTTCCTTTGTGTTCAACAGGACAAAAAATGTATACAAGTTTGGAACAACGTGAGGGTGAGTATTATGACAGAATTTTCATTTCCAGGTGAACTATCCCTTTAAGGAATAGAATGGTAAAACAGACTTTCAGAAATATGTTTGTTTTGTAAATATTTCAAGCTCAGACACTTAAACTTTATATAACTACAAGAAAAGAATGGAAATAAAGAGCTAAAGTTAATCATTACTCATTGAGGGACTGAGATTTGGATTACATGAGGATGCAAAGTTTATTATATACATTTAGTCCAAATTTTTTGAAGAGACTTGATCACTTTATAAGATGAACGGATTTAATTTAGGCTTTTATACACATATAAACATTGATCAGCGAACATAAACCGAATCTGCTTCACGTGTGAGAACAAACCTCTTGCATTAGCTCAAACGTGCTGTGTAACACACAAGAATCATTAGTTCTTGCATGCATCAAGCAAACATGCTTAAGCTTCCGTTTACCACAACTGATGTGTGAGTTGATGAATATTTACATGTGAAAATAAGCCTAAATTCAAACTGTTCATCATATAAAGTAGGGTATACTATGGCCCGTTTCCGCCACAGTTGAGTAAAAAAAATATAATTCTGTAAGTCATAATAATGAGAAACTTTCTCATAATTATGACTTAGTATCTCATTATATTGAGAACGTTTCTCATAACTAGACTTAGTATCTCATAATAATGAGAAACTTTCTCGTAATAATGACTAAGCATCTCATAATAATGAGAAACTTTCTCATAATAATGACTTAGTATCTCATAATAATGAGAAACTTTCTCTAAATGACTTAGTTTTTCATAATAACGAGAAACTTTCTCGTAATAATGACTTAACATCTCATAATAATGAGAAACTCTCGTAATAAGGACTTAACATCTCATAATAATGAGAAACTTTCTCGTAATTATGACTTAGTATCTCATAATAATGAGAAACTTTCTCGTAATAATGACTTAGTTTCTCATAATAACGAGAAACTTTCTCATAATAAAGAGAAACTTCTACAAATGCGCAGAGCAGCAGAGTAGAAGGACGTGGTACGTTAGCGACATCCCCTGGTCAAAGTCTCGTAAATGCGAGAACAGCAAACATGGCACATTCTGCATTCGTGCACTTGTTTTCGTTAAAGTCAGTGTAATATACAAAGTGCAGTCTATAGTATTATTAAATAACAACAGTTATAAATGATCAGTATATCTTCAATACACGAACGCAAAATGGTTTCCGTGGTAACGGTGGAAACTGCTGCATGAACGCGAAGGTTTTCAAAACTCAGATTAACGAAGGAATATGACATTTATTCGTTAAGTTTAAGTGCAACGTCTTCATAAAATGTGTGGGTTTATGTGTTAACTTTAACACGTATTTCGATTACGTATTTTGATATTTATAGATTACACTTTTGCAGAATGTGCCATGGTTGCAGAGTTCTCGCATTTGACCAGCGGATGTCACTAGCGTGTCACTGCTCCGCTGCTTTGCGTATGCGTAGATGTTTCTCGTTAGTTTCTCGTTATTATGAGAAACTAAGTCATTATTACAATAAAGTTTCTCATTATTATGAGATAGTGTTGTCAAAAATATAGATATATCGATAAATATCGATACTGAAATATCTGAACGGTACCAATACTAATTTCCCGAAGTATCGATACTAGCCGCGCTTTCACTTTCACTTCTCTCCAAAGGCGCGTTGACGACCACCACATGCGCACGCGCACTCGTCTCATTTGCTCTGGTTAGCAAAAGTGAAGTGAATGGAAAGATGGCGAGTGCAGCGCCCGCGCGACCGGCTTTGGTTGATAAGGAACACAGCAGAAGTGCTATCTGGAAATATTTTGCATATGAGGCAAATGTATGGAAGTAAATTAATGCCAAATGTTTTTGAAATAAAAAGCTTGTTGAATTGCTCTAACTGAAAACAAATATGCACTACATTAGCTGTACTTGCATTTAGATGCACTGTATTTTTAAGGCTTGCATTTTTATGGGATGAAATTCAACATGGTCGTATATTTAAGCTGTGAATATTTCAATTAAAAATATTCCACACACATTTTCATTATTAAAAATTAAATAATTCATATTCACATTTCAAATTTCACTTCCAAGATATTTATTCTGTTTAAAAATACAACCTATAAAATTCAACTAGCAATTTTCAGTCCATTTTATTTCGCTTTACAAATTCGCTTCCACAAATTCAGTGGTTCAAATTCGGCAGAAAATTCAACATTTCACATCCGGGAACTGCAGGAAGAGCAGTAGAGTGCCGATGCATCATCTCTATCTGCTGTTAGTCTTCTTCACCAGCAGGTGCCGCTAGCGGCTGTTTAGGAAGACCAAAGCAACGCTAGTAAATCATCATTCATTCATAAAAACGGATTTACAGAATTAGAGCAAGCATAAGTGAATATGTGATGATTATCAGGGCCAGTATAAATGCAGAAAAGCTGATAAAGACACAAAAGCTGCATTTATGTTTAATTCAGTGTATTTACGCTTACTTTCCCAGTGTAACTACAGCTTTCTGTACAGTGAACAAGATAACGTTATTGCCCGATGCTGGTGTACAGATCAAACGTTAAATCTGAGATAGACATATATTTCTCTCTGTTGTTTAGTTTCCTTAACTTTATATCGCGGCGCTGTGTTGTAATACTAGGGCTTCCCTCATCCGTCAAAGGATTGCCCTGCCATCAGGACAAAAACTCTTAACACAGCTTAATGGACTCGTACAGTGATAAAAAAGACCAAACTCGCACCTCATTTGTGATGTAGGTTAGACTATATAGGCTCCAAGAAAGCAGATACTGGCATAAAGTTGATTTGACGCTGAACGTTTGATTATGATACTCGCAAATTTAGGGACCGTCTCTAAAGTTACGACATTTGGTATTCACGTTTCTACCTTCTACCAAACTCTTGTAGACACACATGCACATATACATATTCAAACACACCTCACTCAAAGTACATGCATATATATATATACTATTTATTTATTTATTTATTTATTTATTTTACACGTTCATCAACTATTTTTTTTTACTTTGTTCATTTTTTATTTTACCTGATCATAGATTATCCTGCTTATACAAATTTTAAATAAAATTTAGAAATAAAATTAACTAAGTAGAACTAATTGTGTGATGAATGTGTAAAAAAAAGAAAAAGTATATGTGCATGTACTTTGAGTTGAGTGTGTTTGAATATGTGTGTGTGTGTGTGTGTGTGAGAGAGAGAGAGAGAGAGAGAGAGAGAGAGAGAGAGAGAGAGAGAGAGAGAGAGAGAGAAGGGTGCATCACTCTTCGACCTGGCACCTAGATGAACACTTCACAGGTAGTTTTGGTGACTAAATCATTCTCATCATATGCTATTGAGCTTTAAGTTATGGCATTTTTTTGTATAATCCAATACAGTAGTGAAATACATAGCAATCTTTACATATTACTTGATTATTTGGAAACACTTTACAGTAAGGTTCATAATGTATTAACTAATGTGAACTATCCATGAGCAACACATTTGTTGTTGTATTTGTTAATCTTTGTTAACATTAATAAAAAATACAGCAGCTCATTGTTCATGTTACTTCACTGTGCATTAACTAAAGTTGACAAATACAGCTCTTGGTTTTAGTAATGTATTATTAAATGCTGGAATTAACATTAACAAAGATTAGTAAGTGCTGTAGAAGTGCAGTTCATTGTTCGTTCATATCAACTATTTAATATAAAGTGTTACCTTTTATTATAATAAACATCAAAAATCTAAAAGGTTTGCATTATACCTGACAGCTAGATGAACAATTTACAGTTGGTTTTGTGACTAAGTCATTCTCTTTAAATGCAATTGAAGGTAGAAACGTGAATACAGAATGTCGTAACTTTAGAGACGGTCCCTAAATTTGCGAGTATCATAATCAAACGTTCAGCGTCAAATCAACTTTATGCCAGTATCTGCTTTCTTGGAGCCTATATAGTCTAACCTACATCACAAATGAGGTGCGAGTTTGGTCTTTTATATCACTGTACGAGTCCATTAAGCTGTGTTAAGAGTTTTTGTCCTGATGGCAGGGCAATCCTATGACGGATGAGGGAAGCCCTAGTATTACAACACAGCGCCGCGATATAAAGTTAAGGGAACTAAACAACAGAGAGAAATATATGTCTATCTCAGATTTAACGTTTGATCTGTACACCAGCATCGGGCAATAACGTTATCTTGTTCACTGGAGAGAAAGCTGTAGCTACACTGGGAAAGTAAGCGTAAATACACTGAATTAAACATAAATGCAGTTTTTGTGTCTTTATCAGCGTTTCTGCATTTATACTGGCCCTGATAATCATCACATATTCACTTATGCTTGCTCTAATTCTGTAAATCCGTTTTTATGAATGAATGATGATTTACTAGCGTTGCTTTGGTCTTCCTAAACAGCCGCTAGCGGCACCTGCTGGTGAAGAAGACTAACAGCAGATAGAGATGATGCATCGGCACTCTACTGCTCTTCCTGCAGTTCCCGGATGTGAAATGTTGAATTTTCTGCCGAATTTGAACCACTGAATTTGTGGAAGCGAATTTGTAAAGCGAAATAAAATGGACTGAAAATTGCTAGTCGAATTTTATAGGTTGTATTTTTAAACAGAATGAATATTTTGGAAGTGAAATTTGAAAGGTGAATATGAATTATTGAATTTTTAATAATGAAAATGTGTGTGAAATATTTTTAATTGAAATATTCACAGCTTAAATATACGATTGTGTTGAATTTCATCCCATAAAAATGCAAGCCTTAAAAATACAGTGCATCTAAATTCAAGCACAGCTAATGTAATGCATATTTTTTTCAAATAGTGCAATTCAACAAGCTTTTTATTTCAAAAACATTTGGCATTATCTTACTTCCATACAAATGAACATGGAAAGTCGAAGGACACAAGCAAGCCAATATGCAAGAGATGCTACAGAACAGTGCTAACAAAAGGCGCTAACACCACTAATATAGCAAAGCACCTGAGAGACCGACAGCCGGATCTGAATTGTTAAAAGCACTATAAAAATAAAGGTGACTTGACGACTTCATGTCGATCCAGTGAGCACTGTTTTCGCGTGTGATGCATGCACGTTTGCGTTTAAATCTGTTCATCAAATAACGTTAATGTATTAACCAGCTTTTATGACCGATGAGCAATGCATTTGTTACAGTATATTTTAATCTTTGATAACAGTAGGCATTAGGTAATAAAAATATAGCGGATCATGTTAGCTCCGGTCCAATGAAAAAATATTAACAAATACAACTTTTTAACATTAACTTTGATTAACAAATGTTTTGTAAGTATTTTTCATTGCATTACAGTAATGGGTGTCAATCTCACTCACCTCTGTAGAGAAAATCTGCATAAAACTGCAGCAACAGATTCCATTTAATTATTTTGTTTACTAATTTGATACTTGATGCATAAGATTGCACTGATTTTGTTTTTGCTTGAAGTTTAAGTATCTTTTGTTGACATTGATTTGATTTTACTTGGAAATACAAAAGATTGCACTTTTTTTTTTTTACTTGCAATTTATTGGTTTTTGAATGTAATGCAATCTGGGAGGCTTTTGAACAAGTGCACTACCTCAGGACAGTTTTGTTAATGTAAAATATATGTTCTAGGTTAAAAAATAACCCCTTAATATTGTGGCAGTTTTTTTCTCCGTGGTATCGAAAATGGTATCGAATATCGATATTTTTCAAGGTATCGTATCGAAGTTAGAAATTCTAGTATCGTGACAACACTATTATGAGATACTAAGTCATTATTTCAAGAAACTTTATCGTTATTATGAGATACTAAGCCCCGGATGTTAACAATGTCTGGCTCCGCCCCTGGTGTGGAGTATCTCATGTACAGTCGGTTATGGCTTAAGTGGACGCAAAAAGGTGGGTGGAAACAGGATATAGCTATGTCAGTATATGGATTCGGTCTTAAAGGGAGAGTAGCCTAATTAAATATTTGTCTGTCATTAATGTTAATAAAACAACAAAAGATGTTAAGTGAATGTATATATATATATGAGCAATATCACACGAGTAGCCGTGCGATAATCACAGCGTGCTGATATACAGCCATATCGCACGGCTACTCGTGTGATATTGCTCATATATATATACATTCACTTAACATCTTTTGTTGTTTTATTAACATTAATTTATAATAATGTTTATACAACAGTTCGATGGCACGAGTGTGTAAATAAATAAGAACAACAACGGAGTGTCTTTAAAACCCTCTTTTGTGCAGCACTACTTCCTTCCGCCACGGATTCAAATCTTAATTTGACAGTTGGACCAAGCCCCCGTTACTAATTCTAAAACGTCACTTCAGAACTAGTAACGAAGGAACGTTGAGTCGCTTCATTGAAACACATTGAATTTTCTACAGTATTAGAGAGAGAAAGAGAGTAGCTATTACCTGTCTGGTATATTGCATTACATTCATTCATCAAGTCGATGTCTATAATATTACATCCTTTAAACAAGTCCGTTTGAATGTCCGCTGATGTAAGCGATCTTTGTATTTGTCTTTTTTTTTTTTCAGCTTTGGGAATTTTCCATCCATAACACCACAGCGCTAAAACAACTTCCTTTTGAAAAAGTTCCTTTCAATTTGAAAGTCTCTTGTGACTCCCTGACTAATTCTCCTGTAAAGTGTTGCCGCCATCTAATGGCGTATTAATGTAATGTTCACTCAATCCATATTACTTAATGGACATATTTATATAAAATAATATTTATTGAACAACATATAAGCACAATTGTACAGTTCAGTCAAACATGAAGCACTAGTTATTAAAAAAAAAAAAAAAAAAAGGTCACCATTTACGCTGGTATGTGGGTTTTACAAATATTTAATGAATGAAAAGGATTTTAAAGAGCTTGTGACAAAACCTACTAACTCC
Organism: Chanodichthys erythropterus; assembly: GCF_024489055.1. NCBI lineage: Eukaryota > Metazoa > Chordata > Actinopteri > Cypriniformes > Xenocyprididae > Chanodichthys > Chanodichthys erythropterus. The sequence goes on from NC_090227.1 coordinate 24,185,355, forward strand.
ATTGGATCCTCAAACTGTCAATCAAGCCTCATTAATCCACCTCACCTCGTGAATGAAGTGCGCACGCAGTTTGGACATCTCTGTGCAATGCAAAGGTAAATAAAAGATCTGATGTTTGAAAAAAAAAATGTAAAGCGTTTTCTTTACTCAAAAAAACATATGTTTATAAAGTTTAATGTTTTACATATTTGAAGCAGAGAAGAGTCTGATATGTCCCGTCTATTTGTAGTCAATGTGCTATATGTAATGTAACGCTTATTATTATCAAATTTAATATAGCACAATTCGACTTGCTCTGTAACAAATAATAGATTAATAAGACCAAAGATTGCCCGTTCTATGTAAATTGAATTATGTCTCGTGTTTAACCACTATAAGAGCCAGTAGTCACTAGCCGAGATGAAGCTGTTCTCGGTGGTTACAGAATCACTGAACGGCCGCTGACGCACTCAAGCTCGCATCTCCGAAAACGCCAAAACAAACTGTAAAATAGGCGCTGTTATTAAATATGAGTCACATATTTCAGGTCTAAACAACTACATTCTCGCCTAAAAAACTATTAAAACTACAGTTCGTGGTACAAGAAGTAGTATTTGTAAAAATTACGGTTGATTTGATCGGCCGCCATGACGGTCACTTCAAGCGGAGTGATACAAACGGTGAAAAGGCAGTAGGAGTGCTGTTATCACTGAAATATCGCATGGCTATCAGCCAATCAGATTCGAGAACCAGACAGAACTGTTGTATAAAAAAAAAATATATATATATATATATATATATATATATATATATATATATATATATATATATATGTGAAATAAAATTTTTATTGCCCATCACTTGTCCATATTCCATATTCCACCATGAGAAATCTGGTCACTTGGTTGTGTTTACATTGGTTCACAGTGTTATGATATAAACATTTGTTCTGTAAAATTTGTTTAGCACTTTTTGAAAGGCATGCAGGTTAAAAAACACTTGATTATTATTATTATTATTATTATTATTATTATTACTTTTATTATGACTTTAATGATTATGCCCTTTGAAGGTTAATGGACACTGTGAAATTTGTGGTTTAAGTTTGTGACAAGCACATAAAAATTATTACTTTTTTCATTGGAGTAATACTAAAGAAGCTGTCCTACATTCATTAGTCTCACTGTGTTGTGCTTGGAAAACTGCCACATTACCCAAAAAAATAAAAAATAAATAAATAATAATAAATGTATAGGCATCAGTATTGGCAAGTACTAGAAAAAAGTATCGGTACTTGTACTCTGTCCTTAAAAAATGGTATCGGTGCATCCCTAATATAAAGAGTGTAATATTATTATTAATAATAATGGGAACACTAATGTATACAATAGGAGTCTACCCACCTTCAGTGCTTGGCTGCTAATTATTTCCATCATTAAGAATTGTGAGTTTAAAATTTGATGCAGTATTTTAAAACACATACTGTGTAGTTGGAAATATTCTGTACTGTTTCTTTCTTTTTTTTTCTGCTTTTGCTTATGGTCATTTCTCATGCTGCTGGAAGGAGCTGCTGGATGTTTATCAGCCTCTTATCACCTCTTGAAAAAAATCTGGCTGTGGTTTCCAGAAATTGGAGCTTTGTAGTGCGTTCAATTTTACAACAAGTGTCCAAGCAATCCTCCGGAGTATCATGCACACTCTGATAAAATGCTGGCCGATCGGTGTCTGAGTTAGCTCCGTGCTGCAGGAACAGGGCTGATAGCGCTCTCTCACTCTGATAATTAGCGCTCACGATCGTCCTCTCTACCACATTAGAGACATGCCCCTGAGAGCAGCTAGTCCTTGTCACTCTCTCAGGGCTTAGTGATGATAATTATCACTTGTCCCAGGCAGGGCAGCTCTTGTTAATGTAGCTGTGGTCTTCACTGGTGCAGTGCTAACTAGGCCTGGTCTGCTCAGCCACCCAGCAAAATATAATTAGGCCGAATTCTCCTCCGAGTCTGAGACTTCCTGGTCCGTTGGTATGCGTTTGGCTCATTTTATCCCTATCTTCCCTCTTCTTTTACAGCCTGTCATTGTATCCATTGCTATATATCAAGATTTTCTAAGATAATTAATAGTCATAGGAATGATAAATCCCAAATGAAATAAAAATGTATCTGGTTTACTTAATTATTATGTTCCTGATTAATTATGAATTATTTATTGGTGCATGCTATTCCAAAGAAGAAGAAAAAAAAAAAATACTGGAATATAAATACTTTCTCTCTTTGTTTTGTCCCAGCTGACATCACTTAGGGTGCACAGGCTAGTGAATAATGTTAACCAATAGCCAAATATCCACCAAGGCTTCATTTTAGAAAACAATGTGTAGTCTGGCTTCATTCTGGTATTTAACATCCACTTTTCCCAATGGATAAAGCCCTGAACTACATTTTTTTTTTTTTTTCTCCATTGAATAAGTGTTTTACTTGTACTGTAAATGCATGAATTGTAAAACAGAAAGACAGAACGACTTTAATATATAAATTGTTTCTCCAAGTCAGAGCTGCGATGATGACGTATTTTGGCAGGCAAACCCAGAAATTAGCATCAATAGGATTTTTCCAATGGAATTCGGATTATTGCAGAAAATCAGCACTGTAACAACTTATAATTCTTACACATTTTGTTCATCATGATATTCATAAATGAACACAATGTTTATTCATTTTGAACCCTAAATACAGTAAGCTAAAAATGTCATCATCACTAAGCTTCCAACAACTCTTTATTTAAAAACATTTTCCTTACAAGTTAGTTTGCAAGAATAGTTTGCAAGAACACGATTAAAAACACAAACACGGCTGTGAAAGCGGACTAGTGAGTAGATGAGTTTTGCTGTTCAGCATGACAACGTTTAATATCCTAGACAACTTTTGTAGTCCAATTTCACCACTTGATAGCAATCACCTTTTACAAGAAAAGTAAAAACTTAAAAAAATAAATCACAAGGTGTTACTGATGTATGTTGTCATAGAATAAAATGTGAAATACCTTGTGTTAAAGGGTTAATTCATCCAAAAATGAAAATAATGTCATTTATTACACCCTTAAGGCCTTTGTTCATCTTCGAAACACAAAATAAGTTATTTTTGATTAAATCTGAGGCTCACCGAGGCCTCTATAGACAGCAATGCCACTGAACTTCTCAAGATCCAGAAAGGTACTCAAAACATATTTAAAACTGTTCATGTGAGTTCAGTGGTTCAATCTTAATATTATAAAGCGACGAGAAAACTTTTTATGTGCCAAAAAAACAAAATAATGACTTTTCAACAATATATAGTGATGGCCGATTTCAAAACACTGCTTTGAATCTTTTGTTTCAAATCAGTGATTCGGATCGCGTGTCAAAATGCCAAACTGCTGAAATCACGTGACTTTGGTGCTCCGAATCACTGATTCAAAACAAAAGATTCAAAGCAGTGTTTTGAAATTGGCCATCACTAGATATCATCATTGAGCCATCGGATTTCATCAAAAATAACTTAATTTGTGTTCCGAAGATGAACAAAGGTCTTACGGGTGTAGAACGACATGAGAGTGAGTAATAAATTACATTATTTTAATTTTGGGGTGAATTAACCCTTTAACCACAGACTTTATTGTAGGCATTTAAAGTGCCCCTATTATGGATTATTGATCATGGAATTTACCTTTCATGTAGTGTGTAACATAGCTCTAAATGATTGAAAACATCCTGCAAAGTTTTAAATCTGAAAGTGCACCATATATAAAGTTATTGTCTCTCAAAAGTAAGAGTCGACTCGGAATCATCAGAGTCATTTGTAAAATGAACCCTAAGCCATTTCATTGTGAAGTCACAATGAAACATTATTATATTTTTACAGAGTGTAATGCATTGCGTCAGATATTCACATTTGTGCTTGGCTAACGTGGGAGTTTACAACATAGCTGTGGGCCTGGTTAACTGTTTTTCCCTCTGCGTTTGTATTATTAAAGTAGAATGGAGCTACTCTACTTTAATAGGATGTTAAGATGCTTGTCTGTGCAAAGTTGAAGTATTCTCTCTGTAAACACAGTAAACACCCATTGTAATGTCAAACAATGATATAACGTTAGCCATTTTTCTTTGTTATGACGGAAAAGTCTGTGTACACATTTGGCCTAAATGTTTTTCTAATGTTTAGAGGTTCTCAGCTTTGCTTGGCATTCTGATACAGCACCTACATAAAGTATAACAGTGACGCTGCTATCACGTCTTATAAATAACACAAATTAATGCGTTTGATCGTCAGGCTCAGGCTCGAATTGATACAGTAAAATTGATGCTATCTTTTCTGTCCATACATTGTATACAATGTCTTGCGAATTGATAGCTGTCAATCAGTTATGGCCATTTTGTGGTGAAAGCGACTCGGCAGTCCACAAGTTTCTATGGCGATATCTGCTACTTTGATAAAAAACAAAACAAACAAAAAAAAAAACAAAAAAAAAAAAACACGTACATTAAAGCTGAAATCCAACCTGAATGATGACAACACAGAATAATATACTATCACTAGTGATTATCAAATCCTTTTAACAGTTTATTTTACAGACTTTGTGTTTAAGTCTTCCATTTTTTTCACAAAACCTTTGCTCTCTAGAAACCAAGTTAGTTTGTGTTAAAATTCTTTAAAATATCTAGTATTAACATTATAAACACTGAATTAATACCAACTTATGAAATTAAAGAAATTAAAAAAATGGGAATGTTGGACAATACATATATAACAGAAAATAACAGCTTGATTTTGCAGTGTTATGTCCGTTAAAACAAAAGTGTCAAAAAGTGGGAATTATGCAATAACGGACACAGCAATGCATCATGTATTATAAGATCGTTATGTTTGTAGCATGATCCATTACAGTTTTTCTCAGTCGCTTTGGTACATTTCTCGAATCAAACTCACAATTTGCAAAACAGTAAGTGCATTTCTCAAAACAATTTGTACAAATAGCAAAACACCATGGATAACCTGCAAAAGCCACTCTCTTACTCAAAATCCTTAGTTCATCTCTCAAAAGTAAATATCTGTGTCAATGAACATGTCAGTGCCATCAGAATGACAAGTCCTTGTGTCATTGTGTACGGATAAGACAGTCAAATTGTTTAGTCATGTTCTCAATATAACCGTTTACTCTGGAGGGATGTTCTGATGGAAACTATGGCTAAAGTTTTGATGACAATTATTGTCAATTATAAGTTACATCTTAGTGTATGTGTGAGTGTAATTGCAAGAGAATGGAAAATATTCAAATTTACTCTCTTACTGTTTGTACTGTATTTTATTGACAGAACATGTCATTGAGTCATTGAGTCATGTCGTTATTGAGTCATGTCATGTCGTCAAGATTCACCTGGGAGCAATTTACCAATTCAGGACAGATTTAGAAAAAAGTCTAATGGAAATATAGAAAGTATAGAAATATGCTTGACATATTATGATAACTTGTTCAGCCATTTTGCATGTAAAGACTTTTGCTATGAGCTTGTGCCTAAATGTTGTGGGGGGTGAGACTATTCAACAGAGACCCAATATAATACATTTTGATCAACATGACATAAGCAACTGATAATGTAGGAAACAACAGAGAATTGTACATAATCATTTGCATGGATGTACCAAAGCATTTGCAACTTGTTCAAAGAAATGAGAAACTGCTTTTTTGATGTGCACAAGTGACACAATGATGTGAGAATTGAACAGGTAGTTTTGAGAATTTCAATTCTGATCTGAGAAATGTACCAAAGCGACTAAGAAAAACTGTAAAACGTACAATATTTCATATATTTTAATACTATTATTATTACTCCACTAGGTCTAAAAAATATTGTTCGCTGCAAACATGATGATCTTAAATTTATTAATTATTAATTTACTATTAATAAATATGTAAAGTTGCATAAAATGGAAATACTCAGTAAAGTAGGCTAACTACGTTACCTCAGATGGGTGAATGGTTGGATTCCACAGCTGGTAAAATAAAACATATATAAGACAATACAACATTTACTGTAGGAGCCATACAATTTACTGGTGACTTAATTTAAAAAAACCTGTTCTATTGCTCTTCTGATTTGGCGGTGAATTTAGCTGATTTTGGTTGTGTAAACTGTGAAGGATTCTATGGTCCAGTATTTTCACCCCATAATGACGGCCGCGGTACCGGAGCGCCATCTAGTGACTGTTGCCCAAAAAGTATCAGAGTGTCGCCTCTTGGGTTCTATACTCTTTGGCGCGGTGCGCGCAGTAGACCAATCACAAAAGAATTGGGCCATCTGACCAATCAGAGCAGTGTAGGCTCACCGGTTTAGAGAGACTGATTCTGTGAACTGCTTCTAACGAATCGTTGACCATTCTTTCTTGAACTGAGGTGAAATTAAATGTATATTATGAGAAAATGAGAGTGTTTTTAACCTTGCACACACGTAAACCTGTTGTAGGGGTCTCCCAAAACAATATTAGGAAACTTAAAAAGGCATAAGAGGGGCACATTAACTAAAAAAAAAAAATCAGAAATAATTAATTTCTATTTAATTTAGCCTAAAAAAAATATGCAAGTGCCAGACTCTTATTCGTTGACATTGTTGACTGCTGTATGATGCAGCCAGTCACTGGCTCAGGCAGTGAGGTTCTCAAGCACTGACTGTTATGTCTTTGATTCGTCTCCATTTACAAGCATATCCTCATCAGTCCTGAGGCTACAGGCTCAATGTGATGTTTGTCTGGTTGAGACGCTCTCTCCTCCACCTGGGGAGTGGGACCCCCATAGTAAAGTCTATTGCTGTAGGCTGTTTGCATTGCTTTATGCAAGACTGGGTTACAGCATATTGTCATTATGCTCAGTGTTTCCCAGCACGTACACACACCACATGTGTGTCATCATATGTCTTGTTCACCAATCGCCACATCTACAATCTTTGCTGTTTTATACCTTACAGCCCTGTAGAGATGTCTCAATCGCCTCTGTATGTGTCCTGATTCATTCAGAACAGCTGGAGAGAGGTAAATTAGTGCCGTGAGCCATTTGATTTGGCATTCGAGAGATTAGGTTTGGAGGACGCACGGATCCCCTCCGCTGGGGTGTGATTCACTGTGGCAGGTATTTGCATGGCGATGATGCTCATCATTTATCCCTGATGGGTGATGGGTAATGTTTCTCACTGGCATCCCGTTGTCACTTTTGAGCTCCTACTGCGGTCATCTGTTTGGCTTCTACTCAAACGCCCATGTATGTGTCGTTTCAAGATGGTCCCACTAGGCAAGTTCATCACACTGAGGAGAGCAGAGGCGTATCTGCCCAGCATTCGGTGCCAGTTGTTCTCTCTTGGCTCCTGGTGGATTTCCAAGAATCCGCAGCCAGGCTAATTCTGCTTGAGTGTTTCAGCTGGACTGTCCTAGAATCACAGAGATGAACAGAGTCAGAGACACAAAAGTAATGAAACGAGGACCTCATTAATTCAACTCAAGCCTGGATACAGTTCAGTTGAGGTGAAGAAGCTGCAGGAAGCTGTTTGCACATTTGGTTTAACTACTAAATTATTTGGGTTTTCGATCATGGTGTGCTGATGTTTACCTCTATGGCAAGGTAATGACTCAGGAGTTTCTCTCTATGACTATAGTTTCTTTCTCTCTCTTTTTTTTTCATAGTTTTGTTCGTTCAAACAAGAGCATAGGTTTGATTTTGACATTGGTGGGGACATAAAAGCAGAAAAAATACATTTATTCAGGGAGGAAATTAAGGTTTTTAGTCTATATTGACTTCATTTAATCTTTTTTTTTATGTTATAAGTTAAACTGCCTCGTTGTCTTTACCTTTAACTTTACTTTAACTTTACTTTACTCTGTCTATAGTGCAATCCTCAACATATCTCATCAGCATCATGTATATGTAATACTCTATATAATATATAGTGCACTTACTGTGAATTACAGAGTTTTTGGGGGGGTCAGAGCACTCTTGATGACTCTGCACATCACTTCATTTTAATATCAAAAATGAACTGAACCAATGATGATTCTGAAAGAAAATGTCACAGGGTCTATTGTTGCTGTAGAAATTAACACAACTTTCATGCGCATCATTCTTATGTATTTACTTTGGCTTCTCTGAGAATGTCAATATTGTGACCCATTTCAGATGTGTCCAAAATTACAACAGTGGTTAATATATTTTATTTTTGTATTATTCCACTTTTTTTAAAAATCAAAATTGTTGCTGGGGACATTTCAGTATCGCTGAATATTTGTAGGGACATGTCCCTATAACGTCGCTGCTAAATTCTACGCCCTTGCCTCAACACACACTTTTGCGTCTTTGGTAGAATCACTGTAAGAGATGATGCGAGCTGCTCATAATTTCAGGGGAGACAAGCAGCACTGAGAAATGCATTATGCTATAACAGGCATATAATTTTTTTTTGTGATCACAGGTTTTTATTTCTTCTCACACATAAAAAACTAACTTATAATTTAACTCACTTATAAAATGAACCACAGAGAAGGTGGACATCAGACAAATCAAAAAAGTGAAATATGAAATTGAATTACATGCATAATTTCTGAAGCATCATGTGACACTGGAGTCACAGGAAGAAATTACATTTTCCAATATATAAAAAAAAAAGTAGTACCCTTTTGAGGGACCTCGCGCTACGTTAATGATGCATTGGGAGCGCCTCTGCATGATTGCATCTGAAGCACTTGCGTCAACTAGGAATGACCAGTGTTACCTTCTGTGCCTCAGCAAGTACTCTGTGTGAAACTGTCTTATTTATTGTTGTCTGTCACTATATCAGTCACAAGCGTAAGATATTATGGCGAACAAACAAATGTTTAGATTGTGTGCTCCTCCCTGCCTTTGTTTCATTACAGGTTAGGATACATATGATTTATGTGTTGTTTGTTTGGGAACGGAACATTCTCTGTCAGCATTTGAGGGTGCTGACTGTGAGCATTGCAAGATACTATCGCTTTGCACACTCTGCTCCTGCCTGTCACTCTTTGAGGAGGGTGCCACCTTTTTTCTGCCTTCACCCGGGGGGACCCACCACTGTTTGTCTGGTATCAGAAGGCCGCGCTGTGGCTTCCTCTGCCTCGGTAGAGAGCCCTATGCTTCAGCAGTCTAGCTCTGAGGAGGCAGATGTGCTGAGCATCAATATGGGGGAATTGAGGACTCGCCACCCTCATCTCCTGCATATGAGGAGGATATATATATAAAGGGGCAGGCTCTGTTCATTCATAAAATTCCCAATGTGTACAAGATATGCATGATCGGGAGTTTGAGCCCCGCTGTTGTTGACTTTTTCTTAAGGGGAAAAAAGACTCTCCAAGTGGCTCGGATCTCGTGCTTGCTGAGGCAACGCATAGATTGAGTCCAATGAGTGCAGTGTATTGCAAGCTATGAATTTATGTTTCTTTTACTGTACATTGAAACTATCCTAATATAGTTCAGTCTTTCATCCAGACCATGTTATCTTGTATGGCTGATCTTTTGATGCATTTAATTTTGAGGAATTAAATGGTATAATATGGTGCTGCAGCTGTGAGTTGCATCGAGTTGGGGAAAATTGAAGATTTTTCCATCCCAATCTCCTGGATTAAGGAGTTTGTGGAGATTTGAACTCAGGCCGTAGCTAAGCGTCCCATCTTAAATGTACACTATCTAAATCACTCAGGCAGGTTGTGACTGGAATCATATCCGAGGACTGATTTGTCACCGTTCGGTCTAGCTCTATCACCCTGCACTTTTCCACGAAATGCATGGATGCAGTACTGGCTCCGTGCAACTCCGGGGCATCCATGATCGCAATCTGAACAGATGGTAGTTCTGCATCGAGATGTCGTCCTCGCCAATATGAAAGAGTTGGGGTTAAGGCTGAATGCCAAAAGAAATGTGCTTCTCCAGCACAGATAACCACTTTTCTAGGCGTGGTGGGGGACTTAACGACGATGCAGGCATGTCTATCTCCTTCTCATATCAATTTGATTCTCACAGCCATAAACAAGATAAAGCTAGGCCAGTCACTCACTGTGAAACAGTTTCAGAGACTGTTGGGCCTGACGGCAGTTGCATCCAACATGATACCTTTTGGCCTGCTGTACATGAGACCCTGGCAGTGGTGGCTCAGGACCAAAGGGTTTTCCCTGAGGGGGACCCACTTCGTATGATTAAGTTCATGCTGCGGTGTCTCCGGGCTTTGATTATATGGAGAAAATGTTGGTTCCTGTCCTAGGGTCCTGTATTAGGAGCTCATTGTCATCAAATTACTCTCACGATAGACGCCTCTCTCACAGGATCAAGGTCTGTGGAGGAGTCATAATCTTTCTTGGCACATAAATTGCCTGGAGATGATGGCGACTTTCATGGCTTTAAAGCACTTCCTCCCAGACCTAAGAGGCCATCATGTGCTTGTCCGCTCAGACAACACATCAGTGGTCTATTAAATAAATCACCAGGGGGTCTGTGTTCGCGTTGACTATGCAAACTGGCACAACAGGTCCTCATGTGGTCCCAAGGGAAGATGATCTCCCTGACAGCAGTTTACATCCCAGGGCACCAAAAATTAGGATATCCTGTCGAGACAGGGGCTGAGGCGGCGGGAATGGAGACTTCACCCGGTGGTGGTGGAGATTATATGGCCAGTTATGGCCAAGCAGAATTAGATCTCACGTTATAGGATACGACGCACTGTCCACTTTGATTCTCCTTCACACACTCAGCACCCCCTGGGGCTGGACGCTATGGTGCAGACATGGCAGAGGCTACATATGTATGCTTTTCTCCCGATTGCTCTCCTCCCTGGAGTTCTGGAGAAGGTCTGCTGGTAAGGAATAAGTCTCCTGCTAGTAGCGCTGTACTGGCCAAGCCGAATATTGTTCTTGGACATGGTGTCCCTCCTTGACAGCTCTCCCTTGGAGATTCGGGTCAGGAGGGTCCTTCTGTCTTCAGTGAGAGGCGTGGCACTTTACCCCTGCCCAGAGATATGGAACCTGTGGGTTTGGCTTCTGAGAGGACCCAATTCATAGACTTTGGTCTCTCAACCGAGGTTGTGGAGACCATACTTCACTCCAGAGCTCCCTCCATGAAGAAACGGTGTGCATTGATGTGTTTCACTTCATGGTGCAGATCTCGACTGTGGGACCCAGTTGATGCCCCATTGGTACAGTGCTGGAGTTTGTGCCGTTTTATTTTTCCAAAGGGTTGTCCCATTTCACACTGAAGGTATATGTCGCAGCCTTAGCTGCCTACCATGTCCCTTTGGGTAGTATATCCCTGGGGAGAAACCCGTTGGTGACATGTTTCCTGTGTGGTGGTTTTAGGCCAGGACAGGGGTTTGGCAGCTTATAAAGCCTTATTATATAAGGAGGAATCCCTACAGGATATGGTTTGTGGTTCACGGGTGTTCATGTCTTAGTTGTGCTCTCAGTATTCACACAGACAGGCACTTTTAAACATGGCATTCGGGCATTATTGTTCCCAAAGTGACATCAACTGTAACCATAGTACTTTGAGAAGGGAATGAGATTCTGCATCTCACTGCCATATTTCTTTCATCCCTGTGATTGACTTTCTTTGGCTAATTGAAGCTAATGCCAGTCATTCCGGATACGCTTTTATGCTTTCCTGATCGTGATGTCACCTGCCCCTGACATTCCGTCTTGCCATTGGACTAGTGCTTCATACGCAACCACACAGAGGCGTTCGCAAAGCATCATCGACACAGCATCTCGTTCACTTCTCAGGGAACTATGGTTACAGTCATAACCTGAGATGTTGTTAATTTATAATAATATATCAAATTATTATGTTTTTTATCATATTTTTGGTCAAATAAATGCAGCCTTGGTGAGAATCAGAGACCCTGCAAAAAAAAACCTTCAAAGATGTCAAACATTTGAATATTGGGTAAGGTTTACAGAAGGCAGAAGGCTATAGATCTAGTATGATTTAATGCATATGTTTTTGTGTAACCCAGTTTTAGAGGTTTGTTTCCTTTGCTGAAACAATTAAACAGGAGATTAAATTAACTTTAGATCAGGGGCATATTCTTCGTACATCGCTAACTCACTTAGCTGGATTTGATTGTTGGCGATTTGGCATGATCTTGGATTATTTGGTTCTTCGACGCTCATCCTGGACTTGCTGTCATAGCAACAGGTGCCCAAGCTTAAACCTGCTCGGGAGCAGGCTTATTTCATGTTAACAGGATTAGATCCCGGCTTTATAAGCGGAGGTGATACGGGAAGTCTTTCGCAGCCATGGCTTGTCCGTTTTTACGAGTGGAACCCGTTGATGAAGGTGCCAGAGTAATTCGAAGAGCTTTTCGAATTAGACCTAATTGCGTTTTGCGAGATAGACAGGATCCTTTAGTGCATCACGACAATGTACTTATTGAGAGATATAATTTTTTCTTGTGAGGGTGTCATATACATCATTAATTTGTTGGAACCACGTGAAATGTTCGACTCGTCTGAGTCAGGCTTTAACAATGGCACAAACTGTTTGTATTTCTTTGAGATTCTTTGCGAGTGGCACTTTCCTTTACACTATTGGTGATGCAGAAAACTTGGTGAAAAGTGCTGTCTGTCATGCCATTCGCAAAGTTTATCTGGCACTCAAGCAGTTTTTAGGGGGTTTTGTGGTATTTCCAAGCCACTTAAGACCACAGGTTGTGAAGCAGAAATGTTTTGCCATTGCAGGTACATTATAATTGTTAATGAAGATCATGCAACCATGATCATGCCAAAAAGTAGGACTTACAGTATTTCTTCATCAGGCTTCCCTAATGTGATTGGTGCCATAGACTGCACACATGTCCCCATCAAGGCCCCAATGAAGGTGATTTTGTGAACCGAAAGGGATTTCACAGTGTAAATGTGCAAGTAAATTACTATTACGATTCTTATTCCAGACCACTAATATATGAAATAATAACAAAAGTAATGTAATCAAAAAGTATGCAGTTGACTGATTATAAATATCTTAGATGGTGTGTGACTCCATGTTCCACATCACAAATGTGGAAGCAAAATGGCCTGGTTCTGTGCATGACTCTAGGATTTTCAGAGAGTCACATTTATGCACATTATTTGAACGTGGTAAGGAACAATTTAATATCAGGCTCACTGGATTACATAAATTCATTCAGAGTCTAACAAAACTGCATTTTCCAGGTGCTTATGACAGGATCCTGTTTGAAGACAGGGGCTATGCCTGCAGGCAGTATTTTATGACACCATTCCCTGACCCAAACCCCAGACTACAAACCCGTTTCAATGCAGCTCTAGCCAGGACAAGTGCACACATTGAAAATACCTTTGGGCAACTAAAGGAAAGATTTCAGTGTCTGAAGGGTCCGAGGGTTGCACCTGACAGGGTCTGTGACATTGTTGCATGTGCAGTACTCCACAATATTGCCACCAGGAGAAAGGAGAGGACCCCTGTGGTGGAGGTGCAGCCTGATGATGAGCTCCAGCCAGTGCACTTGGACCACCCTAGTGGCAGAGCTGCACAGGACAGAATTGTGGAACACCATTTTTTATTTGATGTTCTCTTTACACACAAAAGCCATCATTAAACAAATAAAAGACAAGACAACATGCTTACTTCCTTGAGTTTTATTTCAATGATTATGTCTTTTGCCTGCAATAAGATGTATTGTTATCCATGGTCAGCAATAGTCCTCTTTGTGAAATAGTGTATTAGCACTTACTCTGAAGTTCCTTTTGAAGCAACTCAATTTCTAGTTCCAGTTTTCTTTAAAGTGTCAAGTTCTATTTCTCCCCTTAATTTTTGGCGTGTTTTAGATGCTGTTTATATAGATTACAGATATCACCCTGTGCCATTTTTGGATACAAATAATTATCAAAACCAAACCAAAAACAAATCAATACAAGCCCTAATGCAACAGAAATAAAAAGGAAAAGTACTACACTAACCACCTTTTTATCACTTTGTGCAGTAGGCCTGTCTGGCCTTTTCTCCTGCAAGTCCGATTGTTGTCAGAAATAATATGACAACTATAAATTAAGTTCTTTATGCACTTACAACTACTTCCTCCAAAGGACAGTCATCTGAGAGGGTTTCTTCACGGTCCTGTGCAAAAGTAACAAATGGGTATTCCAAAGTGTTGCACTTTCTTTACTTTTGATGGAAAGTTAGAAAAAGTCCACTTACTGCACATATTTCAGCCACCACTTTGTTGGAAACAGGTAAAAGTGTTGGCGTATTATGTAAAACTGCAAAAAAGAGGAGGAGAACACAATGGCATTACAATGAACTAAACTACGGAAAAAAAAAAAAAAGATCAGTAACATAGCAACAATTTTTTGAATTAGGTTATGCAGTTTTCAACTTCACAAGTCATCAATACTCAATATTTAATCAGTTAAAATGACAGTACCAGCCATTAGGATTATAGGCACACTTCATTTAATGCAGCAACAAAGTATTTACAGTGTAGCAAGATACATTTAAAACTCTTTTACCAGTAATGAAGGTGTTGCTGTTACTGGTCCCTGGATTTTGGTCTAAGGAAGAGGTGCCCCCAGGATTGCCTTCCACAATGGGTCGGTTCACATTTAACCCAAGGGCCAACTCTTCTGCCGGGGTATAATGTGGGGTGCAGGACCACCACCTGTTTTTTTTTTTTTTTTCTGCTCCGCCTTTTTCTTGGTTGCTGTTATAAACAGACAAACACATCATTGAACATTTTTTGGTAAAACACACTAAACAGTAGAAGTAGAAGAGATGCCATTTTTGGAGAATGTTCTTGTACTTGAGTTTTACTTGTTCCCATGTTCTTGTGGGTCCTGAGGTGGCTCTGACATTAAGCAATTATGAAATTATTAAAAATACAACAATATATACTGTTATAAGTGATAGAACCATAACATGGAGCACTTACGCATTTAATTTGTCTGCTACTTTTTGCCAGTCCCCTTTCCTGGCTTTTGCATGCTTTGAGGTGTTCCCTGGCATTTTAATTAAGGTTTCAAATTCAGCATAATCCTTCTAGCAATAACTCTTGCTCTGCTGCGGTGAAAAACTGAGCACACTCTTTGGCCATGGTGAGCAGCCAATCACAGTGTTGCTGATCAGTGTTTCTACTATCGATACATATCCCCTTTTAAGCCAGCGCATGAACGCGCAATTAAATCAGATAACTCAATCCAGCTATACTAATCATAAGCTGCAGGTGTGTTCGAGGAACCTAATTAGCTGGATCATGATGAGCACAATGATATTATCTTGGATGTCTTGTTTGATCTCAGATGTTTTAAGCAACATACAAAGAATATGCCCCAGGGACATAAGACTGGATTAATACTAAAATGTCATTTACTTCCACAAGCTGTTTATGAATTGCTTTCACAGACTGCGAAACATACTAATTGTACCTTCAACATCAGAAAAAGGCTTAACATTAAAAGAGTGTCTATTTACACTAAGTGCAAATAGCGTCCCTTGTTGGCAACACTATTTACATTAGCTCCACCCACCAATGCCTATGCCGTCTTCAGTGGCGCTGCAGCAGTGAGCAAGACTCGCAGACTTGGCTTTTAATGAGATTGACGCGGGTTTGAATCCTCCTTTTGCCGAGCTCACATTTATTTTCAATAAAAATGAAAATAATGTTCTAAAAGTGGAAATAAACTGCAAATGAGTGTTTAATAATTTTAAAAGTGTTTATTGGGTAGGGATAGGGGAAGGTGTAAGGAGGGTTTTTATTCTCCCTATAAGGCAGCATCCATTTAATAATTTTAATAAATTATACTATTACGGGTTGCTCTAATGAAGATGAATACAAAAATCTAACAAGGTTTATTTAAAAGACTCAAAGATAATCCAAAAGCATAACAGTGTGATTCAACACAAGCAATACCAGACAACTAAAGAGTGCAAAGGAAGCAACTTAAATACATGGTAGATGAGGGAACTAATAATGAACACCTGTGATGATCAAATGAATTACCATGACAGCTAAAAGGTGGCAGGAAAACTGATCAAAGGAAGACATGTGACTAATGAAAACAAACTGAATATCAATGAAAACTAAAACAAACTGAACATAGCTATGACATAACTCCCACTCTCAGTATGCATGACCTTGTGCCGTAACAAAAATAAAATAAACAAATGAGTGAGGGAGGGAGGGTGAGGGTTTTGGAGGTGGGAAGGGCTGGGAAGAAGGAGCAGGCGGGGGCTGGCAGAAACAGGCAGGAAGACAGGTAGAGACTCCACAGAGGAACTGATGGAGGGAGCATCTATGGGGCGATGATGGAAGGATGGATGATGGAAGGAGCAGCCAGATGCTACCAGGACAGCCAGATGCTATCGACCCAGAGCACGGTGATGGTGGGAGGAGCCAAGGAGTAGGCAAGGTCAACGACATCCACAGGACGACCGATGGAGACAAGCCAATCTCAAGGGATCCCAAGGCGATGACGGAGAGCTGATGGGATCGAGTGTTGCCGCTGGAATAGGCGGCATAGGCAGAGCCACGGTGACGAACGCCTGAGGTGACATCAGAGCTCCTGAGACCTGAAGCAGAGCCGGTGCAACCGCGGACGTAGGCAAGTCCGGGGGGAAGGAGGATCCCACTGCAGTTGTAGGGGTGGAGAGCCGAAGCGCAGCGGGAGGCTCGCAAGTCCGTGGCGCAAGGGTGACGACTGACCAAGGGGGAGCTGACAGGACAAGGGAGCCTAGTGTAGTTTCATGGTTGAGGTTCTCTGGTGAAGCTGAGGGTGTTAGGAGAGGGTGTTGAAAACTGAATGAAGGAAGACATGTAACTAATGAAAACAAACTGAATGTCCATGAAAACTAAAAAAAATTGAACATAACTGTGACAATTACATGTTATAAATAGAATCTATCACTATTTTCACTTAGTTTAAATACCATCTAAAATAAAGCCTAAAATAAAATAAAAATAAAAACCTTGTCTACAAAGGCAATGTCCTGAGAGAAATGTCCCTTCTAATTTGGCCAGTGGTAGTTCACTGCTCTAACTAACTTTCCCTTTCTTAATAAAGTGACTATTAAATTTAATCTTGCTCAAGCCGGGTCAAAATATTCTGTCGCATTTAATTTTCAACCCTCAGATTTATAAGTTTTCAGTTTGTGAAAGCCTTCACTAAGAACTTTGGCAGACAGTCAATACCTCCATGGAAACCAAAGCAGACCTCAAAATCAAATAGGTGATTGAATTTTGCAGCAATGTACTCTCTACCTATGAATTAATTGACACAATCGACTTTTAAGCTAAGAAGTAATTTGGTTCAAATAATACCTAATATGTTCCTGTAGCTCAACTGATGAGAAAGCCGTTAGCAATGCCAAAGTCACGTACCATTGCCAATGTAAATGTGCTGTCAGTAGCTTTGGATAGAATATATGGTCGACGCATTCATATAAATATGATGAATTTGATTTAATGCTGTAGGGCAGTAAAATTCTGAAAGACATTTTGAATGTATTCACCTCTGCTGAAAGAAAAACAATGCCATTATACAATGTAAAAGCTAAAGCCTTTATATCTTGGAAAAGTTCTCAGTTCTATTTCTGAATCTGTGACAGCAGCTCCTTAACCGGCCTCCCCTCTGGGCTGGTGACCATCAATGTGTAATGTGCTTGAGTTATGTTTGAAGCATGTCACTATATAGACATCCAAGTGATGAATTATGCTACTCATTAGCCAGTTCAAACTAACATACTTGTCCTAAAGTGTGTCCAATGCTGTGAGTTGGTGGATAAAGTGGGATGGTTACCAGTAGCTATATATACAATAGACAGTGAGTAAATGATTTTCAAATTTTTGTTATTGTTTGTCTAATATGTTCCCTGGCATTATGCAAAGTTAATCAGAAGGTATATATATATATATATATATATATATATATATATATATATATATATATATATTTGCTCTAATTATAGCAAATCTTTTGCAGCCCACAATATGGCCCTTAAAACAATCTTGCTTTAAACTTTATTATTTTAAACTTAGCTGTATTTAACTTTACCTTTGATTATTTTAATAAAATACAATAATCATTTTAAAATATTTTTTAAAAATATTATATATTTATAACTTTATAAATTGTATATATATAGTATAATTAAAGATAATTAAATGTTTTAATAATATTTTTTAAATACATTTTTAAATATGTTATAACATAAATTTAAAAAAAAATGCATATTTAAATTATAAATACATATTTATGATGTTGATCTTTGTTTTTATTGTTTTAAATTACATTCAAGAATATTTTATCATTGTAATGTCAGACTTCATTTCTCTAGTTTTGGAAATTTTTCCTCTGTAGTTTTTCCATTTGACGTCAGCATATGGCTGTGTATTGTGAGCAAGCAGGCGTTGAGCTTCAGGCCAGCCAGAGCTTGGAAACAGTGTGAAATTAGGCATGACCAAACTGGTTATTTCCTTCATTTCTTTAGTACTGTATCTGCCAAAGCCTTGATGGACAGCTCACACTCATAAACCAATAATGTGTTGTGGGTATCAACATTTGAGCTGTGTGATTCAGCCTAGGTAAGCAGAGGGAGCTCTGCAGTTGTGTACTTTTTCATTAACTTTGATATATATCTGTCTATCACACGCACACGCGCACACACACATACACTTTCTCCCTCTTCCAAGGTCTCTTTGCCCTCACCAAACACACACAAAACCAGACTAGTTTTGAGAGTTTTATTGTTTAAATTTGCCCATGACCTGAGGGATACTGAAATAGAAGCTTCCTGTCACTCAAGAAATAAGCAACAAGTATAAGCAACCCCCCCCCCCCCCCCCCCCAAAAAAAAAAAAAAGAAAAAAAGTGAGTCCACCCTCCATGGGATGAATGACCTTCTGTCCCTCTACATCACCTAGGTCATCACTCACAACCAAACAGCTCTCTGCCATTGGCTGAACTACAAACTTGTATAGCTGTAGAGGAATGAAGACAAAGTGCTCTTAATGAAAGTGTGAAGGAATAGGATTTATTTATCTGTGGTGTTGTAGCCTAGCGGTTAATGATCAGAGCTGGTGACTGACGCTCAAGGCAACCAAAAGTGATCCATGAACTATCGCCTTATTGGCTCGTGTGCAACTGTTCACTACACAGAGACTGTGCATATAACTTTAAAGTATAGGTCAACCCAAAATTAACTTTTTTCTTTAATGGAACATCATGAGAAATTCTGTAGAATATGTAAGATGCTCTTTTTTTCATAATTTATGTCCAACAATGACATAAAAGTACCTTAAAAGTTGTACAGACGATAGCTTTGTATGATGATCAGACCAGCATTCCATGTTGTGATTGATATGGTATTGTTAACTAAAACTATTAAAATGTCTGAAATTAAAGTACTAAACTTACTAAAACTGAAATAAAAATAAAGCTACTTAAAAATATGCAAAACAAAAGCTAATAAAATAGCACATGACAAAATTACTTTTCAAAATAATCTAATCTAATAATTAATAGAAAACAAAAATTAATTATTAAAAAGAAAACATCAAACCATCAAACATCTTTACATGTTTAATTTTATTTGAATAAGATTTAAGCACTGTGGTGGAGGGTGACATTTGTCAGGTGAATAATAGTATTTGGGCATTTTTGTACCTTTTTAAAGGTTTTATGTTATTTTTGGAGCTCAACAGTCTCCTTTATGAAAATGAACACGGATATTCCACAATTTATGCAGTGTTCCATATGAATGACAAGTTGCCATGTACTCAATTTGTGTATCATTAAAGCTGCGTAATTAAGTTCATTAGCTGCTGTGATATAAATATACATGACGAATATGGCAAACAAAGACTTTATAGAGAACACGTTACAATTTGTTAAAGTCCTTGGTGATGTTCGGTCCATTTGGGTCAGAGGTTGTTGTAGGGACTTTATACAGGAGTTTTTCACCATGTATTTTATGTTGTATTGTGTAGCTGTGTTGTGTGGCACCTGAGCCAGTTTTCTATCTCCCACTTTAAGGTCAAAGTCCAGGTGGAGGTCATTGTGAAGACTTTAATGCTTTGTACATTGCAGCTGAGGTTGATTAGCTCCCTCAGTCTTTCCATGACTACTATATAGTCCACCTCTATATTTCAGCCACACAGGTTTATTTTGGTGCCGTTTGTGACCCTGTAGTGTCGAACACATGGGTGCTGAATCCATGCTGAGGACAGAGACTATATCAGGCGAATCAAGCTAAAGATTTACATCTTTTTGTGAGCCTTTCCTTTCATTTGAGGTAGAACATCAGCACATATATCTATCAGTATTTTTGAAATGGCTGTTCTGAGTCCCCTTTATATACACGTTATTCCCAGAATTGCATTAAAAGAATAATCACATAGTTTGAGTGTTGATTTATTTTGATTCTCAGCTGCATATCTAGGACATGTTCCATAAATGAGGATCTGGATGCATGTTCCAGCATGTTCCCTGCTGCGCACGACCTCATCTCATCCATATTTTGCCACACATCTGGAACTGTGCAGAAGGGTTAGGGGTGGAAGATATTGAAATGCAAGACACAAGACACAAAGAAACAAATCTTTGTGAGAGCGAATGAGATCAGATTCAAAAGAGGGCACGAGAGTGAATGAGGTATATTGATTATGACTGTCACATGTCTGTTGAATTCATCATGAAGGTTTTTACTGACATCAAGTTTTATTCTGTTAGACAAGCAGACACAGGGTGTACAGATATGTCTTATGGCTGGTACTTTTAGGGATTAAGTTCCCTTAAAATACTCTTAAAAGTCACTAGTGTGTTTTTCTAGTAGCAATGTCAAACAGTGGATATTCATGCATCATAAACTACTTTTCCAGCATCTCAAATAATCATTCATTCTCTAGTGGAAATTACATTTTAAAGCTGCAGTCCTTAACTTTTTTTGGTTAAAAACGATCCAAAATCAATTTTTGCACAAGTACATAACCAGCCAGTGTCCAAAACTATCTCATTAGCCTGATTCACAGGTAAGCTTAATGTTTTCTAATTCGGGTGGTACTGGTGGGTTTCCGCGGGAAATTCAAGCATGCAGCCGTTCATCTTTGCGTCATTGCGTCACTTCTGTTTACATAAAGGAGGAGTCCCAGCTAGTAGGCTATATCGCATGTGGAGGATCATTTATAGCATTTTCTCACAGCAGCTGCAATAATTAAACTTATCATTTTGATGGTGGATTGTAATCTAGAAAGGTCCAAATGACAATCATCAGTGACAACGGGAGATTCACCCGTAGTCAAAAGCAAAAGAATTCGGACTGCAGAGTGGCTACAGAAATTGAAATCTACAGGTAACGCTAATACACACTAAATACACAGTCACACAATGCTGATGTTGTTAACATTAACAATTTGAGAACAAAGTATAGCAATAATAATAATGTGCATGGTTTGACGTGATCCAAGCTAAGCGATTGTTAGATGTAATAACCATTGGCAGCCCAATTTATTGTATTGCTTTTTTTAGAGATGTACCGTTTTTTCCACCGACACCAATAGGCAATTATTCAGAGTGATATCCGACGATACCGTTAATATCGTATAATATATCGTATAATATATCGTTAATATCGTATAATAATTTGAGGGTTCTGTCTTAAATACCTTATTTTAAATTAATGATAATTTCATTATAATTAATAATTAATCATTATATTTTGAATTATTATATTTAGAAATAAATGCAAATAAAAACTTTATTCTGTCCATTTCATCAACTTGTTTCATAGTTACTGGTATATTTTATAAACATAAACACATTACTCAAATTAATATTAACACACAAATTAAATTCTGAAGATTAAATTAATATTTCTTAACTTTCTGAATGTTATTAATTCATATTATAATATTAATATTTAACATCAAATTGGTTTCTTAGCATTTTCTTTACACAAAGCACAAATTCAGTGCATTTTCCTGCCCTCTTTTGATTGACAGGATATATTGGCCCTGACTATCAGCTATTTTTTGGCTGATAGCCGATTATTGGCTGATATATTGATGCATCTCTACTTTTTTTTTTTCTCAGTCAGAACAAAAGTGGCCGACATGTAACTTTTCCCGTGAAACTTCTTATTTTGGTCATACTTCCAAGACGTAGAATCTGTGATTCCGAAGTACAGTATCCACACCAATGTGGTGACTGACAGCAAACATTAGATTCAACCACGCTGAGGAGTCATGTCGATGCACAACCCACATAAAGATGATAATTCTGCAAATAACTGCAATTGCAGGTTTCAAACAGAAATGGCGAGAAAGAGGCAAAACATATGAACTGCAGCTTTAAACATGCTTGCAATAATGACTGCTTTGTCTAAGGCTATTTTCACAGCTAGCATTTGCATGCTAAATACACATTAAATCATATTTTCAC
This sequence comes from Chanodichthys erythropterus, assembly GCF_024489055.1. Taxonomy (NCBI): domain Eukaryota; kingdom Metazoa; phylum Chordata; class Actinopteri; order Cypriniformes; family Xenocyprididae; genus Chanodichthys; species Chanodichthys erythropterus. The sequence continues at coordinate 24,207,794 of NC_090227.1, forward strand.
ACTTTTTCTGTACTTTGAAATTATGGTTTGATTAGAAATTATGCAAATAATAATAAAAAATCTGTTCAGAAGTGATATTTACTCTGATTTTCTTGTTTGTTTTGGTGGACATTACAGAAAAAAAATTGATATATTTGTTGATTTTAATTATTTTCATTCAATAATTGCAATGTTTTTTTTTTTTTTTCATATTTTAAGAAAAATAAAGTGGAAATGTTATTTTTTGTAAACGTGTCTGTAGAAGAAACACACAAACACACACATACTTTCATACACATTTAGTTAACCATAGTCTTAAACAGGGCTAGTGTATATATCATCTTGCCCCTCCCTCACTATTGTGTTTATTATATGGATCTGTTAAATCAGAGCTGTAATTTCACAGATGAGAGAACTCCTGTCATTAGTTCAATGCAATAAGTGAAGCACGCCTCTTTTCCACTGTGTGTTTTTGTCTGGACATTTAACAACAAGATTCAGGTGTCACACCATGTATCATTCCGGGATCTAAATTTCAATTTCAAACAAACGGTTGTGTCCTGTTTTTGGTTGTGTCCTGTATTGAGTAATGGACCTGTATCTTCTGAACTCCATGGCCAATCATCATGCAACTTAGTATGCATTAACGAAAAGACGAGACATACCAAATTTTGTTACATTTCACCAATAAGGGGGCGCTATAATGGTCCTCTACCATTTGACCAAGGAAGCTAAAATTAAACAATATTCAGGAAAACATGAATCAAATCATTTTCTCTCATTGATTTTTGGTGTTTGGACTATATTTATTATTTGTAATCAATTTTGTTATATTTGTCTCTATTTGTTGCATGTGCCTTTCTCGCTTTGATCTAAAGGAAAATTTACAGCTGTCTGACTGGATGTTGGTTCCATATTTCTCAATGTATATATTTTTATTTCACACCGACAGGCAATCAAATAACTCTCCCCACTGTGTTGTCCTTCCTTTACAAGCCTGAACAGAGACCAGCAGAAGGGCGGATGGATGGATGGATGGATGGATGGATGGATGGATGGATGGATGGATGGATGGACGGGCACATGAACGCTCTGATTTTTGCGAGACAAGGTAAGCAGGTTCATTTATAAAAGAGCGAGCACAAAACAAACCGCAAAGCACTCAAGGGTTCCTGAAAGCAAAGGCCAGGCATGTCAATCAGGTTTTTCTTACCCAACTCATGCAACATTTATCTGAAAATATAAGATTTAACCCAGTGAAGTGTGGATTCATATCTTCGTTTTTGTGCTGGTGTTGTTGATGTTGTTTTTCAATCTAGTTTACATAATGGTCTTGCTAGAGGAGAGAAAAAATCAGAAAACATGAATGACAAAAACACTTTAGGGGCAGAAATTGAGATTTTTCAGCTGATTTGCACACTCAGAAAAGCATTTGTATTCAGCTGGAAAAGACATCTTGACTCGTCATAAATATTAAACACACTCAATTGGCGAATGCTGATAGATTCTCCTGCTCATCATTACCTGTATTGCATAAACCTCACTCAGCCAAAACAATTTGAATTATAAGTATGATGAGGCCGAATAGACCATCTAATTGGACTACTTTGGAGCCAAATCCAGCTCTTAACGTGGGATTCCGAGAGTATCTGCATAAATTAAAGATAAGCTCTGGACACAGACCCTTATCTACTTAATTCTGAGGGATAACCTGAATTTATAATTCTTCTGACACAAGGGCCAATAAGTTGAGCGAGCAAGACTGTTCGTGACGGTGAGAAAGGGAGGGCCGCTGTGCAGAATTGTTTTAATCTCACGGCTCCTTGGTCAAAGGTAGAGAGGTCAGCACAACAAGTGTTTTCCCTACTCGCACACTTGGTGCACACTACAATGTAAGACAGGGAAATAGATTGTGAAAGGGCATAGAGACATAAACAGTTAGGATGGGTTGGTGCCACTGAGATGACATCAGGTTTTGCTCGAATAAATGCAGTTTGTTTGTATCAGAATTTAATTGGATGGTGTACATTTAACTAATACACTATGAAAGCTGTATAGCTTTCAAAGTGCTGGCAAAATATCATGTTCAAAGCTTTGAAGTTACAAATTATGGGTTTCACCAAAAGCTATTTAACACTCACAGCGAAGCAGCAACCAAGTGAGACAAATATACTGCAAAAGAAGGAAAAACACACAAAGTACAGAAAGTAAAATGTCTCCCCAGAGTATCTCATGTGAATACAGTCGGTTATGGCTTAAGTGGACGTAAACAGGTGGGTGAAAACCAGATATGTGTCTTTATATTACTTCCATGGATTTAGTCTTAAAGAGACAGTAGCCAAATTAAATATTTGTTTGTCATTAATGTTAATCAAACAACAAAATATGTTAAATAAATGTATACATATTACAAATAAAGTGGTCATATTGCCCACCCCTTGCTCACCCGTCCCATATTCCACCATGAGAAGGTCACCCTAATTAACGTGGATCACAAGTGTGTGTCTGCATTGTGGAAAATACAAAACCACTGCATGGCTTCCCCATGATGATCACAGGCATCTATCATTACTGTGAGTGTTTTACGTTTAACCACTTATATTCGTGAAACAATGTTGTAGAAAAACAAAAGTTACATATTTTCCTTTTTTTCCACAAAATGTCAATGCAGAGTGCAAATGCAAACAGCTTGGTGTTTATTTGTGCATTAAATTACAGAAATAGCATGGGCTGTGTGTATTTGTGTTTTGTGAGCACGATGCTGGATAATATATTTAAGTATTTTGTTGCATACATTTGTGAATTGCAGTGAGAGATACTATAAAATCCATTAAAACAAAATAAAACTGACTGGACAGCAGACAGATTTTATTCACTTCCCCCCGCCACAGTATTCTATTTTTTCCCCTCACAGTTTCATACTTTAAGGGGAAAGAATTAACCACTGTCCATAAAAATGGTACCTTAACCCGGTCAGCATATCTCATCTGCATTGCATGAAAACAGACACACAGAATAAGCATATTAAGACCGACAAAACAGCCTGTAATAGGAAAAGAAAGTGAGTAGAGCCACATAAGACTGTTAAAACATTAACAACCCCCTGGAATCAAAGTCACCTTAGTAAAAGTGTTCTAGTCTGGTTTGGCTACATCAGGGGAATGCATAAACACGCAGGAGGACGGAGAGAGACTGAGTATTTATTACAAAAATAAATCATTTTAACACTTAGGCCACCCACTGCCTGAGACTGTGGGTAATGAGTCCTGAGCCGTGAGTGAGAAAGAGAGAGCGATCCAGCGGCTAATTCTCTATTTAAAGCTGAGGCTTGGAGCCGTGTGAAGTGGTGCTCTAATGAAGGTGGATTGTGAAGGGGGTTTGTCTCAGTCCAGACCAGAGTGAAAAATGCTGCATGTTTGCATGACCATCGAAAGCACTGAACCTATTGCAAAACAACTGTTGTTGCGGGTGAATAAATGTGTATAGGTGAATCCAACAAAACCTCTTCCATCCATCCATCCATCCCTGGTTTAAGAATCGAATCACTGAGGGTGCTCTAGTAAAGTGCAGATGTAGGCTAAGTAACGGCTTCACCATAGCAGTGTACAGTGAGATATTTACAACTCATCACTTTTATCAATAATTGGAATAGAAAAACATATTTCTAAAATATTTTGCTACAAATATTTTTCTGTTAATCTAATTGTCTGCGTTTACATTGCTTTAATGCGTTACTATTTTAACTTGTCATATTGTATATGAATCCAGCATTCACTTCTGAAACTTTGCAGAATGCAATTGTAATTTGGTCCTCTTAGCAGCATGAAAAACAATAGTTTTATTAAATGGAATATATAGGCTGTAGCTTTGAAAGTGAACCAAGAATGTTCTCCTTTTACATGCACTAAAACGCTGTCGCTTTGTCAGTTCATCGCAATCTCACAAAGTTCTGTTTTAATCAATGAAACTGCCAACAATGCACAATAAATCCCTTATTTACATCATGCCTACACTTTGTTTGTAATGAGAGGTTTTGAGAGCCTTCATAGCTCAGCACTGAATAAAAACTGGCATTTTGAGCGGTGTTTAAGTTGAGCTAACTTAAACACCTCTGATTGGCCATTGCGTTCAAGAGATCAACAACTATGTCAGTGATTGGCTATATTGTAAAAAGATACATTTTACGTTCATCACAGCACAAACACAAATATGCACTGGAGCGTTTGCCAAATCTGTTTCTCTAATATATTATTACAGTGTCAACTAAGGGTGCTCTTGTTTGCGTCTGAGCACCCCCTTACAACCGGGCCAGCTTCCATCCATCCCTTCCATTCTCCTATTTCTGTCAGGACCACTATCGTCAAATATGACTGATAATAGCATAGAGTTTGTATTGGTGGTATGGTTCTGTTCTAGGCAAGAACTCCCTGTGCATCCATGCAGCCTAGCATGGATAAGAGAAGGGAGAGCAGCAATAACCCCCCTTAGGGTAACCGAACAGAACCAACATATGCAGATATCATTAATGTCGATAATTTAACATGTACACACATTTCAAGAATTAGTCTGATTCAGGGGAATCAGAAGGCCAAATCCTGACTGAGAGAGGAGGAGCTGGGGATGGAGGAGGGTAATTAGCTCCTGAGAAATGCGATAGCTGCTGATAATCCTGAGGAGCTTATATATGAATGCTGTGATAGGTGTCATATTCCTATAGGTTGACATGATTCACCTGATGCAAGCTTGACTGACGTGACCTGCCAGAACTAACGCTATGCTAGATTCATGATAATTCCAAGAATCTGAATTTCAAACATGGCTGCTGTTGATTACTACTGCTGTAGAGCAATAATGGATAAACAGACTTTGAGCATGTAAGATATGCTGCATAAATAGATATTCACAAATCCCATTGCAGAACTAGGCAGGTGGAGCTAGTTGAGGTGGAGGAATTTTTGTTCTGTTTGTTTGATCGATTTGTGTGTGTGGGTGTGTGGGTTTGTGTGATTGTGTGCGTGTTTTTGTGATTTATGATGACACAAATTTGTATAATGACATGGTTATTACACTGGTATTACGACGTAAACATGAAATATGAGGACATTTCATGGGTCCCCATATATAAAATAGCTGTAAAAACATACTAAACAATGTTTTATTAAAAATGTAAAAATGCAGCATGTTTTCTGTGATGGGTAGGTTTAGGGTTAGTGTAGGGTGATAGAATGTACAGTTTGTACTGTATAAAAACCATTACGCCTATGGAATGTTTTCACTAAGGCCACGTTCACACAGCAGCAGAATACGGTTGTCTGTCCTATATTTGAGTCCTTAATATGGTTATGCTCACACACAGTACGGTTATTTACGGTGACAACTGCATTCTACAACCGAACTCACACCCGTAAATTTTCAGAAATCTCAGCATTCTCAGAAAATCTGCGCTGAATGAACAGAACCATACTGGACAACTAATTGTCTGTCACATCATATAGTGCAAGAGAGCCACTCTTCTAAGGTGTTTTGTGTGTGGTTTCGCTTTCGGTAACTTACAGATTTTATTTTCTATAACTTTGCAAGAAATTAATTTCATCATTCAGTATTCCAGGTATTCCTCAATGAACTTGTTTTTGATCATCACAAATCCTCATTTTAATTTTTTCTTTCTTACTTTCTAAATAAAAATCATTTTTGTATCACTACCCTTCTAATGCACAACATGGGTCTAAAATGACCCGCATTCATTTCCTATGTTATTTCAATCATGGCAGAGTGATTATTCGCTAAATCTTTGAAAGAAATGTATTTTGTCATATTTTTATTCCAGGTATTCATTTAATATTTTCTTTTTGATTTTCTACAAATAATTCTTTATTTTTTCTTTCTTACTTTATAAACAAACACAGTTTGTGTATCTCTACATCAATTTTAAACACATGGGTCAAAGACATAGACTGTAAAAAAATATGGATGTAGTGTCCGTAACGTCACCCGTAGACTTCTGAAGAGCAGATTTGAGGCAAAAATGAGGCTGCTGCCATCTTAGCTGTGCGTCACATCAAGTCACTCCCGGATAACTGAAAATGGGCAAAGGCGGGACGTGGTTGAACTGAGGTGCCATGGTTACTGAAACCACACTGCCTAGCTCGACGTGATCATGTTAGCAGGCGAAGGAGATACTATCTAAAATATTATTAATATTCTAATGATATAACTTATCTTTATTAGTTAATAAAGATAAGTTATATCATTAGAAAGTTATAAAGGTTTACTGTCAATCTACGGCGTCTTTTTTACGATTTGCTCCAGCACCACTTAATTGAAATTTGTGTCAGACATGACAACACGAAAAATCAAACGGGACTTCATACCTTTATATTGAAATAGTGATCGCGACATGATTCCAATCTGTTGCACTTGGGTAAAATGTCCATGAGTGTCCATTGAAAAACAAAAAAAAAACGAATTTGTCCAAAAAGTGTTAAATCCATGAAATATTAATATATTATCCATTGTTTGCATCACATTTCTTCTGAATGATCTGCTCTCCATCATCGTTCTTCTGAGCAGCATTTAAAACTGCCCATAGTCATAGTAAATCTCAGGAACAAAACTTTTAGCCAATGCCACGACGATCCTTTCCTTCCGCATGCGTGCACATCTACACAGACGCACATCTGTCTCCACCATTAATGCAGCAAACCATATTATTTTATAATTGTATAAAATAATCCCGAAAAAAAAAGCACAAACACGGCAGAGATGCCAAATTCAGTGGCTGGAATTAGCTGAGGTAACATGACGGCTCGCAGACAGCAGCGCAATCCACCTGTCACTCAAGTGACCGCGCCCTTAATTATGCAGAACTGTAAGGCTTAGTATAATTTAAACGGATGAGATATAAAAAAATTCACCCCCCTCAGAGTTGTCATGAAGGGCAACATTAGCAGTATAGACCAAAACCACAATTTGTACCAACCCGTAAACATGTTTTTTTCTGCTGTAAAATTGGCCATTTTAAAATGGGACACAGTGAGATTCTGCTCTCTTTTGGAGCCTGTACCTAGCGGCCAGTCGATGAATTGCAGTTTAAGTCACTTCCGTATTGGCCTCAAGAGAAACTGGGGGAGGTTGCTGCTTGGTCAAAGATGACCCATATAGAAATCGTTAAAATCCATGTGAACAGGAAGTTGTAAACGACTTATCTTCAGTGTTGTGACGTATTTCCAAGTGAAAGCAGAGTTTTACTTTAGCGCTCCTCCTCACCATCTCTCTCTCATAGCAGACTAACGGTTGCAGAGGAGTGGTTTAAGCATTTTAAACCCAAGCTGTCAAACTGATGTCATTAGAGAAGGGGCACCTTTGCAGAGGGGAGGAGCATTTTCAGATTTTGATTAAATATTACGAAGCCAAACAATTTTTTTGTGTGGATTGACTTGCACGGATGAATTTTATACCACAAACCTGCAATTTGAGCTAACTAAATAAATAAGGTACATTTTGATTTCATGTGTACTTTAATATTTGCAATTTTTTGCAAGTAGGAACAAATTACTGCAGACAACTGTTCATCTGCCACAAATTTCACATCTCAACACGGCTGCTTTTGTATATTTGATGGATGTAAGTCTTATTATATTTCATATATTAGGCTATATATTATATTATATTTCATTTCATTTTTATTTTCTGTCATAAATCAGTACTATTGGTCATTGCTATTGGATTGTAGGGCAGTAGAAGGTTGGTTAAGTACAAAGGAGCTAAACCATTTAGGGCCTGATAGGTCAGTAGCAATACTTTATAATCGATACGGAACTTAATAGGTAACCAGTGTAGAGATGATAAAATTGGTGATATGTGATCATATTTTCTTGACCTGGTAAGAACTCTAACAGCTGCATTTTGTACTAATTGTAGCTTGTTTATTTAGGATGCAGGACAACCAGCTAATAATGCATTACAGTAATCTAGTCTAGACATCATGAAAGCATGAACTAACTTTTCTGCATCAGCAATAGATAACATATTCTGTATTCTGTATTGAGATACAGCCTTTGTCAGAAGTTAGAAATAAGTCATTTGTAATTTTAACGAGAGCAGTTTCTGTGCTATGATGAGATCTGAATCTTGACTGAATTTTTTCATAGATAGCCTTTTTTTTTGCAAGAAGGAGCACAATTGGACCGACACAACATTTTATAGTATTTTAGATATAAATGTAAGATTTAAAATGGGTCTGTAATTTGCTAATACATTTGGATCTAATTGTGGTTTCTTAATGAGAGGCTTAATAACTGCTAGCTTGAACGGTCTTGGGACGTGAACTAGAGATAAAGACGAGTTGATAATATTGAGAAGAAGGCTCTTGTGCTAAAGGTAACAATTCTTTCAGTAGTTTAGTAGGTATTGGATCTAATAAACATGTTGCTGGTTTTTGACGCAATGATAAGATTATTTAGCTCTTCCTGTCCTATAGTTGTAAAGCACTGTAACTGTTCTTGATGGGTAGTAATTGAAGCTGAATCATAAAATGTTGTCAAAGGTTGTACATTTAAAATTGTATTTCTGATGCTTTCGATTTTCTCAGTAAAGCAATTCATAAAGTCATCACTACTAAACTGTAATGGAATACTTTTTTTGGTGATGTCTGTTTATCTAGCCACTGTAGTAAACAAGAACCTTGGATTGTTTTGGTTATTTTCTATGAGTTTGCGGAGATGCTTGGCCCTGGCTGCTTTTAGAGTCTTTCTATAATGGGACGAGCTGTCTTTCAACGCAATTCTGAAGACCTCTAAACAAGTTTGTCTCCATTTGCGCTCTGGATTACGAGTTTCTCTCTTGATAGCGTGAGTAATACTGTAGTACTATGGTGCAATATTTTTTTCTCTTACCTTTTTTAATCTCATGGGTGCAACAGTATCTAATGTACTAGAGAAAATGGTGCACATATTGCTAGTAATTTCCTCAAGTTCATTTGTGTGTTTAGGTACAATGAGCAGCTGAGACAGATCAGGCAGGTTATTTGTGAATTTATCAATAGTTGTCGGGAGAATTGTTCTACCTAGTCAATATCGCGGCACAATTTGACAAATATCAGCAGTATGCAGTACGCATGTTACAAGGTAGTGATCTGTGACATCATCACTTTGCAGTAGAATTTCTATATCAGTAGGATTGGTTCCATGTGATATAATTACATCTAGTGTATGATTAAAACGGTGAGTGGGTCCAGTGACGTTTTGTTTGACCCCAAAGGAGTTGATCTTGAATCTGTAAATGCAGCCCCTAACGCATAATTTGTATTGTCGACATGAATATTAAAATGGTAAAATGGTAAAAATGGCTAAAACGGTAGCCAAAGCAAGAGACAGTAGCGGCTTTTTAGTTATATCTGAGTATAACATTTAGCACAAGAACTTCAAAAGAATTAAACCTGTAGTTTCTTTTCTGAGTAACGTTAAGAATATCTGTATAGATTGTTGCAACTCCACCGCCATGGCCAATCAGATGGCATTTGTTTTTATAACAGTAGCCAGGTGGACTAGATTCATTAAGACCGAAATAATCATTTGGTTTAAGCCATGTTTCAGTAAGAAAGATTACATCAAGACTATTATCTGTGATCATTTCATTTATAATAACCGCCTTAGGTGTCAGCGATCTCATATTTTGTAGCCCTAGCTTTAGAAATCAGGATCAGATTTTTTCTAGATCCTTTATTTTTATTGTTAAACCTCACTATTCGGGGAATAGACACAGTTTCTATAGACTGCACTACACTCACATTTCTATCAATTAAGTGGGCAGAACACAGACTGTGATTTGAGGTTTGACTTACTAGTCATACGGTGCATAGCGTCTTGGAGATATTCTCTGATAGAAGATCAGCTCTGATTCTGCTGGGGTGCAGGCCATCAGCACAGTAGAGCCTAGGTCGCTCCCAGAAAAAGATTCCAATTATTTATAAAGAGCAGCTTCTGTTCATTACACCAAGACATTAACCATTCATTTAAAGCAAATAATCTACTGAACCTTTCATGTACACATCGGTACGTTGGAAGCAGTCCGGACACGATGATCCTTGTCGCGGGTGATGTAGCTCGTACCGTCTCGATCAGGCTCCTGAAGTCCTGCTTCAGCACCTCCGTCTGCCGCAGCCTGGTGTCATTTACCCCCGCGTGCAGAACAACAGCTCCGATGCTCTCGTCAGCATTCAGGATCTCGGGTAGCTGCACAGCGACATCGAGAATGCGAGCACCAGGAAAACAGGTGTAGAGGAAGCAGTAGTGTTAATATCATGCTTCAAACTTACCGCGGATTGGTGAGCATCAGCCTGGGAAGTTTCCAGCGCTGTTTGCCACTCCCGTAGCTCGGCCTGCTTCTCAAGAAGGGTCTAAATCTGTTGTTCCACGGCCTCTAGCTCCAATTCACCACATCCAGCTCGAACGTGTCCTCACCTGCACTCAAAGGTAGAGACACATCAAATTCATTCACCATTAGAATAGATGAAAAATAATATTGTGAGTGTAGAGTACAAACACTAGTGTGACCACACTGCTATTGCTAACGGGCTAAAGCTAGTAGTGGATGTTCAGGAAGTCGGATAAATCTAGCGATATCAAGGCAATCCAAGTGTTTTTTTATAAAAAATAATGTTGGGATGTGTTCACCCGCTGTAAAAGGAGAAAATGATAATAAATTTAATATTAAGAGAAAAAACAAACAATTAGCAATCAACTCAACGGAGCTCTAACTCAAACAGCGCAGCAGCAACAAACAGGAAGTGACGATTTTCGGGGGAAAATGTTCCAAATTCAAGTGCCGTGTAATGCGCGAGAGAGTGCAAAGTCAAGTCAAGTCACCTTTAGTTATATAGCGCTTTTTATAATGCAGATTGTGTCAAAGCTAAGCAAGCCAAAGGCGACAGCGGCAAGGAACCCAAACTCCAAAATGTGACATCAGGTGGCAAATAGGTGGCAGACAAGTGCTAAAATGGAGAAAAAACCTTGGGAGAAACCAGACTTAGTCATGGGGCCAGTTCTCCTCTGGCGAACAGTGCTTTGTTACGATTCAGCAAAGGACGTGACACGCGAGTACAACGGTTAAAGACTCCGGCTAGCGTGTTTTTATATGCTGCTGTTGGTTAATGAAGTTTTGACGGATGAACTCGCAGTTCAATTAGTCTCTTGTCATGTCAAAAGTGATAAGACTTTTCAGTTTTATGGACGTCGCCATCTTTAATCTTATGTTGCTCACTGTTGTTATGGTTACTAGTAAGAGAATACGGGCTTGACTCTCGTTGCACATTTATACAGACAGTGATCGAGACGCTGTGTGTACGGGACATTTAGAGACTCACACCTGTAAGTAAATGCGGTTGTCAATCCCAAAATGTACAGTGTAAACATGGCCTAAGATAGCAAAACAAACTCTGTGTGTGTGTGTGTGTGTTATAAATGTTGCCTACAAATACATTCCTTTATATTATTCCTTTATTATTTTCATACTTATCTCTGCCTCATATTTCGGTAGAGAATGCCCAGTTTTCATAATCCAGTCAAATGTAATCATTTCATAATGTTACTGCCAATATTTCTGCCCTTTAGTTTTTACTTTGACATTTGTCATATTGTACAATGCTAGCATGCTTACTGCTAATGTGTAAGTTACATTATGGAAATGGCATTCAAAATGTAATCGATTAAAGTTCTGTTGTTATAATTATTGGACTGCATCGCTGTTCTAGATACTGTAATTCTCTGCTCTTCAGACACATGATAACATCTTAGGATAACTGAGGCCTCTACTGAATCCTCAGAAATTAGGTTAAAAGCCTCAGAGAGACCCGGCCCTGTTTCTCTGTGCACCCAGAACCGAACGTACGTTTCTGCTAAGCTCAGAGCTCAAGCAGTTCTCCGTGAGAGTGGCTTACACATGAGGGAATAGTAGATGGCTTGTGTAGCTGACAGTTTCTCGAAGGAAGTCTTTGAAGTTTCTCATTTGTATGTCAAAGAGTACAGCGCTCAATTGTTTCTAGTTTTGGGAATGCCTTCTCCTCCTCCTGACTTTAGAAATCGTTTCTGATTTCCAACATAAAATATTTAAAGGGTCGACAAGATTTACTTTTTTGTTCTCGTACATTACCAGGCCTGCTGAACATTTTCATCTTCATTGTCTTGTTAACATCAACTTCTTATACTTTCTGTAAAGTTGCTTGTGCTTTATGGCATACTGTGCTTTGTTTCTGAATTAAATAGACTTCACTGTACTTTCGTAAGTGATTTGGTGTTTTAAAAAGAAAGCATCCTACAGTTACTGATAAACTATATTACATTGTGTAAGAATTATTTATTTTCATGGTTATTGAAAAAAATATATTGAACATTTATGATAAATTATGGTAAGTTTTTAGGGTATAAAAGTGATAAGCCACTTGAAGATGTGTGTTACAGTGATTTTAATATATTTACAGGGGATTTAGATTTTTATTTTAGCTGTTCTGCTTTTAATACATGTTGTGAACCATTTATAGATATTTGAAAAGCTTTCAATGAATTAAACATACTAACCTCGAAGCCATGATCTGTTTCCTTGTCTCTAATGGTGACCACCTTTAAAGACATCTACATTTGCATAATGACAATTTTGGATTACTGTTTGCTTATTTATTTCATATTTGCAAATATAAACCTTGTTAATGCAGGCCCATCGCTTATGGCTTAATTTGATTTCAGCTCAACTTCTCATGGTTATTATTTTTTGTCACCGAAGCAAAAAAAAGAAAGAAAATGTTGCCACTGTCACCTAGCAACCAAAAGCATTCTAATGCAGAGCAAAAGTAGTTCACATCTCGAAGTGAAGACGAGTGGAAGTGATCACATTACCGCTCACGCTCCAGGACACATAGAAGGAAGCTTATTGAAAAGATTTACAGTTGTTGATTCTGAATTTAATAATTGACTCCCTTTTAGGGGCCATTTACACAACATCATTTTCATCTAAAAAAGTGTTTGAAAATGATACCATTATTGTCTCCATGTAAACTACATAAATGTGTGAAAACGATGATGTATTATGTGTACAGTCTATAGTGTTTCTTTACAAAGTGACATCGCCAACTACTGGCCTGGGGTGGGTTTCCAAAAAGCATTGTTAGCCAACTATGGTCACAAGTTCCGTCATTATCAGCAAAGTCAGTGTTTCCTAAAGCCATAGTACAACGAACATTCGCTAACAGCATTCCAAAATTTGTGTGACTGGAACAACAGCTCTCAACCTGTGGTTAGAAGCATAGTTTATTGTTTGCATGATATGTTTCGGGGGTGCACATAACTTTTTTGGTCTGATTCTCAAGGGAGCACCTGAAGATGTTGCTTGGTACTCACACTTTACGCGACACACTTATCCTAAAAGCTGTCCTCATAATTTTTCTTCATCATCATAATTTCTTCATTCATCTGTCCTCATCATCTTCTTTTCCCTCAAACACGGTAGATGATGATGATAATGATTTTTTATTTTATTTTACTAAAATTAATGACACAGACAACAGCAAGAATATTAGGCTGCTGTCACTTTAAGAAGGAAAGCACCGACCAAATAACTGGCACACATCTGGTTTCTTTCTCAACTGTTCACTTATCGACATAACCGAGAGAATACTTGCCGAGACAGGCATTTTGACAAAATTTTGTGTGTATGTGTCCGTTCAAGTGCAAGTAAACGCAAAAGAGGAATTAATTCGGTGTTTGAGCGCTGTCTGACACTCTCTCTCTGCGTGCGCACACTCGGGGGTGTAACAGGTACTCAGGTAACAGCTCGCGAGTCCCGATTTTCGCTTCTTCTTCCGCATTTAAAATCGTTTGAATGTGTTAATTGGCGATCGAGACACATCCAAATGATAAACTTTCACTCTACGATGGTTACATTTAGCAGTTAATCCGCGAATCACATGCGTGCCGAACTGTTGGACCTTATCCGTACGGATCACGGATTAACTGCTATCTGTTGCACACCTAATAATTAAAGAACACACTTATCATCATGATTGCTATCTTACCAGAGATGGAGAAAAATCCTACTCCAGTAAGTAAACGTGTCCCTGTGAACCGGTCCTCAAAAATGTTGGAAAAAGTGCTCAAAAGTGCTTCCCTCCATGTTTTCTTGTGTAGATTGTTTATTTTTACCATGCATGCGTACCTGCATACCACATGTGCATCCCTGGATATGTGGACTTAATAAATCATTATCTTGAGCAAAATAAGTAAGCTGACATTCAGTACTGTATATCTTTCATTTTGATTAGATAAAAAAAATTTAATTTATGTCTTTTAGTTAAGAGATTTAAATTACTGATTCTGAAGAGTGCGCATTAGAGTGTGGCATTAATTTGATTTCAAATGGATTAAATAAAATAAGTTATTACTCCATCACCTGCGTGACATCATTAACCAGTGTGGTTGAATAACAAATTTGCGGCAATGCAGTTTTGGGAAACAATGGATGATTTCTTCAATGCTGCAGAGAATGGTAGTTAAGCAACGAGTTACATCTTTGTATGGGAAACAGAGCCCTGGCATGCATTATACAGTTATTTTAATCATTTTCTCTGATCCGTGTCTGTGTTGTCATCTGTGCGTGAAAAATGCAAAGGAAATTTTTTTTCCATTTTTAGTACATTGTTGTCGTGTAAATGTGCCATTAGTTTGTGGGATGAAATTTGAATGAAATTGGCCACACATGAATGTTGAGTCAATTTGAATTGGAATTACAACAGAAGAATTTCATTAGTCCAACTGCATACAAAAAATGTCACATCACATATTTATGCCATCCCCCGATGTCCTGATCACTTTATCCTACTTGGACATAGGCTATCTCTCCAAATCTAGTATTGTCAAACAATTAACAGCCATTGGAATAGACCTACTGCATCACATTATCATACATACATTGATACTAACCTTTATAGAAAGAAAAAATGATTCTTAAATTAAATGTATGTAAATTTAAATACAATTTTGAAAATGCATCAACTTATATTTCTGTATGTTTCCTATATCAGACCTGCAAACTTGTCACTTTTAGGTGACAATCACCTTTTTCTTGGTCATTTGGGTCATTTATGTGAATCGCACCCCCCACCCCCGCGACACTGTCACCTTTTTTACTCTGAGGAGTTTGCAGGTCTGCTATATGTTGTATGCTAAGTGCTATGTTAAAGGGTTAGTTCCCCCAAAAATGAAAATACTGTCATTAATTACTCACCCTCATGTTGTTCCACACCTGTAAAACTTTCGTTCATCTTCGGAAGACAAATTAAGGTATTTTTGCTAAAATCCAAAGGCTCAGTGTGGCCTGCATTGACAGAAAGATAATTAATACTTTCAAATGCCCAGAAAGGTACTAAAGACATATTTAAAATAGTTCATGTGACTACAGTGGTTCAACCTTAATGTTATGAAGCGATGAGAATACTTTTTTGCGCAAAATAAATAAATAAAATAAAATAAATAAATAAAATAACGACTTTATTCAACAATATTTAATGATGGGCAATTTCAAAACACTGCTTCATGAAGCTTCGAAGCTTTAAAAATATTTTGTTTCGAATCAGTGGTTCGGAGCATGTATCAAACTGCCAAAGTTCCATTGAAACTTCTAAACGTTTTGAAACACTTATGACATAATGAAGCATTGTTTACTAAAATCATGTCACTTTGGCAGTTTGAGTATTAAATTCAAATTCAGCAACTGAATTGTAATTTAAAATCAACATGAAATCAAAATTCACCCCATTTAATTGTCCCTGGTGTTATGGTGAATGATTCACCAGAGCATGCTATTCCAAACACGTAATAACTTGCTCTCCAGGTGCAGTATGTAGAATTTCTGTCCGCTAAAGGTCACTAGAGGCCTATTTAAAACTCTGGGTCTATTAGGCTCCAAAAGGCGTAGCTTGATGACGCCAAGTTAACGAGATCTCAGAGATCTCATTAACCGAAAATTTTCCATCTTTGATGGATTTTTTTTTTTTGCAGTGACGGAAAAAATCTGCAGCCCGTTTTTATTTTGACAGATTATTTAGTTTGTATGCAAGCTTGTTGTAATTCCCACCCCTGTCCAGTAGGTGGTGAGTGCGCTCCAGTGTGGCAGCACAGCGCAAGTTCAGTCTCCAGAATAAAATAAAAACGATGCGCTTGATTACGCACAGACGAGCACCCTAGTTTAAGTCAATTTTATAATAATAAAGTTACTTTATGCTTACTTACATAATTAACTTTTGTTATTTTTCTTGCTGACTATAAGTTTATGGTCAACGAATGGCTTTTCTGAGGTATATATACGTGACATTGTTTGCAACACTGATTGACGTGATACAGATTTTGGTAAGCTACTGTGTCTTTCAACACATTTTTTTTTTTATTTTCATTCTTGTTTATTTCATTCTGTACAGTAGTAAAGAGGAAAGGATGATCGCATTGACTCACAATCCGTGACAAGTGTTCAAGATGAAAACTAAAAGTAATGCACACAGCTAGTCTTTGATCAATTTTCTTTCCATAGTATAAATAAATGCATAGCCTATGCCTGTTTTCTTATCCTGTAAGTTTGTGAATAAAATGTCTTATCTTAAAAATATCAAAATTAAAATGACGGGTAATTATTGATTATGATGTTGTTTTTACGATCCTGTCCATCAAAATGACAGCAAAACGCAAGTCTAACTGAACCTCGAACATGACACCTGGTGCCACACTCTAATCAGCTAATTAACCCAAAACACCTGCAAAGGCCTTTAAACGGTCTCTCAGTCTAGTTCTGTAGGCTACACAATCTTGTGAAGACTGCTGACTTGACAGTTGTCCAAAAGACGACCATTGACACCTTGCTCAAGGAGAGCAAGACACAAAAGGTCATTGCAAAAGAGACTGGCTGTTCACAGAGCTCTGTGACCAAGCACATTAATAATGAGGGGAAAGGAAGGAAAAGATGTGGTAGAAAAAAAAGTGTACAAGCAATAGGGATAACCACACCCTGGAGAGAATTGTGAAACAAAACCCATTCAAAAATGTGGGGGAGATTCACAAAGAGTGGACTGCAGCTGGAGTCAGTGCTTCAAGAACCACTACGCATAGACGAATGCAAGACATGGGTTTCAGCTGTCGCACTCCTTGTGTCAAGCCACTCTTGAACAACAGACAGCGTCAGAAGCGTCTCGCCTGGGCTAAAGACAAAAAGGATTGGACTGCTGCTGAGTGGTCCAAAGTTAAGTAAATTTTGCATTTCCTTTGGAAATCAGGGTCCCAGAGTCTGGAGGAAGAAAGGAGAGGCACACAATCCACGTTGCTTGAGGTCCAGTTTTTTCCACAGTCAGTGATGGTTTAGGGTGCCATGTCATCTGCTGGTGTTGGTCCACTGTGTTTTCTGAGGTCCAAGGTCAACGCAGCCGTATACCAGGAAGTTTTAGAGCACTTCATGCTTCCTGCTGCTGACCAACTTTATGGAGATGCAGATTTAATTTTCCAACAGGACTTGGCACCTGCACACAGTGCCAAAGCTACCAGTACCTGGTTAAAGGACCATGGTATCCCTGTTCTTAATTGGCCAGCAAACTCGCCTGACCTTAACCCCATAGAAAATCTGTGGGGTATTGTGAAGAGGAAGATGCGATATGCCAGACCCAACAATGCAGAAGAGCTGAAGGCCACTATCAGAGCAACCTGGGCTCTCATAACACCTGAGCAGTGCCACAGACTGATCGACTCCATGCCCCGACTAAGTATTGAGTGCTGTACATGCTCATACTTTTCATGTGTGTGTGTATATATATATATTATATATATATAAAACCAAACCCTGCCACAACCCCCACCGTAATAAAAGTGCCACCGTCACAGCCCTAACGTATTGTATGATGGAGAAAAGCATGGTACTCGCAAAAAAATCATTAAATTTGATTTAAACAATAAGACTAAGCGTGTTGATCTATATAATAACAATTAGTTTTCTGTTTATAAATATATCAAAACAGTTGTTCCCTTGTCTATTAAAACATGTAATATATTAAAGCGTCTTTGGTGTTTCCATGGTTTCTACAAAATAAATCCAGAAACCGAGGGTAACGCAGGTATGATGCAATTGACAGGCGACTCCTCACACATCCCGGAGCCTTGGTTAAAAGTGCAATTTTCTCATGATTTACAAATAGTTGGAAACATTTGGGATATTGTAAGCACTCAAGTGAACAAAATATATAACACTGGCCTAGTGATTTTTTGATATTTTACTGCAAAAATCTTACATATTGCACCTTTAATGTTAGGAATCCAACCACCTGGCTTTATTTTGAATTCCCAATAATTCGGACAATAATTAAGTCCTGTCCTCATTGAATAACCTCTTTCATTCCACATAAGTGACACATAGGCATATACATATGTTTTAGTGCACAAACACACATGCACAGCAGCTCTGGGAGATACAGCGGCTACCAACAGCAGGTGTCCAATTCAAAAATGACTGAAATAAGCACCACAGAGGAGCAGACAGGGAAGGAATGGAAGATGAGAAGTCATTACATTCTCTCAAGTCCGCCTTGGGTCTGAATGTCTTTTTCAATCAGCCCTCACGCCTCATAAAATATCGCCACCTCCAGGGAGTACTTCAGGGGGGGAAAAAAGAGTTGAAAGGAAAGAGGAACAGAGACATGGAACTACATTCGTCTCTCTCAAGTTATTTTCCATGTTGTTCAAAAGGTGACTCACAATAAGTTGCACGCAACAAACTTTTAGTATCCGCTCTAGTTCATTGGAACTGCAGGATATTGGGATGGTGTGGAATTTTGTGCCATTTGTGTCACCCAGTGTTATTTTAGTATCACTGTTACAGCTTTTATTAAAATTTTTAATTAGTTTTCATTTTATATTTTACACTTTCATTCTAACATTACTTACATTAGCTGATAGAAAGGCAACAATAACTCAAATAACCATTTGTTACAACCTAGGTATGCAGAAGAGCATTTCTAAATGCACAACACATCGAACCTTGAAGCAGAGGGGCTACAGAAGAAGACCACACTGGTTGCCACTCCTGTCAGCTAAGAACATGAAACTGAGGCTACAATTCGAAATTGGAAAAACAATTTGATTGAAAAAACATTGCTTAGTCTGATGTGTCTTGATTTCTGCTGCACCAGTCAGATGGTAGGGGCAGAATTTGGTGTAATCAACATGAAAGCATGGATCCATCTTGCCATGTTTCAATGGTTCAGGCTGCTGCTGGTGGAGTAAAACATGACAATGACTGTACTCAAATGGCTTCCACAGTCACCAGGTTTCAATTCAGTAAAGCACCTTTTGGATGTGGTGAAAAGTGATAATCTGCAGCAACTGTGTGATGCTATAATGTCAATATGGACCAAAATCTCTGAGAAATGTTTCCAGCACCATGTTGAATCTATGCCATGAATAAATAAGGCAGTTCTGAAGACATAAGGGGGTCCAATCTAGTACTAGCAAGGTGTACCTAACAAAAGTGGCCAGTGAGTGTGTATATTAATTTATTTTATTTTATTTCAGTTAACTTTTTTCAAGTAGCATATATATATTCTTTTTCTTTTATGGTTTTAATAACCCTGGTGCCACCACATAAATATAAATAATTCCGCCCAATTGGATGAACTCATTTGTGTTTCAAGCAACACAAGGTTGAGGATTTTCATTTTACATTGAGCTGTCTCTTTTTGTCTTCCCATTTTTCTCATTTGGTAACATGCATTCGGTATCGTCTCCTTATTCGCTGTTATCCTCTATCACTGCGAGTACAGGAAGAGATTTCATTGCACGCTAACCACACTTTCATCCAGAACAAATGGGCTTGTTTAGACTCACAGGTCAGGTTTCCTTGCTCCAGGCCCTGAAACATAAAGGAAGCCATGTGGTAGTAATCCTTTGCCGCTCCATATCCAATTTCCTCCATGGAAGAGAGTTTGGGCGGAGGAGGTTAAAGAAAGGAGGAGGAGAGAGAAGGAGTCAGGGGATATGTCCCATCCTATTAGATGTTTCACACCAGAGAAGGGGATAAGATCCCAGAGTTTAATAATTGATCTGTAGCGATTAAATATGAATGCTGTCGGCCGCTCTTCACCACACAAGGGAATAGTTAATAGGGGATCTGAAGAGCCTCAGTAAGGCTAGTCCAGGACCCTTGTCTGTGTGGAGATAAAAGTTGAGGTCAAACTCCATAGAGACGGTTCCATGTATGACATTAACCACAACACAACAAAAAGAAATGTGTACATACAGATTCCCATGGAACACTTTTGCTGTGTTATTGCAGAAGCGCTCTGGAAAACGGTGTGAAATCTGTGCTCCTCTTGTTATATACAGTGGGTACGGAAAGTATTCAGACCCCCTTAAATTTTTCACTCTTTGTTATATTGCAGCCATGTGCTAAAATCATTTAAGTTAATTTTTTTTTTCCTCATTAATGTACACACAGCACCCCATATTGACAGAAAAACACAGAATTGTTGACATTTTTGCACATTTATTAAAAAGAAAAACTGAAATATCACATGGTCCTAAGTATTCAGACCCTTTGCTGTGACACTCATATATTTAACTCAGGTGCTGTCCATTTCTTCTGATCATCCTTGAGATGGTTCTACACCTTCATTTGAGTCCAGCTGTGTTTGATTATACTGATTGGACTTGATTAGGAAAGCCACACATCTGTCTATATAAGACCTTACAGCTCACAGTGCATGTCAGAGCAAATGAGAATCATGAGGTCAAAGGAACTGCCTGAAGAGCTCAGATACAGAATTGTGGCAATCGCACAGATCTGGCCAAGGTTACAAAAAAATTTCTGCTGCACTTAAGGTTCCTAAGAGCACAGTGGCCTCCATAATCCTTAAATGGAAGACGTTTGGGACGATCAGAACCCTTCCTAGAGCTAGCCGTCCGGCCAAACTGAGCTATCGGGGGAGAAGAGCCTTGGTGAGAGAGGTAAAGAAGAACCCAAAGATCACTGTGGCTGAGCTCCAGAGATGCAGTCGGGAGATGGGAGAAAGTTGTAGAAAGTCAACCATCACCAGTCGGGGATATATGGGAGAGTAGCCTGACGGAAGCCCCCCCTCAGTGCAAGACACATGAAAGCCTGCATGGAGTTTGCTAAAAAACACCTGAAGAACTCCAAGATGGTGTCTTGTCCTTCATTTGTCTTGCACTGAGGAGAGGCTTCCGTCGGGCCACTCTGCCATAAAGCCCCGACAGGTGGAGGGCTGCATTGATGGTTGACTTTCTACAACTTTCTCCCATCTCCCGACTGCATCTCTGAAGCTCAGCCACAGCGGTCTTTGGGTTCTTCTTTACCTCTCTCACCAAGGCTCTTCTCCCCCGATAGCTCAGTTAGGTCGGACGGCCAGCTTTAGGAAGGGTTCTGGTCGTCCCAAATGTCTTCTATTTAGGGATTATGGAGGCCACTGTGCTCTTAGGAACCTTAAGTGCAGGAGAAATGTTTTTGTAACCTTGGCCAGATCTGTGCCTTGCCACAATTCTGTCTCTGAGCTCTGTCTCTGAGGCAGTTCCTTTGACCTCATGATTCTCATTTGCTGTGACATGCACTGTGAGCTGTAAGGTCTTATATAGACAGGTGTGTGGCTTTCCTAATCAAGTCCGAATCAGTATAATCAAACACAGCTGGACTCAAATGAAGGTGTAGAACATTCTCAAGGATGATCGGAAGAAATGGACAGCACCTGAGTTAAATATATGAGTGTCACAGCAAAGGGTCTGAATACTTAGGACCATGTGATATTTCAGTTTTTCTTTTTTAATAAATCTGCAAAAATGTCAACAATTCTTTGTTTTTCTGTCAATACGGGGTGCTGTGTGTACATTAATGAGGAAAAAAAAAAGAACTTAAATGATTTTGAACTTCAATGATATATATATATATATATATATATATATATATATATATATATATGTATATATATATATATATGTATATATATATATATGTATATATATGTATATATGTATATATATGTATATATATATATATGTATATATATGTATATATATATATATGTATATATATATATATATATATATATATATATATATATATATATATATATATATATATATATATATATATATATATTATATATATATATATATATATTTATTTATTTATTTATTTTTAAAGAACTGTCACATGTAAGCTGCATTTATTTGATCAGAAATACAGTTAATATGTCACAATATTTATGTTTTATTACCATAATAAATAACTGTTTTCTATTGTAATAATTTAAAAATTTAATTTATTCCTGTGATGGCAAAGCTGAATTTTCAGCAGCCATTACTCCAATCTTCAGCAGGGAAACGCACATTGGGAGTGGCTACAGGGCCCGAGTCACTTGCCCCCTTTGTGTTCATGGGCTGAGGTGCCCCTCTAGCAGGTTGAGTACATTATATGAGCAGAGCGGATTTCAATCTGCGCTAAATACATTCTGTAATGCTGCTCCAGATCCACTATAGAGTTTCCATTTCTGGCTCGCACCTCAGCCACACTGCTAGTTCCCTTCGATCCTCTATCGTCCCGACATTCATTTTACATTCCAGTCCATGGTGAATCTGCAGAAACTCCTTGATGGAGTTGTTTTTGTTGGCAGTGTTTTGATCCTTTTCTGCTGTTTATTGAACTTGTTCTGCTCTGGTCCAGAGACACGATAGTGTCGGCGCAGACCACAAAATGTATGGGACACATTTCCGCAAAGACCCGTCCCCCTTAGTTACTGTTGCTTTGTCCGACAAGCCGTGGTGCTGTCACGGCACACGCAGTGAAAAATACATCGCGGAGCTAGGATACTGACAACACGTCGACAGTCAAGACAGGTTACTTACAAAACAGGTTACTTATGATATTAAACAAAGTCCCAGCTTTCAAATTGTGTAGTTTTTAAAAGAAATTCAAATAATAAAAAACATTTTGTGGCTCTTTAATGTGTCGTGACAGATTGCTGTAGCGCATCATCTCTTCCTACTAGTTGATTTATAGAATCAAATAAACATGAATGAACATGAGAAGAAATGTGGTTTCAAACGCAGAAAGATGTCAGTAAACACCATTTTTCAAATTTAAGTCCACCGAGGTTAATCTTCAAACTCCTGACTGCTTTGTCAGACAAAATAGTGGATTCTGCGTTCTGATTGGTTAGATCGCTTGTCAATCAAACTCCTGGCGAAGGGTCAATTGTGCACAGAATGCTATATTTTTAAGTGATATTGAGAGTGATTTGGAGGAAACTGCGGCTTTACAGAGTTCAATGGCTTTGGCCGAGCATGATATAATAAAAACGCTATTGCCTATGTTAAAAGAAGAGGGGAAGAACTGCTCTATATGTCTCACCCTACCTTCCTGTTTCAGTGGAAATTACGTCAACACATTGAATAATGTTGCACATGCACAGTTGAATTACATGATTCAATGTCTCATGAAGTCAGTGACTTGCTGCAACCTACTGACAGATATTGCCCCTTGAAATATAAGGTAATTTCTGAAATTCTGAAATTCTTTAGGATTTAAAATACTATTGATGTCAATAAATCAAATAGCCTATGTCAGTGGTCGGCAATAGGCGGCCTGTGGGCCAAAACTGGCCCGCCAGCAATAATATCTGGCCCGGCCCACAGCCAGATTATTTTGATAGCGGCTGGTTCTGAAATAGATCTGTCTGGAGGAGACGGCAGTTCATGGTTGCATAGCAATGACTGACACCACGGGAGCACAAAGCGCTTTGGAAACGTTTTTAGGCTCAACATGTGAACGGCCCCAAATCTTATATTCTTTGCAAACAGTGACAACTTTGTTGCAGATAAGACACACCGGCTTTGCATTCACAAAACTAGGTAGGATGAACGCATAGTTGTCTTTCCATTCTTTTTTGTATGCCCTATTTTCGCTGTCAACTTTCCTCTTTAGACTCTTTGATATTGCCATTTTCTCTCACCAGCTAACTTAAATGTTAACATTATTCTGCACATGACATAATAGCGTGCCTCCAGCATGCAAACAATTTTTAAAAATGCAGTTTAGTATGTGAGGATGCAAAGGAATAATTCTGAGTGTAAAAGTAGTCTACGTTAAATAATTATTACAATAAGTTAGGCTCCATTGTGTAGCAAATTAGCTCAAAGGGAAAATATGAATAATTATTCATTATGATTAATTAAGAATATTTGAAACAGTTAATCGGATTAACTTGATATATGTTAACAGTACAATTAATCAATCAGTTCATCCCGTGACCATTTAGTATTGATTATTTATTAATTGTAAGAGAATGTATTTTTCATGACTAAAGAAAAATAATCCTTTCTTAGTATTAATAGCATTGATAACAAGATCGATCATTTAAAGGTGCCCTAGAATTAAAAATTGAATTTATATTGGCATAGTTAAATAACAAGAGTTCAGTACATGGAAAAGACATACAGTGAGTTTCAAACTCCATTGTTTCCTCCTCCTTATATAAATCTCATTTGTTTAAAAGACCTCCGGAAAACAGGCGAATCTTAACATAACACCGACTGTTACGTAACAGTCGGGGTGTACACCCCCAATATTTGCATAATGCCAGCCCATGATTGAGGCATAACACAAGGGCAGTTAGTATTACACAAGGGCAGAACGTCTGGATGTGCACTGCTGAATAATCAGACTAGGTAAGCAAGCAAGGAAAACAGCGAAAAATGGCAGATGGAGCAATAATAACTGACATGATCCATGATAACATGATATTTTTAGTGATATTTGTAAACTGTCTTTCTAAATGTTTCATTAGCATGTTGCTAATGTACTGTTAAATGTGGTTAAAGTTTCCATCGTTTCTTACTGTATTCAAGGAGACAAGAGTCATCGTTATTTTCATTATTGAACACTAGCAGTCTGTATAATGCTTCATTCTTTATAACTTCATTCTTTATAAATCTCTCCAACAGTGTAGTGTTAGCCAGTTAGCCACAGAGCATAGCCTCAAACTCATTCAATATCAAATGTAAACACCCAGATAAATACAATACTCGAACAATCCGACGCATGCATTCAGTATGCATGACAAACACTTTGTAAAGATCCATTTTGAGGGTTATATTAGCTGCGTAAACTTTGTTTATGCTGTGATAGAGTCGAGAGCTCGGGAGGGGGCGGAGACTGCACGATTTAAAGGGGCCGCAACCTGAAATCGACTCGTTTCTAAATATGCCTTAAAATAGGCAGTTAAAAAAATGAATAAAAAAAAAAATCTATGGGGTATTTTGAGCTGAAACTTCACAGACACATACAGGAGACACCTTAGACTTATATTACATCTTTTAAAAAAAAGTTCTAGGGCTCCTTTAAGGGACAGTTATTCACAGACAGGGAGTCAAAACCAAATTTGTATTGTGCACAAGTTTTATTAACAAAACCACGAACACATAACTAAACTAAGAAACACATACACACAAGTCACACATACATGGATAAAATAAGAAGTGGGAACAGGAAATGGAGCTATGGAGAAAAGTCGAAAACTAGGAACGAATCATCAGTATTCATTACAAACCAACTAGCAGAAATTTAGTATCATACGATACTTGCATTAGGCCTCTGCCTTTTTGAAGAGTGTCTGGATACACTGTGGCAGTAGTTTGAGAATTTAGTCTGATGGTGATGAGGTTGCAATCGATGTCTTCTGCATTGAATGAAGAACCGATGACAAACTGGCATGGTTACTTTGAATCTTAATGGGGAAGAATCCTTTTCTCTCCTCTAAATGAGCACATGGCTGGGGTGCAGGGCAGGTGTTTACTTCCATAGGCTGTATATAATTCCACATGCAATGGTAATTTCAGCACAAGCACATTTTTCTGGGAGTAAATTACAGTCTTTTTCTGATAACTGCGGTTGATTGAATGCATTGATTGTTAATAATACCTTCACCTCTATCACATACCAATATCTCTGCAGCTGTGTTCCATGTTTAAGTGATATAATGGACCTTTTATAGGTAATGTGATGTATATGATGTGCATTATGCGCCGCTGGTATACTAATCTCATTTGGCATTGAATGTGTGTTTCTGCGTGACAAAGAGAGTTATGCTTAATTACATATGTTCCCCATGGCAAGAATCTTCACGCACCACAGTGTCCTCTGCAAATGTGATTGGAATTTTGCTTCAGGCACTTATTATTATAACTCAGACTCACAATGTTTACCGTCCTTTTCCACACTGGTTATTAAAAATATTAATTAGCTACTGATCCTACAGTCTGTGTCCAGGTAAGTATTTGAATTCCAGCGTGGAGATCGCCAAGAGTTTGTGCCAGGAATACTGATGCACTTTCACTAATGTGACAGGACTTCATTGATTTTTGCTGGGTTTTAATAATCGCAGATCAACTGTGGCCTTACTGGTACCCAGCAATTCCTAGCATTATTATTATGAAATAATAATGATCACAGCAGAGCTGCATGAGGTTTTTACGGCTGATAAGGCATTTAAACCTAACCCAGTGGTATGATGCATTATGTCTTTGATCGCTGTCTTTATGTTACATTGGTTGCATTTGAAGCTTGTATTGTTGTTCAAGCTGCTTGTTTGAATTTATGTCAGATTGTGAATGAAATATGACACTTAAGAGTGTAAAAGGGTCATTGAAAGTTAGTGCATGGAAACCAGAAGACTGAATAGACTGAATGAGAGTTATTTCAATTGCAGTAGGTCTCCATTCACTGAAAACAGGTGTTGCTAAAGGTCACTGGTCTTAAGTCCTACAACTGAGCACAGCTTTGTTAAACTCTTACCACACAAATCCAAGACAATGCAACTTGAACAAAAATACAAGAAGAAAAGAAAATATAATGATTTGATCATGTTTGAACAGAGACGGTTGCAAGACTTTTTGGTGTTAAATTATATTATTGCCAGTTGAATAGCCGTCCAACTAACATGTCTTTCATCCTTAAAAAGCTCTACAGTGGAGCTGATTTCCGTCTTAAAGGTTGTGATCTTATTTCTGGCTCCAGCAGAGGACAATTGTCTGCAAAATTGAGCTGGCATAGTAAGTCGACTTGTCGTTTTCTGTCAGTCTGTCAATCAAAATAATAGTTTGACCCACAAATGCTAAAACAAACAAGCAAACAAATGCAATGAAATTTATATTCTTCGAAAAGCATGGCAATATTTTCTGCATTTCAACTTTTTATGTAAATAATAACTTTATTATGAATTCTAAATTAATTTTCATTAGACCAGCAATTCCCAAAAATACTTCTGACCTATTGAGATTAGAAACAAACCTCTTAGCTTATTCTAATCATCTTAAAAATGTGCATTAAAAACAAAACAAAACAAAAAAAACTGCAAATTTTCCAATTAGTCCATAATCAGCCTGTAAACAATGCTTTTCTCTAACAGAGTGTTGATTAAAAAGCTTCTAATGTTGTTCGATGGTTGTTTTTGCATTTCCAAGTGCATTTTGAACAAAAATGTCCTCCACAAGCCTTTACAGTAGCAGATTCATTGACCTCTAGAGGTGCCTAAAAAACTCCACTTGTTAATGCCAGTGCCATTGTGCCTACTGTAGATTTATCTTGCATAATACTCCTCAAATTTCCCTCCAAAATCAATATTTACAAATATCCTGGAAGGAGTTGAGTCAACTATCCGTACCCTCTAATAATCTTTCTCTTGACCATCTTGCTAAAATAAAATGCATTTAGGAAAATCTAAAAATATTCAGGATTATTGTAGATTAACTGCAAAATTTGAACTGAATAAACTAACATAATTAAAATAGCATCCAAATAATATATACACACACACACACAAACACACACACACACACTTATTTTATTACAGTTATATACAGGTTGCAACATTCCTCATTTTCATTCAATATTACTTTAAGTTTTAAAATAACTAAAACTAAATAAACTAAAACTAATACATACAACTTAATACTATATATAGTAGACATTAAATAAATAAAAATTAAACTAAAAATTAAAGTGAAAACAGGAAATATAAAATTAAAATCTGAAATTTGAACAGAAAATACAATAGTATATCAATAATATAAAAATAACACTGGATCTCAGTCTATTTCAAATGATTTTAATAAAATCCATTAAATGATGTGCTGATTAATTTATCACAAAGAACATTATTAATTATTTTAATTTGTTGCATTGTTTATTTATTTATTTTAGAATTAAACTATGCTAAGTTAATGTTAAACTGACAACTTTTATTATTTTACGCTAAATTAAGTATGGGGATGAATTTTCTAGAAGTGCTTTTAATATGCTTCTGGACAATGGCCTGCATACTTTAAACCACTTGATCTTTAGGTGTTCGAGTTAAAATAAAAACCCTCAGTCCACATTACAGACCTTTGAAATCTCATTCTTTCTAATGGGAGGGTCAGTTTAATGTCAGTGAACATATAAAAAAGCTCTCAAATCAATGGAAGCAACTGACCTATGTCATGTTTAAATGAATGATCCTGTCATGCACGGCCTATCGCACTTGTGGATTTCAGTTATCACTTAACATGTTCCTTGATTGCATGATTGATATGACAGCTGCAAGGTGCAGAGTCAACTCAGTTCAGGTTCACTCCAATGGGGCCTTAACCAGCAACTGCAAAATCTTTTTTTTAAATCAACCCCCGCTGTGCAAGAGTTTAGCCCTCTCACACAAAGCACATCATCTGTGGTGCCTTGGCACGTCTCGTTTTGATTTATGAGCACATCCCAGACCTCTTTAATGTCACAGTAATGTGTCTTTTCGCTTCACAGCTCCTTTATACTCAACACAGTCACTATCAACCCTTCATGACATTTTCTGAGTCTCTAACCGACTGCCTGCTGCTCCTCACACGCTTATGCTCACAAACATGTCTATACCAAATTATCACTCATATTTGATGAAGAGTGCAAAAGTGTTGATGACATTTACAAATGTCATATGATGATATCTTTACATTGACAAAAAAAAAAAAAAAAGTCTTCAAACAGACTCTCTCTTAACCCTGTTTAACTGAGAGTTATTTGTCAGCACATCCATCGACCTACCAGCTTAAATTGTCTATTATCATAACCAAAAAATCGAATCATACACTCAGTCAAACGGAAATTACTGTAATGTACGAAGAAGGCCTCCGATTGAACTCTTTTTCATATGTAAATTTCATTCTAGTCATCATTCTTTAAGCACATTACACTCCCATGAGCATCTATCATAATCATTTGACATTCATTTTCATTGGCTGCATGCTCATGCATGTGCATTTGTTTAGGCATGTGTGCTTTTGGGATCAGTGGCATTTCATCAACCTAAAGTTTCTTTGAGAAAGTGGCAATTACATGTTTATTTATGTACAATTAATTACTATTACTATATATATATATATATATATATATATATATATATATATATATATATATATATATATATATATATATATATATATATATATATATATAATTAATTATAGATTAAATACTGCCATTTGGATACATCCTCTTCTTTGTCAAAGAAAATGTCTCCATATTGATTGATTGATTGATTGACTGGTTGGTTGGTTGGTTGATTTGATTGATTGATTGATTGATTGATTGATTGATTGATTGATTGATTGATTGATTGATTGATTGATTGATTGATTGATTGATTGATTGATTGATTGATTGATTGATTGATTGACTGACTGATTTATGCACCCTGGTTGGTTGGTTGGTTGGTTGGTTGGTTGGTTGGTTGGTTGGTTGGTTGGTTGGTTGGTTGGTTGGTTGGTTGGTTGGTTGGTTGGTTGGTTGGTTGGTTGGTTGGTTGGTTGGTTGGAAAAAAGAGCTTTTTCGGATATGTAGAAGTTAATATTGTTTTTTTTTTTTCTTTGTTTGTTTTGCTTTGTTTTGTTTTGTCTATTAGCATTTATCATTTTTACATGTTTGAAATAAAGCCTTTCATTAATTCAAAAAAATTTTAACTGAATTTTTTATATTGAAAACTATTATATTGTAAACTTATCAAGAATACTATTAGAACATTTGTTCATGACCTTGGGAAAGTTAAGAAAATAATTAAAATTGTGAGACATTTTCCTGGAACTCAGTTAGATTTAACAGCTGAGTCAGTGTTTCCTACAGAAATCTGTTTTGCAGAGTTTCCTTTAGCAGAGTTTCCTTTATGACAATATTTATTCATTTATAATGAAAACTTGAAGCTCAGTAAATGAGACAGATGTTGATTTGGTAACCTCTTTGAGCAATTCGTTTGACTGAAGGCTTCAGCAAACTGAATCAAACTGACAACTTTTGAACAATTCATTAAGGGGGGGGGGGGGGGGGGTTCATTGCGATTTCAATTTTTTAACTTTAGTTAGTGTGTAATGTTGCTGCTTGAGCATAAACAGTATCTGCAAAGTTACAGCTCTGAAAGTTCAATGCAAATATATAGATATTGTCTTTTAAAGTTATGGCAGTTTAATGCCTACAAAAACGACCGGTTTGGACTACAACAAGCTTTTTCCTGGGTTGGTGAAATCATAAACCCTGCAAAACACACCCCCGGGAACACGCAACAAAGTAGGTGAGGTCATGTCGCACAGCATAATGGAAGCGGAAGAGATGTGTACACCGGTACAAACCTGTAAGTATGTTTTATTGTTTGTACATGTTTTTTAAATGTATAGTTCTGTCGCTATTTTTGGTTGCATCAAGGACGTAAACAAAGACCAACATGTTTTTGCTTCACTAGCCAGTTAGCTAAATTCTATTGCATGCTTCTCCAACAAATGCCAACAAACACCAACAAACTTCTATGTTCATAGACAAACAGTTGTTCATGCTATAAATTAAACGATACCTTTACAAAAATGCTACTACTCAGTCATGTATTCAGTATTCAGGCTACAGTAATCAGGATAAAACCATATATTGAAAGCTAACAAACAGCAGTGAAAGTCTGAAGTATGTTTGACAATCTGAAGTATGTTTCGTGACTCAGGCTAAACTGTCTTCCTGCATGTTTTTGATTCACTAAAAAGAATCGCCTGTAATAGTCATTTGTTCATAAATCGGACTACACTGGCTGTCTCACTGAAGAAAAGTAACCATAATATTGCAAAGAAAGAAAGAAATTACAGTAATTTATACCTCACAAGAAATAATAGAAAATTATATAATGGTTATACTTTTCTGAAACAAGACATTCTCGATAACGTATGCGGCCGACAAATGCAACCCCGGAGGGTACTGCCTTCAAAATGAGACACAGCTCCTCTGTCTGTGATTCACTAAACATAGCTGGCCCTAAGAAAAACTGTTTGTGAATAGGGGTGCACTGGTCTCGCTCTGTTGTTTTTGCTTGCAAGATGTTTCTTGCCATTACTTCTCCGTGTGCGGTCTTGTTATTGCATCACATTCAATACAGGTTGCAACCTCACATTCGCAACTATGATTTATTTGCCCTGGCACAGAAGATTCAGGAGGACAAAAGCTGATTTCTGATTAGGTGAGTCACGTTTGAAGCAATTATAAAATAGAACCAGTATACGTGTAGATATGCAACTCTAAACAACATAAGATCTGCTGTGTGTTGTGCAACAACCCTTATTAACAACTTAAAAAATCCAAAACTTACTTTGTTTTCCAAAGTACCATAATGCAATATTCTTTTTCACAGGCATATTTCCAAGTTAGTGGATGCAGTCTCACTGAAAGCCTGGTAGTCACAGGGAGGCGTGGCAGGAACCTGTTTATGAGCATCATTTGCATCGGGAAAAAAATGCAAGTGAATGTTAATTGCCCAGTGATGCTTTCATTTGTTGTATTTTTTTCCCATTTAGAAGCTCTGAAAAATGATTGGTCAGGACTTTGCAACAAACGACCACTAATTGATATGGTGATGTGCATGACAGTTTTGAATTAAAGGACAGCTGTTATTCAGTCATACATAAAATGATCTGAGATGCAATTAGCAGTCATAATATTTATTTTAGCATTCATAATTTTGTCTTTGATCTACTGTAAAGATTGAAAAATGCAGTTCTGAGCCTAATTATTGATCTTCTTTGAGTTGCACTTTTTAGTTATATTTTGGGAAGCCAGCAGATGCAGACACCAAATTAAAAATATCCGAGTTCACATTTAGCCATTGATAACTGACCATTGTTCTGCCCTACTCCTGAAAGGCATGTGGCGTCAGCAGGTATGATATTGAAAACTGATCTCACTGGCGTGTGACTCATTTTTTCCTACCCAAAAATTCAGCCTCACACGCACTGCGTGTCATTATCAAATGTGGGCAAAAACACAAATGGCAGCAACAAAAGAAAAGCGTAAGATTGCTAAGAGCATAGCACCACCTTGGGGTAGATAGTGAATCAGAGCAGTTTTAGGCACTGGTTTCTAACTCCTTGTTCATATCTTGAAAGAATGCCAGCCTCCCATGAGTCTGACTGTTCTCCGGCGCCAGTCTGTTCTCCGGCACTGTGCGTTTGTCTAGCCCACGAGGGTTGTGCATCTCTTTTTGTGCATAAACCAGTATGTGTGGTATGAGAAGAGAGCAATCACTCATCGGTCTGCAGGGAAAAGTGAAATGGTGCATGAGTTTGCTCAATGCAGGCAGGTATTAAAGGCAGACCTGGAGCCCTGGTCCCCTGAGCGATGATCTATTTGGTCCTTCGGTATCCCACAATGCCCCTGGGCTTGATAAAGCCCCTGTCCAATGTCAGCGTGCGCAGTCTCACTCACAGATGAGTGTTATCTCCCCAGGGTTCGGTCACGTAATCTGTGTGAGCTATAAATGTGTAATGTGTTTGTGTTTTTCAGCAAAATGTCCTGAACTACATTCTGTAATTTCCAGCATAACAGCAGAGATAGATTTGAGATTTAGAGGAGATTTAGACTGTTTTCTTCTGCTATTTCTAAACACGCACAAACATTTCTCGTTATTATCAATGTTTAAAGCAGCAAAAATGTTTTAATATTGTTGTGGGAGACATGATACAATACCATTCAAAAGTTTGGGGTCAACTTTTATTAATAATAATAATAATAATAATAATAATAATATACAGCATAAAAATAGTCAAAGAAAAAAAATAAAATAAAAAATAGTATGTGTGTGTATATATATATATATATATATATATATATATATATATATATATATATATATATATATATATATATATATATATATATATATATATATATATATATAATGTCTTTGACTATTAATTAATTTAATCCTATGGTCAAAACTGAATTTGCATAAAATCTAATATGCTGATTCTGATTATATATATATATACATATATACATATATATATATATATATATATATATATATATATATATATATATATATATAGATAGATAGATAGATAGATAGATAGATAGATAGACAGATAGACAGATACACACAAACAAACTTTAGTTTTATTAATTATATACATATACATATTTAATATACAATTTCTGTACAGTAAAGGTCACAGGGTCTTTCACAAACACAGATTTGTTTTGCTATCTTAGTGAGGACATTCTATAGGCGTAATGGTTTTTATACTGTACAACCTGTACATTCTATCACCCTACACTACCCCTATTCTTCAACCTACCCATCACAGAAAACATTCTGCATTTTTACATTTTTAATAAAACATTGTTTAGTATGTTTTTAAAGCTATTTTAAATATGGGGACTCATGAAATGTCCTCACATTTCATGTTTACGTCGTCATACCAGTGTAATACCCATGTCATTATACATACACACACACAGACACACACACACACACACACACACACATACATACACACACAGAGAGAGCCCTTAATATGAACTTTGTTTGTTTTGCTTTTCAAGGTGAGATTCAAGGTGAGACTTTCTTATTGTAGATTAGCCAACACTTTCAAAAACCCTCAGGTGAAAAAGAAAAATGAGACCTCAACAATGGAGTTCCCATCAGCTATGGGTGAGTAATTTGTGGAAATGTCATTATCAAACAACACTGGATGGCACCCAACTGCGCATATCCCTATAACTTAGTGTTTTAGAACACTGCCACCTTGGTAAAGTGTTGGCGATAAGTGTAGTACAAACGTCATTTAATACGGACCATGAGAGCTTAGCTCGTAACTGATGGAGAAATCTCAATTAAACTTAACGAAGGGAGCCAAACATCTGGGCATCATTTTTTAATTGACAGTTTGGTGAATGCTTTGGATGCGGCAACAGATTGTCACATTTTTTTTCTCTATCACACTATCACACACGTTCTAACTCTGTCATGCAGGCGGCTGAGTTAATCTTGAAGGACTAAAGAATAATCATTGTCTAAAACAGAAGCGATTGTTTAGTTCAGGTGGAGTGTATTT
Organism: Chanodichthys erythropterus; assembly: GCF_024489055.1. Lineage (NCBI taxonomy): Eukaryota > Metazoa > Chordata > Actinopteri > Cypriniformes > Xenocyprididae > Chanodichthys > Chanodichthys erythropterus. The sequence continues at coordinate 24,242,230 of NC_090227.1, forward strand.
GGCAGTGTGATCTATAGAAACATAGAAAGTCATCATGAGCATAATATGTTATGTTATATAATATAAACTATTCTGTTCTTTTAACACTTTAAAATAGGTCAGAGTTTACCTGTGTCCTATTATCACAGAGGAATTTCATCAGAAAACTGCAGGCATGACAAAGGAGAACGGAAATATCCTGAGATGAATTAATGTGGATTCTTTCGCTTCATGTGACGTTACTGTTGAGCATTACTAATTATAATTTCATTTTTTCCCCGTCTTTGCCCCATGTGGCATTCAAATTTATTTTTGAAAGTGCATTTGCATCTCAGAGCACTGCTCACACAAAATAATCTGAAAAACATCAAGCAACCAGCCCCTTTGTTTGACTGAAAGACACATTTTTCTGTCGATTAGTCTGCAGACTACATTGTCTCCAGACCACCATGGTTCAGAGCAAAACATTTTGATTCCAGACACGGATAAACTGAAAAGTTAAGTAAAGTTATCCTTTTGATCCAAAACTAGAAGTGTTATGCTTCATCATTCACAGATGGGGATTAAGAGGCATTTAGAGTTTTTTCTTGGGATAAGCAGAAGCGTTTACTCTTAATGGTGGATTCTGCTCTTGCATTCGTTCTGTTCGTTTACACTAATATCCTGACTGAGTAAGGTCACTTTCAGCAGAGTTTGTGTCCCACAGGTTCTTATGCCTTGACTTCTCTTACCTTGCAGCAGTGTTTGTATATTCTGGGTTTTGTCCTAGCAGGTATGGGAGTTTCATTTCTGCTGAAATAGTGGTGGTTTGATAAATGGGGTAAGAATGTGCTCTTAATTGTTGTACAGTAAAGGCCATAGGGTCAAAAAGTAAGTTTTGTTTCTTTGTGCAGACTACAACAGTCTGTACTCTTTTGTTGCAGGTTTTGGTTGTACCTTCTTGTCTCTTTGTTACGGAAGAGGATTAGGGCCAAGCAATAATAAAAAAAATAAAACCATCGCAAGATTAAAGTTGTTAATTTTCAAGAAAAAAGTCTAAATAAAATGCTGAGAATAAAAAACTCATTAAATTTCGAGAAAAAAGTTGGGATAAAATGTTGAGAATAAAGTCATTAAATAACGAGAAAAAAGTTGTTAGATTATGAGAACAAATTCGTTACATTTTTAGAAAAAAAGTCAAGATAAAATGTTGATAATAAAATCATTGAATTACGAGAAAAAAAGACGGTAAATTATGAGAACAAATTCGTAATTTAATGAATTTGTTCTCTTAATTTAATTACTTTTTTCTCGTAATTTAATGACTTTATTCTCAACATTTTATCTTGACTTTTTTTCTCTAAATTTAACGACTTTTTTCTCATAATTTAATGACTTTATTCTCAACATTTTATCTCAACTTTTTTCTCGAAATTTAACGACATTTTTCTCATAATTTAACGAATTTGTTCTCGTAATTTAACAACTTTTTTTCTCGTAATTTAATGAGTTTATTCTCAACATTTTATCTTGACCTTTTTCTCGAAATTTAACAACTTTAATCTCGAGATGCTTTTATTTTTATTTTTTTATTATTGCTTGGCCCTAATCCTCTTCTGTACTTTGACAAGGTTACATTTGATAAGTATTGACATTGTTGGGACTTATTTCTTAGTGTTGGGTCTCTTTTGGTGTCAGCTGTTGTTAATTTGTATTCTCAGTTTGAAGGAACAGTTCTCTCAAAAATAAAATCATTTAATCTATCTCATGTTGTTCCAGACCCTTATGACTTTCTTTTATCTGTGGAAACCAAAGCAGCTGTTTTGCATAATGTCAAAGGGTTCGATTTATACTGTCAAGCATCATGTTATGTCAACTACTGTATGTCACTTCAGCCTTTTCACAAAGCTATTACGTGTGTTAGATTTTAGCTGCGGCTGAATGTAACCGATTGGCGAGATTTGTATATACTATTTAAACACCATATAACATTATGGTTACATGAAACCATAATGTTCTCTGGAGAAGCTGGGCAGAATGAGCCAGCCAGCTGCTCTTGAATCACTCTTGTGATACTTTGATGGCATATGTCACAGTCATGTGGCAATGGCATTGTCTCAGGTCAGCTAAAATTTCTATTCGGCATGCATCAAGTCAGACACCAATCAGTGAGCGCAACGCTGCATCAAGTCGAACGCACCTATTAAAGGTACAATTTGTGATATTTTTTTTTTCCGCTAGAGGTCGCTAGAAGCCTATTATCAAACAACAAAGGCGTAGTTTGATGACGCCAAGTTTTAGAGCGGAAACTTGGGACATGTGGTCTCCATCTCAACGGACGGTGCAAAAGAAAAGGGATTGGAGTCTGGAAGAACTCATGTTCGTTGATGCTATTATTAACGTTACTGTAGTATGAAGCAGAGCAGGACCGAGTGTTGCAGGAGCTGAACGAGGAGCTGGAGCGATTGATCAACACACTCCTCACGAGCAGCGGGACTTTTATTATGACACAGTCGCCGGCGCCGCTTCCACTTTTCCCGTCATGAGTTTACGGGAGCTGTCCTTGTGGACAGAACCAGCGGCAGATGGTAAACAGTAATTATGTTCCATAAATAAGTAACACAATCCACCATAAAGCGTGCAAGAAGTAAATAAGGAACTGCTTGAAGCAAGCTAGTGGTTTGATGGACGCTAGACACTACTTCCGCATTTGTCCACGGCACTGTTGTCATGTGGTTTCTACGTCAGTAAAGGCGGTAACAAAGGTAACTGATGTCATTGACAGGCGACTGCACTGCCCCGTGTCACTGTTTAGAATGGGAATTTTCTCATGATTTACAAGTAGTTGAAAACATTAGAGATATTGTTTGTAATCAGCTGGACAAAATATATAACACTAGCCTAGTGGTTTTTGGATATTTTACTGCAAAAATTTTACATATTGTACCTTTAAGGCCCTGATATACTTCACGAAATCAAAGTGATGTGATGTCATTTCTAACTAAATCAGACCAAAACGATGTTCATTTTGTGTTCTTTTTCGAAGTTCGAAATGGCTTGCCAAAGCGAACTTTCAGGAAAAGTTCACTTCAACTGCAAAACACCTTCATGCCACCATTGGTCCATGATGATAACGTAATAGAAGGTGTGCTCTGCCTTCATCCACATGGAAATCTTCTCTGACTCATTTGATCTGTTGAATTGGTTGAGGTAAGAGTGAAAATGTGGTTGAAAACATGAACACACTGGATAGCCACTTTATAGTACAAAATGAAGTTGTGCTTCTAATGAAATGAGGTACTGACACAGTTTTTCATGTTTGATACTGTAAAGCTGCTTGCTTTTAAGCAATCTATTGAACAAACATCTATTCTATAGGCCATGCTATATAAATAAACGTGACTGGAGTGCTTGCAGAGCTTATGCTAACATACCAATGTTGTTATGATCAGATGCTTTTCTTATGCTTTCTATAAAAAAAAAAAAAAAAAAAAGCTTGCTGTTTTCTAATTTTTGTGTTTATTTTGTCACTTAGAAGAAAGTGTACAGCACATATTTACATATTCACTCTCAGCAGTACAGGTGGCGTCAGATCGATTAACCAATTGGAATTCGTTTTACCCCTAAATGAAGAACGAAAAAGAACTTCGTTTGAAGTATATTGGGGCCTTTATTTTGTTCCAGAAGAAAAAAAAATTAATATGTATTTTTTTTATCATAGTTTTAGTGCTTTTTTATTTTTAATTTATTTTGTTTTATTTATTATTATTATATTGATTGATTGACAGAATAAATTACTATTCACTTTGAAAATTAGATGCCTTAAAGGGCTACTTAACCCCTTAGCATTCCTGTAAAATTGGCCAAAATAGAACATAGCCAAAGTAAAGTGCATGTTGTTCTAGAACCTCTATGACTTTCTGTCTTCTGTGGAACATAATGGAAGATATTTTAAGAAATAAATAAGTGTACAATGAAAATGATAACCTAAAAATGGAATTCGGGGTGAATTATCCCTTTTTATATATATATATATACTGTATAACTGTGAAAGACTGTAACAATGCAATAGTAAAAATCTGTTTTTGGTTAACAGTAAGTTCCTGTACTACATGCAGGGATTCACATTTTGTGATTTTACAGTAAAATGCTGTTAAATGAACAATTTTTGGAAGTAAAAAGAACAAATTATCTTATAATTTACAATGATAAACTGTAAACTGATATTCCCAGAATTCTGTGATGAACTTTGATTCATCATGCAGTTTTCTATTTACCATTAGTGTTTTTATGGTCAGTATGTAAAAAGTGCAAAACAGATTTTAATGGTGCTAGTAGAAGCAACTTGAATTCAAGGTATAAATTATATGCAGTTCCTGTTTTAGCTACAGGGTGCTAAACCCTAATGATGTCTCTTGATTATAACTTTGGCTACTGAGAATATAGAATTTTATAGAAACTTTTTGGATATGTATTGTTACTATGTGTTCTGTTTTACTTGTGCTTTTTTTCTTAGTTTCTTACAGAACTAACAATATTTTTGTTGCATGTCATACTCCATTGGGTCTCATTTGGTGAATTTTTTGTGTACTCTGCAAAAAATTCAGGGTTTTTTAGCCAGGTTGCTGTTGGGATGTCTGTTTTGATTATTTTTATGAATCATGAAGACTCTTCATGCTTTTTTCTGTAGCCTTGTTAAATTTTGCACTGGTGCTTATGATTAAACCAAGCTTGATGTGGTTTTGTTATGTTCTAGGGACATAATTTACTGTTGCATTTGCAGTCTTGACATTTGCAGTCTTGACCTCTATTTAAGGTTGACTTCACGTCTGATAGAAGTTGTGCAGAAGGTCAAAATGTTGAGAAACAACGTCAGATCATCTTGAGAATCTAGCCTGACTGACTACAGAAAGAGCCTTCGCCAGTTCTCTCGCCCCACCCTTCCTTTTCTTGTTCTCTTTTCAGTGCCAGGTAGCTCATGGCACCGCATGACGCTGTGTGAGCTCCATCTGTTTGGCGCACGGCTGGTGACAAACTGCGAGAGAGGAGGCCTAGTGAGTTGCTGTGGGTTGCAGTGCAGTGGAACCAATCGCCACCTTCCCACACGGCCTAAAGAGAAAGCCCCCCGGGAAATCCTTCATCACGCCCAGGACACAACCCAACACACAATTTGTGCTCCACTAAACATGGAGCCAACGTGTACCAACCCTGACTTCACCCATGATCAGTACAAAAAAAACAAAAGAGGGCAGCACAAAATTAAATAAAAATGAAGGATTTGAGGCAAATAAACTAGAGAGATCAAAGCATTAACAGTTGAAAAGAAAAAAACAGTTGAAAATGAAAAGACTGTTATTATTCACTCATGTTGTTCCAAACTTGAGTGTTTTTTTTTTTTCTTCTTTTTTTCAGGGAACACAACTTTATGAAGAATTTTCACACATCTGTCAATCTTCAAAAAGGCCACCATAAAATTTTTCCATATGATTTGTGCACTACATTTCACGTTTTCAGATTTTTTTTTTTTTTAAATAAATAAAGTCAGTTAGTGCTACTACAGAAAGGCACAAAATCACTTCTTCTCAAACATTCACATTCACGGTTCTTCGCTGGTAAAATGATCTTACCAATCTATTCTTAGACAAAGATATTAAATGTCTTCAGAAGGTTTAAAATACAAACAAGTTGTATTAGACTACTTTTTTAAAAAACATTTTCTGTCTCTGCTGTTCCACTTCATGCACTACCTACTCATATTAGGTAAGCTCAGTCTCTTGATTTATTTAAATCTTTTCTTAAGACATTTTTTAGGATAGCTTTTATTAGATTTTCTCCTACTATGCATGTTTATACCAATTTTTTTTCTTGTTTTCTCTGTAAGCACATAGAGAAGCTTACTTATTAAGGCAAATATTATTATTATATAAGTTATTATTTTTATGTATTTATTTATTTGTATTTATTCATTGGTCCTTTTTGGAGTGTCAGTGGTCACTGAAATATTGTTAAATGGGAAAAAAGTAAAGATGCTTTACAAATTCTTTTTGTGTTCCATGGGGGAAGAAAAAGCATACAGTGTAGATTTGGAATGACAATAAATTCTGAATTAGACCAATTGTTGTCGTAAACTCTGATCTTGCTATTTGATCCCAGGCTTAGTCTGTTTCTGTATCTGAGTTCACCAATGACCAAATACCCTTCACAACAGCTCAAATACTAAGAGAAGGCCTACTGTCTTACTGTCACTGCTACTTTGACAACAAAAGACAACATTAGCTCAATCTCTGTTGAGTTTCACCCTATTCTCTTTGTTTCGTATTAGACTGACTTAAAGCAGTTTAAAATTAATAAGCAATTAAGTTGTCAAAACAGGCCTTTTCTTTTGAATTGCACTATTGTGCATATTTCTGTCTGCTCTTTTCTCTCTAAACTCATCATTTTGGCTATTAGCATAATTCTTATTACTCAAAACGAGCACAGATCCCTGCATTGTTCTCATTATAGACCCAGAACCCCTTTAATGTGCGAGATCACTGCTCTGATGTGTGGAGAAACAATTAGCTGTGATCCGCTCCAGTCTCCATTCAGTAATGGGCATGTGGATTTGATTGGCAGGGTAAAAGCAGGTATGATGTCATCAGACAGGAAATAAGTAAACATGAGAGGATGGTGATGAAGGGAAGACAAGAAGGTGGAGACAAAATGTCTGGGCAAATGGAGCCAAGCTGTGATGGCGAATTTTTATAAATGGTTAGCAATTAGAGTGTAACATGTTTATTATAGTTTTTTCCTCCATCTGTTTTAGCTCAAAGTGCAAGATTTTATTTATTTGTTTATTTATTTATTTATTTTTACACATGCTGAAGCTCTGTTCCTCACTATGTTCGTCACTGAACCTTGCTGCTCAGAACAATGGTTCTTTGATTTGAATTTCATGATCCATTTATTATACACCATGCTGACCTTTCACTACACCATTTATGACATTTACTTGATGTACAATAGCAGATTTTATTGTACATTGTTCTCTTTTTCATCATCAGTGGCCTGTGTATAAACTCTTTGTTTATAGGTCTGTATTCTGTGTGTAACATCTCTAGTGGTGCACAGGAAAACAGCACTCTTCCATTGTAACAGGGCTGCTCTGAATATTATTCTGTGATTTTTAGTCTTTCTGGTTCTTTAGTCTTTCTTCAGTAAGATGTATGGGCAATAATAATAATAATTATATATATATATATACACACACACACACACACACACACACACACACACACACACACACGCACACACACACACACAATTTTATGTACTACATTTAATTTTGTATTGATTATTGTTTACTTGTTTCACTGTTACTGTTTTATTTAATTTACTATGTTTTTATTTATTTGCTGTTTTACTATGTTTTATTTATGACTCTACTTGTAAGGCTGGTTAATTCAGAAATAACGGGGAATAGGATCCAAGTGCAGTACACTGAGTTTATTAACAAAAATAAAAGTAATCCAAACACAGGGAAACATAGACAAAACAAATAAATCCAAACATGGGGAGAAAACAGAACAGAAAGCAACACATGCGATACATCAATGAAGGATCACCAGGGGTCAATATCATGATGGTAGTTAAACACCACTGATCATCAACTTCCTCTGTCAACTCAGACTTTGATCTTGAGTTTTTAGGAGTTTAGGTTTGACATCAGTAGCGAACAGCCAATCACAAGCTGTGGAACAGTGAAACTGTGATGTGATTCACTTCTCTCTTCTGCAGAGTTTTAACAATATTAAAAATGTAAACAAATTTACACAGCAAGAAGAGCTGTCTAAGAAAGAGGACAACTAAAAGAAAAGAAAAAAAAACATTGCTATATCAGTGCAAGTAAAAATTGTGAAGTTAGTTATTTAGTTGATATAGGTATAGACAGAATTGAATATTTAAGCTCACATATAGTCATTTTTATAGCTTTATATATTGATTCTAAAGCTTATTTATCTTACCTTTATATATTTATATTAATTTAAACTAAGTGCTTAATAATAATTGTTAAACTAAAGTTGCACATGTGTAATTGATTAAGGGTAAAATAATTACATAAATAATATCTAAATCATACAAAATTATTATTATAAATAAGTATTGCTAAAAGCCAGACAATTTTGTCTTTAAAGGGTTAGCCTGTCTCCTGTTGTCCCTGGAAGATGGCGATGGAATTGATCAATGAGAGCACGGAACCATAGCCGTCCCAGTCTACCAGGTATTGATGATGACCTCTACCCCTTCGTCTCACATCAAAGAGCCGCCATACAGTATAAGCCAGAGACCCCTTGATGAGTCTAGGAGGTGGAGGAGCAGAGGTCTGGGGCTGAAGGGAGGAGTGAATGATGGGCTTGATCTTAGAGACATGAAAACAGGGTGGATATTCTTAAACTGGGAGGTTAATTTGAGTCCAACCAGCACGGGACTGAGCAACTTGGTGATGGAAAATGGTCCAATAAATTTTGGATCCAGTTTACGTGAAGGCAGTTTAAGAGGAATGTCCTGGGAAGATAATCAGACCTTCTGACCGCACACGTAAAGTGGGGGCTTAGCACAGTAATGGTCTGCCGATGCCTAGTTCCTGTCGCCAGTCTGAGTGAGGGCTTCTCTGGCTATCTTCTTTGTACAGAGGCTTCTCTGAATAAACGATTGTGCGGATCGAACAACGGCACGGGATTCTTGGTTAGCACACTCGGCCTGACAGTTAATTTGCAGATGATACCCAGAGGAAAGGCTCACAGTCGCCCCCAGTTGTCAACAGAATTCTGCCCAAAACTTAAACACAAACTGGGAACTCCTGTCAGATACCACATTCACCGGGAGGCCATAAATACAGAAAACATGATCCAAGACAATAGTTAGTGTCTCCCTTGCTGAAGGCAGTTTGGGGAGGGAATAAACTGCCTTCAAGAACCTGTCCACCACAGTGAGGACTACCATGTTGCCACTAGGGGGGTAGGCCTGTGACGAAGTCCACAGCTATGTGTGACCAGGGCCACGAAGGGACTGGCAGCGGCTGGAGTAGCCCTGCTGGGAGTCGATTAGTGCCTGCAGCACAAACCGGACAAACCAACACAAACTGATGAGCATTCTGCGCTATGGTCGGCCACCACAATCGCTGCTTGATTAAACTGCAAATACGAGTTGATCCTGGATGGCAAGCTAGTTCAGATGAGTGGCCCCACTTTAGGATTGGACTGATTTGGGCACAAACAACAGGCTCTCAGGGCTCCCCGCAAGAACCATGACATTGCGCAGAGCAGTGCGGACTCTGGACTCCACCCCCAGGTGACCATCGCTACCACTCAGTCGGGAGGCTGAATGGTCAGAGAATGGTCCAGGCTCAGTCTCAAAGATCTGCAAAAAAGTGCGTTGGGCTTACAATTCTTGGACCCCGGATGGTAGGAGATGTTAAAATTTAACCTACCGAAAAATAGCGCCCAGCGAGCCTGTTGAGAATTTAGCCATTTATCAGCTGGATGTATTCTAAGTTTTTATGATCGGTCCAAATGATGAAAGGGACCTCCGCACCCTCTAACCAGTGGCACTTCTCCTCCAGCGCCAACTTAACAGCCAGTAACTCTCTATTTCTGATGTCGTAATTCTATTTAGAGGGGGTTAAACAATGAGAAAAAGAGTGCAGGAATGGATTCTATCATCCAAAGGTGATCTCTGAGACAAAATTGCCCCCGCTCCCACCTCTGACACATCCACCTCCACAACGAACTGATGAGATGGATTGGGAATAGCAAGGATGGGAGCTGAAACAAAGTGACTCTTTAAGTTTATAAATGCAGCCTGGGCCTGCAGCGACCAACAGAAACATTTTCAAGTGGAGGTGAGATCAATAAGAGGAAGGGCGACCTGGCTAAAATTCAGAATGAACCACCTGTAAAAATTGGCGAACCCTAGAAATTGCTGGACCACTTTACGATTTTCTGGGGTGGGCCAATCAGCAACCACTTTTCCTAGGTGGGATCCATTTGGATACCCTCGGGTGAAATAATAAATCCCAGGTCTTCCATTCGCTCCCTTCCCCAACCCCACCCCCCCATTGCGAAGGTCCAACTTCGTGAAGATGTTGCCCCCTGCAACAGCTTGAAGGTCGATGACATCCGTGATGTCATTCAAGCCCTGATAATCTATACAAGGATGCATTGATCCATCTTTCTTTTCAATGAAGAAGAACCCCACCCCAGCCTGAGAGGAAAAGGGATGAATGATGCCAGCTACCTGAGAATCATGAATATACTTCTGCATGGCCTCCTTTTAAGGCCCAGAAAGAGAGTAAAGGTGCCCCCTTTAGTAGTGCCAGGCAACAGATCTATTGCACAAATGTACAGGCAGTGCAGAGGAAGAGATAAAGTTCGGAACTTATTGAAAACCACTCTCAAGTCATGGTAAGCCTCCGGTAGGGTTGTCAGGCTTACCGGCTACTCCTGCAACACAGAACAAGACATTACAGGAGAAAATGCAGGACCCAAACATTAAGATAAACAAAAAGGGGCTCCATGCCAGCACAGAATTAATTCCAGCCCGTGAAGGAAATGATCCGCCTTGGCATTCCATCCGCATGACACAGCGAGCATGTGGAACTTGATAGAGTAGTCAGAAACAGACTGACGTCTGACCCTCGCTGACCCACACCTTTTGTTTTGGAGCAGTTGAAAACCTTGCGGAGCTCCTCTGAAAGAAAAAAAAAATCTATTGCCTGATCAGAAGCATGATGGTGAAGGCCACTTTAGATTGCTTCGTGGGAAAACAGGAGGGCTGGAGTGAAAAAGTCAGAGAACACTGTGACAAAAAAGAATGGCATAAATTAGGCTCACTGGAGTATGGTGCAGGTGAATTAAGGTGGGGAACGGCCACCTCATGCTCAGGAGCCATGGGAGGGTTGATCTGGAACCAATCAAGCCATTCTGTGAGCTGGGTTAGCTGGAGAGATGGCTCTGAGAAGGCACAGCAAGAGGTAGCGACTTCCTCCTGCTGCCTACCCATAACTGGTCAGTAGATTCTGTCAGACTGCGTGAATAGAGGACTCCAAAGCAGAAGTTTTGTGCAACAGTGTATTAGACACTTTTTGTAAAAAAAAAAAATCCAAAGTGTAGTGCTACACACATGGACAAACAGGATGTGTGAGAGCTCCAGAGCCGTCTGTACAGACACCTGCAGACACAGGCTGTCAAGACGACTACAGGTGCACGCCCAATGGGACGGGGTGTGAGACGAGACTCAGAACAGTGAACCAAACCCGCTTCATACACGAGAACAAACCTTTTCCGGAAGCTAAAACATGCTGTGTAACACACGAGAACAAACCTCATTGGTTCTCGCACGTTTACTACAACTGATGTGTGAGTTAATGAATTCAAACTGGTCATCATATAAAGCGATCAAGTCTCTTCAGAAAATTTGGACTAAACCGCTCAATTCATATGGAATAGCTTTATGGTTTCCATGAACTTTTTGAAACGTCAAAGTGGTAGTTGCATAGCTGTCTATGAGGGACAGATCAAAGGAGGCAAAAATCTTCATTTGTGTTCTGAAGATTAACAAAATTTTTATTTGAAATGATGTGAAGGTGAGTAATTAATCATTTTTGGGTGAACTAACCCCTTAATAATCATTTGTAATGTAGTGACATATAATTTGGAGTAGAAACAGCATTATGCGTCACTTTTCTCACAGCTGATTGGTTCAGTTTTGGTTTGAGATCTCTTACCTGAAAATAAGGTTAGCTGTGGAGTGTAAGTAACTTTGGCGATGAACACTGCTAAAAGCTAAACCACTTTCATAGTGCCTAAAACCCAGGGTTGGCACAAACTATAGAACAGGAACTGACTACAAACAAGAACAGGAAACTAGAAATACAAAATAAAAGTCCAAACAAACAGGGATCATGTAACAGTGCTAAATTAATTTGAGTAATTTATGCCTGGTTTCACAGATAGGGCTTAAATTAATCAGGATTAGGCCTTAGTTCAACTAGGGCATTTAAATAGGTTTTATAAATGTGCCTTAAAAAAAAAACTAATAATAAAGGTGTGCATCTTGAGACAAAACAATTGCACTTACATATTTTAAGATTTGTCAGTGCAAGTTGATTTCAGTTAAAATAGCTCAAACATGCATTTTAGTCTGGGACCAGGCTTAATCCTTGTCTGTGAAATGGGGGTTAGATTTTTTTATTATTATTATTTATTTGAACAGTAATTGTATTGTAACAACTTACGAAAATGTTGACAGGGTAAGTAAAAATCTGATCCTCTTTGGAAAAAAGTAGAAAATTTATTGCCGTCGAGGCCTTATATAATTTTTATTTATTCATACATATTTCGCTGTTTTATAATTTCATCACTTTAATAGAGAAACCTCTTTTTTGACTATACATTCACAGCTTAATTATGCTTTCTTTTGCTGTGGCACTGGACACAATACACAATATAGACTACTCAAAAATGTATACTGTTTGACAGATTTCTATATCGCCCACCCAAAGATGCGGTTTAGAACACACAAGAAAAACATCATATCCTGCAGCAGCTGTTACTGTGAGTTATTGTAATGTGTGAAGAAGTAGATTAGTCCACTGTTTAACAAAACCATGGCAACAGCCTGCAAATAGCCCTCACGCTGATTTGTCGATTGACTTGCTAAGTTCAGCATGTGGTAGGAAAATGAAGTGTGTTACACACACCTCCCTGCCAACCCGGTTCACCCCTGCCAGAACAATCTAAGAGCTCGGTTCCCCCGAGTTCATTTTCCTGGAGGCATTTTCGTCTCAGCGAGGTGGATGTCGGCAGGTGAAACAATCAGTGGTTGCTGGATGGACAGGATTTAAATGAGATGACAAAGCAATTTTTCACTTCCTTCCCGCAAGCTGTCTAAATAAGTAGAGATGGAGTTGCTACCCATCTGCAAAAATGACACATCTGAGCGGGGGGTCAAAACCCTGTCAATGTCTTATCTTTAAAAAAACAAAAAAAACAAAAAACATTTATGTCCTTAATAAACATTAGGGATGCACAAAACCATTTTTTAAGGATAGAGTACGAGTACGATACTTTTTTTCTGGTACTTGCCGATACTGATACCGATGCCTATACATTTATTAATTTCTTTTTTTTTTTTTTTTTTTGTGATGTTGCAGTTTTCCAAGCACATCACAGTGAGACTAATGAATGTAGGACAGCTTCTTTATTATTACTCCAATGAAAAAAGTAATAATTTAACATACATATATTTTAAGTGAAGTCGGACTGACAGAGGGGGGAAAAATAAGGCAAATATTATTTTTAAATGCTTTTAAAATATTATGTATATTTTTAAATATGAATAAATTATGTATTTCATTTTTGAAAATATTCTTTATATTTATATGAATGACATTACATTTATAGCTAGATTAAAATTCACAAACCATTTCTCTGACCTTTTTCTATAACTTTCATGACAAAAGAAAATGTTGTACATTATCCACGTATGCATTTGACACATTTGAGATGCATGTTTATTTCAGGTGTAAAAAGCAGTCTGATCACTTCTGATCTTAACCTGAGACAAATGTAAACAGGGCAAATGAGACCAGGAACTTATATCGATAAAAGTAAATAAGGTCAGTGTTGATTTCTTGTTAACAACAGAGAGATACTGAACACCTCTCCAAGGCACCAGCTGGGAAAGCCACCTGTTTCAAAACATGTTTTCTTTTTAAATCTGCATCCAGTTAGATGGTTAGTAATTTTAGTATGTGTTATGCTTCAGTGAGTACTATGTTAAGAACTTTACAGAAACATAAATAATACAGAATGCTCAGAAAAGATCTCACACAGGATTGGCAAAGGCTCACGATTCTCACACCTTTTGTTTTTGGCAGGTTGGCACCTTGGTGATGCGTAGGACAACCAGTATGGCACAGTAATTGGCTGCGCGTCGTGACATCGACTCGGCTGGTACCCAAAGAGAGAGCCAAAACACCCACATGATTTCTCAAATCAAAAACAGAGTACGGTTTAGATCGAGTAAGGATTATTTCATTTAAACCTTAATCCCTTCTGAAGCATCTAGGAGGTCAATTCCGTTAGTACGTCTGTCTTTGTCATTTTTGGCAAATGACAGGGTCGGAGGCAAATATGTCAAGTCAAGTCCCCTTTATTTATATAGTGCTTTATATACAAAACAGATTGTTTCAAAGCGGCTTTACTGTGATAAACAGGGAAACTACAGAATCAATGATGTAAACAGGAATGATATATACAGCAAGACAGTATAAATATAATTTCACTCGCCTAGCCTATCACTTCCATCTTTTTGACAAACAATACTCACAGTTTCTAATACTCTTAACACATTCAAACTCTCTTAACTCACACAGATTGTGTACTATCCAACCAAACACTTTGCTCAAAACAAGATCTCTGTATAGAGGAAGTGATGACATGCTTTTTAAAGTACTGTGCACCAATCAGGACATAGCATCAATCAGCCTGCAGGAACCAATGTGTGGTGCGTTTCCCAAAGCGAACTATGGTGGCGAGTTCCGTCATTACCAATAGAGTTCAATGGGACTTACGACCATAGTTGACTAACGATGCTTTCGGGAAACACACCCCAGGATGATGTTCCTTGACAGACACACACACACAGAGACACTCACAGAAATAGAACAAAATGCAACCATAGGGTTGTAACAATGACTTTATTTTTAATTTGTAGCTGTTGTTCGAATGTTGGCTTGGTAAATTTGTTGATGATCAAATATTCAGTATCTCTACTTTCCATAATTAAGGTAGTTGGTACATTATTAGCAGTACCAGTTCAAACTATCACATAATTTACATCTATTTAGTTGATATACCAAGGGAGGTTAGCCTCCACTGTGATGTATTTTCTCTCAGCACTGAAACTGCTGAAAGTGAAATACATTAAGTATTGATTGGCATTTTATATATATATATATATATATATATATATATATATATATATATATATATATATATATATATATATATTTATTTATTTATTTATTTTTATTTTTTTTTTTATTTTATTTTTTTTTTTTTTATATATATATAATCCATAGCTGGAGACAAAATTGTCTCCAGCTATGGATTTTGCCTCCCCTTCCCCTCAGTCTTGCCTTAGCACAGTTTTCCGAACAATTGTAATTACATCGACAGATTCAGCACATACATCAGCAGATTCAGTAATATTTTGTGGTGTTAGGGCCACTTCACACAGAAGAACGCATTTTCCAATTCCATTGCTCTACTTTTCCATTGTTTTTTTTGTTTTTTGTTTTTTTTCTGTTTTTTTTTTACGGAAACATTTGTATTTTATTTTATTTATTTATATAGCACCAATTTAATACAACGTTAGTTGTCCAAAGTGCTTCACAGTGCCAAGAAGAACAAAAGCAAAATAAATAAATAAAACAATACAAAGCACACACATAACACACATTAAACATCACTCTCAATCATTAGAACTTGCATTCAGAGTTAAGCAAATGTGATTTCAACATAGCTTTAAAAACAGGTAAAGATTTGATGGATCTAATCGCGACTGGGAGATCGTTCCACAATTTCAAAATTGAGCTGGACAGATGTGTTTGACCATTACACTGGCATTTCACGTGTTTTGCAGCATCACGCGCATGACATGGCATACTAAAAACGCGGCGCTCAGGTAAAAAGTTGTTCAACAAAAATCATCTCGTGACCTCGTGTTTTTTTTCCCCCATTCCACTGCCCATGTCTTGCGTTTTTCAAAGCAAAAATGTGTTCTGTGTGAATGCCCCTTTACAGTGGTGAAATTACAAACAAGAAATACACATTCTGAGACATGAAATGAAATTAATAACTGGGAATTTTATTAAAGGTGCCCTACATTCAAAAATTGAATTTACCTCGGCATAGTTGAATAACAAGAGTTCAGTACATGGAAATGACATACAGTGAGTCTCAAACTCCATTGTTTCCTCCTTGTTATATAAATCTCATTTGTTTAAACTACCTCAGAGGAACAGGCGAATCTCAACATAAAACCGACTGTTACATATCAGTCGGCGTGTACGCCCCCAATATTTGCATATGCCAGCTCATGTTCAATGCATTACACAAGGGCAGCCAGTATTAACGTCTGGATGTGCACATCTGAATCATCAGACTAGGTAAGCAAGCAAGGACAATAGCGAAAAATGGCAGATGGAGCAATAATACCTGACATGATCATTGATATCATGATATTTTTAGTGATGTTTGTAAATTGTCTTTCTAAATGTTTTGTTAGCATGTTGCTAATGTAGCTACTGTTAAATGTGGTTAAAGTTACCATCGTTTCTTACTGTATTCACGGAGACAAGACTGTCGTTATTTTAATTTTTTTAAACACTTGCAGTCTGTATAATGCATAAACACAACTTCAGTCTTTATAAATCTCTCCAACAGTGTGTAATGTTAGCTTTAGCCACGGAGCACTATCAAACTCATTCAGAATCAAATGTAAACATCCAAATAAATACTATACTTACGCGATTAGACATGTTGCATGACGAACACTTTGTAAAGATCCATTTTGAGGGTTATATTAGCTGTGTGAACTTTGTTTCCCATTCAGTCGGTCACGTTTGACGTACGTCGGACAGACCGACGAATAGGAATCTCGCTAGAGAGGCCAATCTACTTCGAGTGTAACTAAAACGAGCCAATGCACATTGGCATGCAATCATATGCATCAGCTGCTCGCCTCGCAGCGCGGGTATATAATGAGCAGCAGGTGCGTTGCATCTTCAGCTTTTCGCTTCGGAGCCGAACGGTCTTTGTTCCTGTTCTCTGCAAGCGAGTGTCTGCTAGAAGACGAGTCAAGCTTTTTGGTTGAACTTCTCTTTTTTTCCGAGTGCGGGCGAACAGCACAGCAGCGGGGTCGAAGTCCTCTCTTTTTCTGTTTTTGTTTCGTTTGCCGTTTTTGAGCAAATAGCTGTTTGACAGCGTCAGAAGGCTGTTCTCACGGCCGGTACGGTGCGCTTTTGAGCGCTGAAAAGCCGTTTTTACGGCTGGTAAGAGTGAGCGCCTTCAAAGAGAGAGAAAGCACATGACAGGCTGCACACAATCCCTGTCTGTGTTGCGGTGGCCGTTCCCCTGCGTGCTTCAGCACTTCTAAAAGAGTAAAGTCCCTGAAAGAGCTTACACAAGTAGATTCGCGTCTTTTTAAAGACGACATCCTACTTGTGTTTCTGGATGCGATCGTTCCTGTCCTCACTGACGGCCACGATCACCGTTTCGCATGTCTGGGCGCGTGATGAAATGATGATCGTGGGTGTTCATGTTTTCATATGAGAACATGATCACGTCGACACGCCGGTCGTGACTCTTCTTTCTCCGGGAAGCTTGAGTCCCCTCTGTTGTTGGCCAGCTGCCGCTTGTGTGTAAAAGCACAGCCGCGGGTCTGCCCGACACTCTGGGAGACCGTGGAGATCAACGAGAGCAAACCTCTCGCTCCTCTGCGTGTCGTGTGCCGTCGAGCTGCCGGGCTGCAGCGCGGGTTGTCACGGCAACCCAGCGCTCGCTCGGCGCTCTAGATGCGCGGTTCCCTTGCGTAATCTCCATTGTAGCGCCCTCTCTGGTGCACCAGAAGAGGTCTACTTTGCTGATATGGCTTGGGTGACATGAGGTTGAGGGGTTCCTTCGGGGAACCAAACCCCTAGGGCCCCTCCCTCTCTAGCGCATTGCAAGCTGTGCAGTTTCTGGATTGGATTGCTGGTCCTTTTCATAGGGGAACCTAGCATTTCATTCAGAGCTCCAGCTGAGGGACAGACGTCGATTGCAGCATCGGAGAGAGTGCTGTTATGCTCTGGAAATGAGGGTGACGCTGCCCACTGTAATGGTGTGTGCTTATGCTGACTCAGATTCAGAGTTTACAGCCATGCTTTCCTGGGTCTTCCAGATGTGCATGGAAAACTTGGCAGTATGGGGGTATATTGGTGCCATAAATATGGAATGCCAAAGGTGCCAATCTGCATAAGTTTTTCCTCTCTCACTACCCTCTTGGATGGGGTGGCTGTACACAGACCACACCCACCCTGCATGTGAGGCCAAGGCACTCTTTTTGCATGAGGGTAGTTCTGTGCTGGGGTTGAGCTGCGCTTGTTGACTAACCGTGATCAAAGTCACGGCGCAGGCCCTCAGCCAGACGATGTCCACCTCCGTGGTCCAGAAGTGCCCCCTGGCTTACCTTGTGAGGTGTGAGAGGTTGTCAAGCTAAATGCTTTCTCAATGCTCCCATCTTACGAGGTGGCCTTTCGGTGACACTGTCGAGGACTGAGCCCAGCAGTTCTCCTCAGTTAGTAGCGGATCGGGGAGCTTCCCATGACAAACCATTGAGTTCCTCTTGGGCCGCCCCTCAGTCTGCTCGTCGCCAAGGGTGCCGTCCCCTGCAAGAAACTCCGGCCCAGCAGGCTCTGCTGTATCCATTGCGGGGAGATGACGCCTCCCGTCTCTGCAGCTGTTTAACTGTTTGGTGAGAATCACCCCTGAGACGGGCGACCCAGAGATGGGTGGGGCTGCTCTTCCACCCCTGGAGGAGGGCCAGGTGGTAAATCCTTTATTGGGTTTGTTTCTGTTCCGCCACTGACCCAAGAGGCAGCGGTACCCAAATTTTAAAGAGCAGTTCCTCCATTTCCAGGTCTGAAGAGGGTTTGGAGAGCAGTGGGAGGAGAAAAACCTCACCACTCTCATCCCCCTCTTCTGTCGCCAGCGGACAGCAGCGAGCAGCGGGCAGCCAAAGCCTCGACTGCTCCCTCTGTCCATCCGTGGAGCCAGGTAAGTGTTGCCTAGCACACTGTGACGCCGCTTCGGGCCGCCTCACAAAGAGAGCCCCTCGAGCCGCGTCCCTGTGTTCCACCTCGCTGCCCTGCTGCGGGTACACCGGTGGTCCCTTTGGTCCTGCTTGTACGGTCTCTGCGAGCCGGGTTAGCGCTCCCCAGTCCGTCTCGCTGGCTCCTTCGGACCATCAGGGTCGGCTTTGCGATTCAGTTCGCCCGGCTCCCCCCCCCAAGTTCAGGGACGTCCTCTTCACTACAGTGAAAGATGCCGATGCCCCTGTCCTGCGTGCGGAGATCGCAGTCCTACTGGCGAAGGACGCGATAGAGCCGGTCCCTCCAGCCGATTTGAGGTCGGGGTTCTACAGCCCCTACTTCATTGTACCCAAGAAAAGCGGCGGGTTACGACCGATCTTGGACCTGCGAGTTTTGAATCGGAGCCTCCACAAGCTACCATTCAAAATGCTCACGCAGAAACGCATTTTCGAGTGCATCCGTCCCCGAGATTGGTTTGCAGCGATTGACCTGAAGGACGCGTACTTCCATGTTTCAATTCTTCCGCGACACAGGCCATTCCTGAGATTCGCGTTCGAAGGTCGAGCATATCAGTACAGAGTCCTACCCTTCGGGCTGGCCCTGTCTCCCCGCGTCTTCACGAAAGTCGTGGAGGGAGCCCTTGTTCCCATGAGAGAACAGGGTGTTCGCATTCTCAACTATCTCGATGACTGGCTCATTCTAGCACAGTCCCGGGATCAGTTGTGCAAACACAGGGATTTGGTGCTCAGACACCTCAGCCAGTTGGGGCTTCAGGTCAACTGGGAAAAGACCAAACTCGCCCCGGTGCAGAGGATCTCTTTTCTCGGTATGGAGTTGGATTCGGTCGAGCAGATGGCACGCCTCACAGAGGAACGTGCTCGGTCGGTGTTGAACTGCCTGAATACATTCAATGGCAGGACAGTGGTCCCACTGAAGTTCTTTCAGAGGCTCCTGGGGCATATGGCGGCTGCTGTGGCTGTAACACCGCTCGGTCTGCTTCATATGAGACCGCTTCAGCACTGGCTTCACGGCCGAGTCCCGAGATGGGCGTGGCAGCGCGGCACATTCCGGGTGCCAATCACTCAGGAGTGCCGCCGAACCTTCAGTCCGTGGTCGGACCCCTTGTTTCTTCGGGCAGGAGTGCCCCTACAACAGGTGTCCCGGCATGCTGTGGTGTTCACAGATGCTTCTGCCACCGGCTGGGGTGCCACGTAATACGGGCATGCAGTCTCAGGGGTTTGGACGGGACCCCATCTGCATTGGCACATCAGTTGCCTCGAGTTGCTGGCAGTACGCCTTGCTCTGAGCCGCCTCAAAGGCCTGCTTCAGGGCAAGCATGTACTGGTCCGTATGGACAACACTGCGACCGTTGCGTACATCAACCGTCAAGGTGGTCTACGCCATCTCCTCCTGTGGAGTCGGAAGCATCTGAGGTCGCTTCGCGCCATTCATGTTCCGGGTGTGCTCAACCGTGTGGCCGACGAGCTATCACGAGCTGCGCTGCCAGGAGAGTGGCGACTCCACCCCCCAGGTGGTTCAGCTGATCTGGAGAGAATTCGGAGAGGCTCAGGTAGACCTGTTTGCCTCACCAGAAACCTCCCACTGCCAGTTGTTTTACTCTCTGACCGAGGGGACACTCGGGACAGATGCACTGGCTCACAGCTGGCCCCGGGGCCTGCGCACATATGCGTTTCCCCCAGTGAGCCTACTTGCACAGACCCTGTGCTAAGTCAGGGAGGACGAGGAGCAGGTCTTGTTAGTTGCGCCTTACTGGCCCAACCGGACCTGGTTCCCAGAACTCTCACTCCTCGCGACAGCCCCTCCCTGGCCCATCCCTCTGAGGAAAGACCTTCTTTCTCAGAGACGGGGCACTCTTTGGCACCCGCGTCCAGACCTCTGGAAACTCCATGTCTGGTCCCTTGGACGGGATGCGGAGGTTCTAGGTGACTTACCCCCTGAGGTACTTAACACCATCACTTCGGCACGTGCACTGTCTACGAGACGTGCTTACGCCTCAAAGTGGAACCTGTTCGTCGAGTGGTGCTCTTCTCGCCGGGAAGACCCCCGAAGATGCTCGATCAGAGTCGTGCTTTCCTTCTTGCAGTAGGGTTGGAGCGTAGGCTGTCCCCCCTCCACCCTCAAAGTCCATACTGCTGCTATATCCGCTTACCACGACCACTTAGATGGCAAATCTGTTGGTCAGCACGACCTGGTCATCAGGTTCCTTAGGGGAGGCGAGACGGTTAAATCCTTCTCGTCCCCTCTCCATACCCTCTTGGGACCTCACTCTGGTGCTGAGAGCACTTCAGATTGCTCCCTTTGAGCCTTTGCTGTCAGCAGACTTAAGGATTCTGTCTATGAAGACTTTGCTGCTGGTGGCATTGGCCTCCATCAAGAGGGTAGGGGACCTGCAGTCATTTTCGGTCGACGAATCGTGCCTGGAGTTCGGGCCGGGTGATAGCCACATGGTACTAAGACCCCGGCCTGGCTATGTGCCCAAGGTTCCTACCACTCCCTTCAGGGACCAGGTGGTGAGCCTGCAAGCGCTGCCCTCGGAGGAGGCAGACCCAGCCCTGGCTTTACTCTGTCCAGTCCGCGCTTTGCGACTGTACATAGACAGAACCTAAAGCCTCAGGACCTCAGACCAGCTCTTGTCTGTTATGGAGGCCAGCAGAAGGGAAAGGCTGTCTCCAAGCAGAGGATGGCCCACTGGATAGTGGATGCCATCGCCCTGGCTTACCAAGCTCAGGGCGTGCCCTGCCCGCTCAGGTTGCATGCTCACTCCACGAGAGGTGTCGCATCCTCCTGGGCGCTGGCTCGTGGCGCCTCGCTGACAGACATTTGTAGAGCTGCGGGCTGGGCGACACCTAACACGTTCGCTAGATACTATAGCCTTCGTGTCGAGCCGGTCTCCTCCCATGTTCTCGCCACAGGTCAGAGGCACGGAGAGGCCCCGACTTAGTGTCAGCTTGCTGCGCTACATGCGCTTCTTTTCTCCAGAGAGTCCCTACAAGGCAGACCCTGACGAGTCCTCCGATATCCCTTCGGCAGCCGACGTGGCGGAGCGTCTGGCGCCAGGCCTATACTCTGTTGTATCCTTGAGAACCGGGTTTAGGCTGGGTTCCATATGTGTGACCCTACGGGGATCCCATATGGTTGGTTCCACGGTTGCTCCTAAACGAAGCCCGTGTCTTTCCTTCTGGGAGAACCTACCCTTCATCGGGTTGGAGTCACCCCAGCTCTTCCATATGTAGCACAGCCCTACAGGGTTAGTCCATATGTACTTCTCCACATAACTCCTTCGGGGAAGGATGTGGCTTCCGCAGCGTTCCTTTCCCAGCGAAGGGTACGCTTTCCCAGCGTTATCCAATAGTCTCACTGAATGGGTTTTGGGGAACAGCAGTGATCAACTCTCTCTGTGTTAGCCCTGTCCCACCATCCTCAGGCAAGGGGGTTCAGGTGGCTTACAACAGAGCGCTGGAAGGGGGCAGCTCCTGTGGCGCTTTGGTAGGGATTCCTATTCGTCGGTCTGTCCGACGTACGTCGAACGTGACCGACTGAATGGGAACGTCTCGGATACAAAGGTAACCCTCGTTCCCTGAAGGAGGGAACGGAGACGTACGTCCCGTCGCCACAGTCGCTGTACCCCGCTGATGCTGCCGCCTATCCGGTTCGGCTCCTCAGCGAAAACCTGAAGATGCAACGCACCTGCTGCTCATTATATACCCGCGCTGCGAGGCGAGCAGCTGATGCATATGATTGCATGCCAATGTGCATTGGCTCGTTTTAGTTACACTCGAAGTAGATTGGCCTCTCTAGCGGGATTCCTATTCGTCGGTCTGTCCGACGTACGTCTCCGTTCCCTCCTTATGGTGTTTAAAGGTGCGTTCACGCGGCCTCGTAATTGTTGTCATTTCAAGATTCCGGTAAATACGAGGTGACGTGAATGCAGCTTAAGGCAAGCGCGAGCTCTTGGGGCGTGGAGCATGAGATTTAAAGGGGCCGCATACCCTGAATCGGCGCATTTATAACGATAGGCAGTTAAAAAAATTAATAAAAAAAAAAAAACTATGGGGTATTTTGAGCTGAAACTTCACAGACACATTCAGGGGACACTTAAGACTTATATTACATATTTTGAAAACATGTTCTTCGGCACCTTTAAAATTAAATCGTCTTTCTCCCATTCACCTTAAAATATTGGGTAGGTGGCATTTTGATTGCATTTTATGCACTTAACCACTAGCTGCATTGTGTGTTACTATAACGTGAAACTGTGTCACTAATGTGAAACCACTTTCAGGATATTGTGCTTCATATTATTATCAGACCTGTGGGGTCTTCAGCAATACTCTGACTTTAGTGAGTAATTACAATGTAGGGAAAACACCCTAGGAAGTAAAATTAGCTCAAATGAAATATTTAGGGAATTATAAAGAGTTGTTTAGATTACGACCGAGCAGCTGATTCGTCCAGCGTTCATTTGCTCGAGCCGTAATAAGCTCTTGTAACGGATATAAATATCCAACAATCGTGAAAACACTGATTAGAGCACGGTAACTTGATCACAGTTTAAGACATTAAATCATAAAGCACATAATACAAGACACTTTCCTTTTAAAATCTACAAGAGATTTTATTTATTCTAACACAAACTAATCTAACACAAAGGCACGCACATACACACACACACATTCATACGCGTTGCAGTAAGAAGGAAATGAGAGAGAAAGAGTTTTGAAAGAGAGAGAGAGAGAGAGAGAGTGATCTGATTAACCGAATTCCTATCAATGCATTTCAAGGAACAGAACGAACCATGAATCATTCATTTATGCACCAGTTCAGTTTTGGTCTGGAGGTACTTGCTTGCGTTGACTTAAAGGTGAATTTCCCTCGTCGTGCAGAGAGGGGTTTCCCAAGTCGATGATTGGTCCAGATCAGGTCCGTGTGGAACAATGAAGGAAGTCTCTTTGTCGCTGGAGTTGAAGCGGCAAAAGTCGTTGGTTGAACTTTGCGGCGAAACGTAGGACACGAGACTTTCAGCGGTAAAGGAAAATTAAGTAAAGAAAAGAAAAGTGAGTGAAGGTTGGATGGCTTGAATGAGCGGCTGGTCTGTTCTTCTTGTTACTCCATTGTTCTTGGTACTCTGGTCATAGTTTCTCTTACCAGAACTAACCAACTCCAGTTCGTTTACTAACGAACTTCTCTCCTTCACTATCTTGCCATATGATCATTTAAACTTAGTTGTTTGTCACACCTCTGAGGAGTCTTGGCCAATCAGACATTGTCCTGTTTCAAGAGGGCCTTCCTCTGCCCCCAATAAAACATAAGTGTCACATCCTGGTCTGTCTCTGCTTTAGCAGATTGCCATTTTAACCTAATTGCTGTTAAATGGGATACAATACATTTTAAACAGATTTCATTCAAGTCAGGATATAGGAAAGGGGGAAAGAATCAAATTAAGTCCAAATAAGGCATACTTTCAATCATTCAGTCAAGAGTTAACACATTTAAATGAATTGTGAGTGTTTCTAAAGCCTAACTGTTTACAGGTAGTACTTGTGGACACATAATGCAAAATGTATGTAGTTAAAAGATGTTTGATAAGTCCGTTAAAATTGTTGGAACAATTTTGAAGCAGATTTATTTGTTCAACAGTCTCTTTGGCTCTCCTGTGAAGTAAGGAAACAAAAGGGTCTGGATTGTCTCTCTGTCTTCTTGGGTGACCCTTTGGTATGTCGCTTCTGCTATCAGGAAGCATGTGTCGTAAAAGTAATCAGCCTGGCTTTATCTGCAGACGGTTCGGAGCCGGAACCTCAATTCTGAATTAGAATTATGTTTTGAAAGAATCATCTAAATGATTCATTTGTCTGGTTCGTCCACAGTTCTTACATATCCCCCGTTGGTTCGGCGATGTGTTGAGATGAAGACATCGGCGAACACTGTAGAAAAATGGACACGAAGCAGACACACACAAAGCAACAACAAAACAACACCTCCATGATTGACCACTATACTGGTGCAGGGCATTAGATTATCTGAGTACTGATGGATTAAGTTCAATTTTGGGAGTGTTATTCTACATTGTGTGATTAAATTGTTAGTTTCCATCTCTTCTAACTTATTCTAGGTTGTCTGGTGACATCATTTGTGGTAAAAATGATGTGACCCATCATGGAGCTCTCTCGGGCTCACATTCGAATTTTCAAATGGCTTTCAGACCTTAGGCGTGGTGCGTCAATCCTAATGTCATGACCTTGACCCTTATGGGGCAGACAGGTATTTTACCTTATAAAGAAGAAGGGAAAGAGAGGAGGAGGAAAACAAAACAAAATAAAACACTTAAGTGTTTCCTGGTATGGCTAACACTACTGCGTGCATCTAAGATGTCATGTACCAGCTTAATGAAAGGTGTTCTACTTGTTGGGCAGATGGTTGCATGTTTCTTATGGTGAATGTAGCTAAGTCGATGTTGAGCTAGGTTCTGACACTAATATCTGTCTGTAGGAAGAGCATGTTGGTGAGTATGTTAATGTAGTGTAGTGTAAAATGTAATGTAGTGCAGTGTAGGTATGGTCAGATCTGGTTCAGTCTGTCTTGCTCCCCCTTTTCTTGAAGGGCTTAGATGAAGATTGGCTCTTTGCATCTTGGACTTGGGATGAGAGATCATCCCTAATTTGATGGGAGTCAGTCCAGTGAGGCAGGAAGTTCTTTGGCAGAAGGTAGGAGGAAGTTTGACATGGCTGTGTTGAGCTGTGGTGCAAAACTTTGTCTCCTACGTTGCATTCCTTTTGTAATGCCTTCTGGTTGTGACAGACTGTCTGACCTTCTGTGCTTACTGTTGTTACTGTTGCACAAGCATGGTTCTTGAGATGGGAACTCGTTGGGTTTATTGGTGGGTGATGAGTAACCAGAACTGTGTTCTCTGGTACTATTGAGTTTCCAGCGGTGTTTGGCTGCAAGAGACCGCTTTGTTCTGTGCTGTTGTAGAACAGATGGCAGTCATCTCCATTTGGAAGGTGGATCAGGTGATCACTGACCTTCCGTTCCGTCTCTAGTCATAACGAGGGTGACTGATCCTTGTGATCGTCGCTGTTTATGTTGTTTGCAAAGAACGCTGTAATTTGCCTCATCAGTTGTTCCATGTCTTCTGAGGTGGAACTGTCTTGTTCTTGGGCGTTCTTGTTCTCAGTGCTTTGTTTAACTGAGTGATGCAGAGGTGGGTTCCGCCGTCGCTTACCCACAGTGGATGCATTTGAATGTGTTGGTTGGTGGACTTTGGCTGTCCAGTTTGGATCCCAGATGTTTCTTTCTGGTGGGTTTCTTGAGAAGTGTGGCTGGTCCCATGGCATTTTCCAGCTGTCGGTGTGGAAGCTGTCAGTGGCATGGGGATCACGTTCTCCGTGTCCTTTATGACAGGCTGTGGCATTGTCATGCCACTGGCTGTCTTGCAGTGCACGGCTTGAGTCTTGGCTGCCGGAGTTTGAAATTGTGGCTGTTTTCAAACCTTTTCTTTGAGTTCATCTTCTGTTTGATGTAGGCCTTGTGTGTCAAGTCACGTAGCTGTTGGATTGACATTGTGCTTGGGCAGGCCATGACGCCAAGATGGTGACTTAGTCCAGGGTGCAGGTTTCTCAGGAAGAGGGTTTTGAAGTTCACATCCTCTTCAAGTTCAGGTTCGTGATGTGCACCTAAGTAGGCTTGTCGGAAACGGTTGTAGTAAGCTTGGGGAGTCTCTTGTCGACCTTGTTTGGTTTCCAAGGCGACTAATAGTCCATGTTCAGACTCTGGGCCTGTAAATTCTTTGATCAGTGACTCACGTAATAGCTGGTAGTTGTGCTTAACGTGAACAGGTTGTCGATCTAAGAAGCTTCGTACCTCTGGGCTGGATGTGGACCTGAGGAGATACAACCGGTCTCTGTCAGTCACATTGGGTCTCACCTCTAGGTAGAAGTCAATATCTCGGAGGTAAGTCTGGATGTTGTGGTTCTCCATGGAGTTCGGGTTGAACTGTGTGATGTTCTTAGCCAGCTTGTTAAGGTCTTTAAGGGTCATCTCGTGTGCAACTTTGGGGTCTGCATGGATGAGCTCTCTTTGGTTGACAGGGAAGAATTCTGTATTGAAGGCCGGTGATGTTTTGGGTTGTGGCCACTCACTTCTTCCGTTGCATGGCAGTTCTTGGATGGGGGACTCTGTTGTGCTCAGCTGTGGTGATGCTGAGGGAGGCTCCTCCCTTCTTAACTCTGGTTTCTGGGTGTGAACATGTTTAAGTTCATTTCTAACCATGTAGAGCTTGCCGTTGGCATCGTCTAATTGTTGGTTTAGATGGTCCATTTCAGTGCTGTACCATTTCAAATGGTCTTCCAGAGCATTGATTTTAAAGTTCTTATCTTTAATGTCAGAATTGGCATTTTCTAGTTGGTTTACTAGGTGACATTGGATAGTCTTTAATTCTTGCTTGTCACGTTCCGCAACTGCAAGGGCTTCTTGGAGCTTGTCAACTTGTTCCTTTGTTTCTTGCTCCACAAGTTTGTCTTGAGCTTTCACCTTGTGCTGGTCTACGCAGCGTTGGATGTGCATCAGCTCTCTCAGGAACTCAGTGGTCTGACGTTTGAAGTCGTCTTGGACTTTCACTTCCAGCTTGTCTATGCGGCTCTGGGCACGTGTCAGCTCCTCCTGTAGGTGGGTGATGTGCTTGTCGCTTAGTTTCAGCTGGGCTGTGAAGGCAATGCTTAGAGAATTGGTTATCTTGCCTAGTTCAGTGTGGTCTTGGTTCTGGCTTGAATCATGCGTCGGGAATCTTCTCAAAATTATGATTATTATTACAAATAATAACAGTTCAATTGTCTTTGGCATGAGGCAGTTTGTAATGCCGCTGAGCCAGGCGTCCACATCTTGGGCAGTGGGGTTTTCCGTCTGCGACATGTTGGCACGCTGGGGAGAAGAGACTGACACAGATCTGTGTGGGGTGCAAGCCTATATGTGGTGGAACAGCTAAGTGTCGTTCAGTGAATGTACACCAATCGTGAAGTGTGATGGCTACGTGTTGGTCTCAGAGTGTAGACAGGTAGGCTAGTGATGAGAAGGCTTTGTCACTCAACTGAGTAAGAGAGAGAAAAAGTTAAAACAAATTTCAATAGATGAAATATTTTCTATAAATATTTTCTATTAATGAAAAACTGTTTTCAACTCGTGATGTGAGGACTTTGTCACTCAACTGAGAAAGGGAAAAGAGAGAAAATGTTAAAACAAATTGTACGTTTTTTTTTTTTTTTTAATTTAGAGAAATATTTATTTCAAATAAATATTTTCTATTAATGAACAACTGTTTCTAAAACTAAAAGAAAAGAGAATATATATATTATTGTTTATGTTCGCAAGGACAATAAGACAATAATAATGCTGATACCTCTTTTCTTAGTTTGACAGGATTGACACCACACACCTTCAGTTGAACTGCTTACCAGGGATGCTGTGAAGGCAACGGTTGCTCAACACTTGTCTCTGTTAAATGTTCTTGGAGGAAATGTCAAAATTTAAATTGCGTTTACAAATGCAGGGAGTATGGAGAACCCAAAAGGGTTTGATTAAAATCAAATACCTAATGAATTGTTTCTTTGGGAAGATTGTGTTTTTCTTTCTTTAGAATTGATTGATGGTTCGTCCAAGCATGATCCCTACAAATCTGAAGAATAAGATGGAAGAAAGGAGGATAGAACAGGAAAGACGTGGGGAAAAGGAAAGGAGAAGAAAGGAGACCAGATCCACAAATGGCTCTGAAGCCTTTGTCTAATTACGAGGATATAATTGGTAGTTGATGGACAACTAACCCATGAGAATAAAAATGTTAGTAAGAGAGGGTTGTCTCTGATTGGTTTGAAACTCGTAATAAGTTATCAGTGTCTCCTAAAAAGGCTCAGGTGTGTCGTTCCTAAGCTAGAATACAAAGAGGAAAGGAAAAAGGTAAGAAAGGAAAAAAATGAAAATAATGGGATGAGATAAGAAAAAGGGAATTAAACAAAGAGGTAAATGAATAAATAAAATAGAGTGGCTAAGTGTATAACCAAGAAAAGGAAAATAAAGATGTAACGCAATAAAATAATGAACAAATGTGAGTCAAAATTAGGAAAAACTTTGGTGGAATAAGTTTGCTTAAACTTTTAAAGTTCAAGGCTTATTCATACCTGACGTAATTAGATCTAAAATATAATTTTAGTTATGAAAATTATGAAATTAGAAATAATGGAAATTTGGAAATGTAGAAATCATTTAAAATTACTTTCTAGGAAAACGTAGGATTTCAATTTAAATTTAATTAGTTTTATTAAATTCAAATTTGACAATTAAAAATTGTAAGCCAGTATTTATTTTTCAAGTCAAATGCAGGTAAAACGATTAATAATTGTAAACCAATATTTTTCTATTTAAAGTAAAATATAGGTAATCAGTGAGAAAGTCAAGGGGAAAATAAGAAGGACGGACCAACAAGTGTACATAAAATTGAAGTGTTTTAAATGGTTAAATCACTTAGTTGCTAAAACAGACACTGCGTTCACACAATGATGTTAACTAGCTTAGCTTCGAGGCTAAAGGCTTTAGCATATGAACTTCAATGTAAACAACTGCAGAGGTTAGCTTTAGCAACACCGTGCGGTTTGTTTACAATGACGTTCTTCCGGAAGCGTTGGTTAAGACTTCCGTGCCACGACTGTAACTATGGCGACCAAACAAAATGATAGTGGCGAACATGTGAATTACATCAAATACATGTAACTGTACAAATGAAAGACACATGCACGTACAATCAAGCGTTACGTGAAATGTCGGCGCATTTCAACTCTATAAATAAGAGACACCACTCGTAGCTGTTTTACGACGTGGGGCTTAAACTTTAAGTGATAGCTTTCTGCTGTAATAGATGGAAAAATCGCGACCTCGGCGGGTCTCTTTGCGTGCAAAATATAACAGGTTCAAAAGCTTCACTTGATCAGTTTCAAATCACTTAAATTGCGCTCGGGAGCTCAAACAAGCAAGCATGTAGCGTTTAGCAAAAGGGAGAATATAGCAGATTGAGTACAGTGGAACACGCACTGACACTTTAGCTATAAATATATAGTTTTAGAAACAGATCGAGGAACACGCTCGATCTTGCCGTTCTGTGAGGAGAGTATTCGTCCTGCACAGACTATTTGAATTAAATGAAGTTTAGTTTCAATTCAGCTCTCTGATACACAATAACGTTATTATAGCTATTTGAATGACGCTGGAACACGCAGACATCAGGATAGCTATAAACAAGGCATTCTAGAATTTAAGGAACACGCTTAATTCTTACCTTATAGTATGTGTGATACAGATCTGAAATTTACTGCAGACTGGAGTTTAGAGACAAGACAGCAGACTGGGGTTACAGCTCTCACTCATTCAGGCACTCGTTCAAACGGACCGCGCCGTGCGCGCTGCATACGTCACACAAACACTGAGGGGTTTAATAATTTGCGTTGATAAAAAGAAAAATGACTTGATATGTGCTCCAAATTTAGATTAAACTGCCCGAATTATACTCCACCATTACTGTAGGGAAAACACCCTAGGAAGTAAAATTAGCTCAAATGAAATCTTTAGGGAATTATAAAGAGTTGTTTAGATTACGACCGAGCAGCTGATTCGTCCAGCGTTCATTTGCTCGAGCCGTAATAAGCTCTTGTAACGGATATAAATATCCAACAATCGTGAAAACACTGATTAGAGCACGGTAACTTGATCACAGTTTAAGACATTAAATCATAAAGCACATAATACAAGACACTTTCCTTTTAAAATCTACAAGAGATTTTATTTATTCTAACACAAACTAATCTAACACAAAGGCACGCACATACACACACACACATTCATACGCGTTGCAGTAAGAAGGAAATGAGAGAGAAAGAGTTTTGAAAGAGAGAGAGAGAGAGAGAGTGATCTGATTAACCGAATTCCTATCAATGCATTTCAAGGAACAGAACAAACCATGAATCATTCATTTATGCACCAGTTCAGTTTTGGTCTGGAGGTACTTGCTTGCGTTGACTTAAAGGTGAATTTCCCTCGTCGTGCAGAGAGGGGTTTCCCAAGTCGATGATTGGTCCAGATCAGGTCCGTGTGGAACAATGAAGGAAGTCTCTTTGTCGCTGGAGTTGAAGCGGCAAAAGTCGTTGGTTGAACTTTGCGGCGAAACGTAGGACACGAGACTTTCAGCGGTAAAGGAAAATTAAGTAAAGAAAAGAAAAGTGAGTGAAGGTTGGATGGCTTGAATGAGCGGCTGGTCTGTTCTTCTTGTTACTCCATTGTTCAGAATCAGAATCAGAATCAGAATCAGAAAGAGCTTTATTGCCAGGTATGTTGTTTACACATACTAGGAATTTGTTTTAGTGACAGAAGCTCCACAGTGCAACAGAGTGACAGCGACAAGACAAGACACATAATAAAAAGAATAAAATAATAATATACAAATTTACAAGATAGACAAAGTGCAAAAAAAAAGCAAAAGACAATATATATTATAGACAATTGTATGTACAATTATGTGTGCAAATTGAGATATAAATAAGTGTTTTAAGTAAATAATGTGTAATAGTGTTATGTGTTCCGTGTTTGTTAAGTGTTCATGAGATGGATTGCTTGAGGGAAGAAACTGTTCCTGTGTCTGGTCGTTCTGGTGCTCAGGGCTCTGTAGCGTCGACCGGATGGCAACAGTTCAAAGAGGGAGTGTGCTGGATGTGAGGGGTCCAGAGTGATCTTCTTTGCCCTTTTTCTCACTCTGGATAAGTACAGTTCTTGGAGAGTGGGGAGGGTTGTGCCAATGATTCGCTCAGCAGACCGGACTACCCTCTGTAGTCTTCTGAGGTCAGATTTGGTAGCTGAGCTGAACCAGATGGTAATTGAAGTGCAGAGGATGGATTCAATGATGGCAGAGTAGAACTGTTTCAGCAGCTCCTGTGGTAGGTTGAACTTCCTCAGCTGGCGAAGGAAGTACAACCTCTGCTGGGCCTTTTTCACAATGGACTCGATGTGGTTGTCCCACTTCAGGTCCTGGGAGATGGTGGTGCCCAGGAACCTGAATGACTCCACTGCTGCCACAGTGCTGTTCATGATGGTGAGTGGGGAAAGAGCAGGGGGATTTCTCCTGAAGTCCACGGTCATCTCCACTGTCTTGAGCGTGTTGAGCTCCAGGTTGTTAAGACTGCACCAGACAGCCAGCTGTTCAACCTCCAGTCTGTAAGCAGACTCGTCACCGTCCTGGATGAGGCCGATCAGTGTGGTGTCATCCGCAAACTTCAGGAGCTTGACAGAGGGGTCTTTAGAGGTGCAGTCGTTTGTGTAGAGGGAGAAGAGCAGTGGGGAGAGAACACAGCCCTGAGGGGCGCCGGTGCTGATGGTGAGGGTGCTGGATGAGAATTTTCCTAGCCTCACTAGCTGCTGCCTGTCTGTCAGGAAGCTGGTGATCCACTGACAGACAGAGGTGGGCACGGAGAGCTGAGTTAGTTTAGGCTGGAGGAGTGATGGGACAATGGTGTTAAAAGCAGAGCTGAAGTCCACAAACA
The DNA here is from genome assembly GCF_024489055.1 of Chanodichthys erythropterus. Classification (NCBI taxonomy): domain Eukaryota; kingdom Metazoa; phylum Chordata; class Actinopteri; order Cypriniformes; family Xenocyprididae; genus Chanodichthys; species Chanodichthys erythropterus. The sequence continues at coordinate 24,274,669 of NC_090227.1, forward strand.
GGATCCTCACATAAGTCCCTGGTCTGTCCAGATGCTGGAGAACATAATGCAGTCCCATATTGACTGCATCATCCACAGACCTGTTTGCTCGGTAAGCAAACTGCAGGGGGTCCAGTAAGGGTCCAGTGATGTCCTTCAGAAAAGCCAGAACCAGTCTTTCAAATGACTTCATGGCCACAGACGTTAGAGCCACAGGTCTGTAGTCATTTAGTCCAGTGATTTTGGGTTTCTTTGGGATGGGGATGATGGTGGAGCGTTTGAAGCATGAGGGGACTTCGCACAGCTCCAGTGATCTGTTGAAGATCTGTGTGAAGATGGGGGCCAGCTGGTCAGCGCAGGTTTTCAGACAGGCTGGTGAAACGCTGTCTGGGCCTGGTGCCTTTCTTCTCTTGTTCTTTCTGAAGACCTGGCGCACGTCATCTTCACTGAACTGAATTGCAGGTGTGGGGGAGAGGGGGGTTGTTGGAGGTGTGAATGGTGATTTTTCAAACCTGCAATAAAACCCATTCAGATCGTCTGCCAGTTGTTGATTCTCCACAGAGCTGGGGGATGGTGTCTTGTAGTTGGTAATGTCTTTCAGACCTTTCCACACTGAAGCTGTGTCATTAGAAGAGAACTGATTCTGAAGTTTATCAGAATAATTCCTCTTTGCCACTTTGATCTCCTTTTCCAGTGTGTATTTGGCCTGTTTGTACAAGACTCTGTCCCCTTTTCTGCGAGCATCTTCTTTGGCCTGACGGAGCTGGCTGAGTTTTGCAGTGAACCAGGGTTTGTCGTTGTTGTAAGTTAAATGAGTCTTTGTAGGAATGCACAGATCCTCACAGAAACTGATATATGATGTAACAGTCTCTGTGAGCTCGTCCAGATCGGTGGCAGCAGCTTCAAAAACACTCCAATCAGTCCATTCAAAACAGGCTTGTAAAGCTCGCTCTGTTTCGGTGGTCCATCTCTTTACAGTCTTTGCTACAGGTTTAGCTGATTTCAGTTTCTGCCTGTAGGTTGGTATGAGATGAACTAAACAGTGATCAGAGAGCCCCAAAGCTGCCCGTGGGACAGAGTGATATGCATCCTAAACCTAATGGAAGATGCGGGCACTCTGGTCATGGTTTCTCTTACCAGAACTAACCAACTCCAGTTCGTTTACTAACGAACTTCTCTCCTTCACTATCTTGCCATATGATCATTTAAACTTAGTTGTTTGTCACACCTCTGAGGAGTCTTGGCCAATCAGACATTGTCCTGTTTCAAGAGGGCCTTCCTCTGCCCCCAATAAAACATAAGTGTCACATCCTGGTCTGTCTCTGCTTTAGCAGATTGCCATTTTAACCTAATTGCTGTTAAATGGGATACAATACATTTTAAACAGATTTCATTCAAGTCAGGATATAGGAAAGGGGGAAAGAATCAAATTAAGTCCAAATAAGGCATACTTTCAATCATTCAGTCAAGAGTTAACACATTTAAATGAATTGTGAGTGTTTCTAAAGCCTAACTGTTTACAGGTAGTACTTGTGGACACATAATGCAAAATGTATGTAGTTAAAAGATGTTTGATAAGTCCGTTAAAATTGTTGGAACAATTTTGAAGCAGATTTATTTGTTCAACAGTCTCTTTGGCTCTCCTGTGAAGTAAGGAAACAAAAGGGTCTGGATTGTCTCTCTGTCTTCTTGGGTGACCCTTTGGTATGTCGCTTCTGCTATCAGGAAGCATGTGTCGTAAAAGTAATCAGCCTGGCTTTATCTGCAGACGGTTCGGAGCCGGAACCTCAATTCTGAATTAGAATTATGTTTTGAAAGAATCATCTAAATGATTCATTTGTCTGGTTCGTCCACAGTTCTTACAACAATCTCATATCCTGTCTAGAAACAATCTTGTGAATATATAGCATGTATTTCATATGGGTTATTGATTCTGAAATTATTAATCTTAGAGGTTAGAGGTTTTCTCTTCCAGGGAAACAATATAATCAGGCCTACTTTTTGTTCACTCTTTGGGGGTTCACTAAAATTCACTATTCAATAAAAATTAATTACATGGTTTATTTCCACATCATGTCTGCATTGCTTTAGTGTCGAATTCACTAACAGAACAATGCACAAATAAGTTCACAAATTCAGAGTTGAAAAAAATTACACTGTGCAATTTTGCATCTTGCAGGTCAGTCCTAAAAGCGTGGTTGTGGAGGATGCGGCAAACTGCCACTATCTGGCGACTATTTTGGGACCATAATACATTACTCAGTCTGCGATCCAGACACTTGAATCGCCTCTTTAAAATGCCAAAAGCGCACTCTCTACACTGAACATCTGGACATGTGCCCGGATATAATGCTATTCTCCATCATTTGATCATCAGCAGAATTACTGCTGCCATGATCAATAGAAAATGTGCACAAACATCTCTTTTAAACATAATTTTGTTTACCTTTTTTATCCTCAGTGTATTTAAGCCTGCAGTTTCCTGTGTTTCATGGTCTGGTATAATTTTAGTTTAATGTGGTTGTGTGTATTTCTCCTGCTATCTCCTGCATTTTCTTTTGTGGGTTAAATAAAGGCTGTTTATTTTGGATATTCATTTGTTTCGTTGTGTGCGTTTAATACAGCCACTGTGACAAATCGCACAAATTTTTGTAATTAATCATGATTAATTAACCACCTATTAAAGTGTTTAATATATTTTTATATTGTAATGCTATCACATATTTTAATTATCTTTTTACTAAGCACTATGAATGAAGGCCAGTATCACTAATACCAATACTGTTACTGATGTCTTTATTACATGGATCCCCCCCTCCCTAAATTTTAGTTATTAATTATAGCCATTCAATATTACTGTATAATTGAAAGCTATAATTGTTAACATTTAATAGGCTTTAAAAAACATTTAATTAAAACTTTTAATTAAAGTTAAATTAAAACAATCTTCACATAAATCCATAAATGCCAGATTTAATGTTTTTTTCTTTTTCTTTTTTTTTTGTAATGAACAATTCAACCAAAAAAAAAAATGAAAATAAAAACTTTTCAGTTGATCGTAGTCTGAACAGCAAAAAGAAAAAAAAAGAAACCTTTCTGAGGTTAGCATCACATGAGATGGACATAGTAGACGACAACACCCCTTTTGATGCATACTGTGTGTCATTACTACGGAAACCACAGTATATATACCTGATATTAACTACACATTGTCAGTATATAAATGTAGCAATATATACAAGCAACATCAGTAGAAACATGCTTTTGTCTCTGACCTATATCATGTCATGCTGTAGTTTTATGAAAGCAATAAAACACTCAAAGCCATGTAGAATGATTTTATGTGTTGAAACCAATAATGACCAGTTTGTCACGGAGAAAAAAAACGTTGTTCTTAGTCCTTTACACATTTATAAACTGTGAGTTCTCTGCTGGTGAAAATACCATCATATGTACATACATATAAACAGCGCATTTAGCACAGGACACAACATCGTTTTGAATGTTCGGTAAGTTCCCTATAGCAAAATACTTTTTATTTCCTTTTTTTTTTTGGTCCAGCCCAAAAGAACCAAGAGAACCGAACTAGTGTGAACACCCTTAGATATTGGGATTAAATGCAAACCAAACCATCCATGTTCAATTCAGGCTCACTCAGGACATTGTGGGATTGACAACAGAGCAGGACAAGCAAGGAACTCCATGCAAATAAGATCCAAAAAAAATGAAAAGAAAAGAAAAGAAAAGAAAAAACATATTTTTAATTCAGATTTCAAATGCAGTTTGCATGCTTTTATAGTGGTTTAGCTGTGGCTGGGTCATCCAAGAGCTATTTCAGTATTACTTATATACAGTAATATGTATTAATATTTTAGCTTTCATTTTTGTGTTTTCAGATTTCATAATTTCAATTTTTACATCTAATACTTATATTTTATCTTAGCTTTATTTCAATTAACGGAATTTTTTAAAAATATTTTTAGCATTAGTTTTTTAGTTGGCTGGGTTACTTAAAATGTGTTAAATTGATCTTCTATAAATTACTTTATATTGCAAGCAATCATAGACCATACTGATGACAACAGCACTCTTTGACATATTGGGTATTACTGAGTAGGTTTCATACATTTTTCAGCATCTTGATCCAGCTACTGTTCAAATTTCATACAAATCAAGACCCCAGAATCCTGTTTTATTCTTTTATGTTTTATTGTTTTAGAATGCAAGAGCATGTCCAGTGTAAACATGCTTGTTTGAGGTGTCTGTTCATGCATTTATGTACTGTATCAACTAAACTACATCTAGGATCTAAGGTTTTGTGAGGATATGTCTCGCCTCAAATCATTGTTGCCCCCACCACTGTACTATCAGCAGCTCAGGTCCAGACTCATGAGACGACTGCTGACAGATCATGATTACACACCTGATTCTTCCTGTCCTTCGTCACCCATAAATCCAGTGTGATGTCTTTTCTGAGCTGAGACTGCTCTTCCCATGCTGTAGAAACCTGAATAATGCAGCCTATACCATGAAAAGGTCGGCCTGCCATAGGTGCAATAAAAGTAGAAATCACTTAAGTGCACCTTTAAGTTAATCGTCCCAAAATCAAACATTTTTTCAAGACAATTAAGTATGTTTTATGCTCATTCTAATTTCACAGATGCAGCAAATGCTAAGAAATTGTAATCACATGATCGTAATGTAAAAAAGGAGCTGTATTTAAATTGTAAAGTACTAATACATAATAGTGTTTGATGTACTGCTTATAATTTATGCTATTTAAAAAAAAAAATGGGAAATACAAAAACTCTAGAGTCAAGATATATTAAGAGGGAAAATGTGATTAATTATCATAATGTCAGTAAATAAAAAAAAAAAAAAAAAAAAAAAAAAACTTAGGCTTCATTTTTCTCTAACCAAAGTACAATTGCTTATTTTCATTCATTAATTGCTTAATTGCCTATTTTTTATTTTGATTTTGGAGTTAAATGTGACCTGGACATGTTTTTGTGAGATTCAGCCTTGTTTTTCTCTCTATAGGTCATCCTCTCATCGCATTTAGCTCTCTTTACCAACAGATGGTCTCCTTAAGATCCAAAATGGATCTTTTCCAGTGGTTCTATATTTTCCATCCTGCTCACATCAACAAGGTCAAAGCAAGCAACTAATTTTCCCTCACTAATACACATCGGAGCATATTGTTAAAATGGCTAATAAAAAAACATCAAGAACACACTGCAACTTGCAATATAAATATGGAAAACCCTCCAACAGATTTTCTCAGAAAAATTAAGATTTTTGGGGTGTAAAGGAATAGACAAATACTCATATGAATCAATTACTGTATAATAAAAATATTCACATGAACAGAGCTATTCCACTCATTGTCTAGCAATGCATACCAGCCCCAATTATATGCAGATTAAGCACAGAAAATCACAGTATTTCCATTTCAGACACCATGCAGACGTGAGAGCCAAGGTACAATAATGACATCGGGTAGTGTTGCTTCCATATAGGCATACATTTCATGCATCGTTTTCATTTAAATCAACTTTGAAAATAATTTAGTATGAGATACCCATAAATGAAGCATTGACCTACCGAAAACTCAAGTCATGTAGGAGATGTTGAACTTTTTAATGATTGTTCAAAGTACAAACCCGATTCCAAAAAAGTTGGGACACTGTACAAATTGTGAATAAAAAAGGAATGCAATAATTTACAAATCTCATAAACTTATATTTTATTCACCATAGAATATAGATAACATCAAATGTTGAAAGTGAGACATTTTGAAATGTCGTGGCAAATATTGGCTCATTTTGGATTTTTATGAGAGTTACACATTCCAAAAAAGTTGGGACAGGTAGCAATAAGAGGCCAAAAAAGTTAAATGTACATATAAGGAACAGCTGGAGGACCAATTTGCAACTTATTAGGTCAATTGGCAACATGATTGGGTATAAAAAGAGCCTCTCAGAATGGCAGTGTCTCTCAGAAGTCAAGATGGGCAGAGGATCACCAATTCCCCCAATGCTGCGCTGAAAAATAGTGGAGCAATATCAGAAAGGAGTTTCTCAGAGAAAAATTGCAAAGAGTTTGAAGTTATCATCATCTACAGTGCATAATATCATCCAAAGATTCAGAGAATCTGGAACAATCTCTGTGCGTAAGAGGCAGGGGCACTGCAACACATACAGGAATGCTACTGTAATAGAAATCACAACATGGGCTCAGGAATAATTCCAGAAAACATTGTCGGTGAACACAATCCACCATGCCATTTGCCGTTGCCGGCTAAAACTCTATAGGTCAAAAAAGAAGCCATATCTAAACATGATCTAGAAGCGCAGGCGTTTTCTCTGGGCCAAGGCTCATTTAAAATGGACTGTGGCAAAGTGGAAAACTGTTCTGTGGTCAGACGAATCAAAATTTGAAGTTCTTTTTGGAAAACTGGGATGCCATGTCATCCGGACTAAAGAGGACAAGGACAACCCAAGTTGTTATCAGCGCTCAGTTCAGAAGCCTGCATCTCTGATGGTATGGGGTTGCATGAGTGCGTGTGGCATGGGCAGCTTACACATCTGGAAAGGCACCATCAATGCTGAAAGGTATATCCAAGTTCTAGAACAACATATGTTCCCATCCAGACGTCATCTCTTTCAGGGAAGACCTTGCATTTTCCAACATGACAATGCCAGACCACATACTGCATCAATTACAACATCATGGCTGCGTAGAAGAAGATTCCGGGTACTGAAATGGCCAGCCTGCAGTCCAGATCTTTCGCCCATAGAAAAAAATTGGCACATCATAAAGAGGAAGATGCGACAAAGAAGACCTGAGACAGTTGAGCAACTAGAAGCCTGTATTAGACAAGAATGGGACAACATTCCTATTCCTAAACTTGAGCAACTTGTCTCCTCAGTCCCCAGATGTTTGCAGACTGTTATAAAAAGAAGAGGGGATGCCGCACAGTGGTAAACATGGCCTTGTCCCAACTTTTTTGAGATGTGTTGATGCCATGAAATTTAAAATCAACTTATTTTTCCCTTAAAATGATACATTTTCTCAGTTTAAACATTTGATATGTCATCTATGTTGTATTCTGAATAAAATATTGAAATTTTAAACTTCCACATCATTGCATTCTGTTTTTATTCACAATTTGTACAGTGTCCCAACTTTTTTGGAATTGGGTTTGTATTAATAGTGGACAAATGCAAGATGTATGAAATTAAAAACCAGAATATGCATGAAATCAATAGCTCAAATATCTGCATTCTAAAACAGCATGTAAGTACCCATTGGATGAAATATTACCATAATCGTATCTGCCAAGACCATTGCGCAAGCAATGTCAAGGTTATTGATTCAATTCCCAGACAAAGCATGAATTTTTCAAATGCGTAACCTGAATGCATTTTACTGTAAGTTGTTTTGAATAAAAGTGTCTGCTATGCATAAATGTAAATGCTTATCAAACATATCCCAACAGTGCTCAATCCTTGCTGCAATTATCTGATGATGCTGATGTTTGAAATTATGACTACAGACTTTATTTAAATGTTCACCTTTCACCTTATACCAAGTATATTCTGGCAGATGTTGATCATGAGGGACAGTGAGTGTATGTTTAGGTGCTTTTGAACAGCAAACCTTGAGCCAAAGAATAGAGAGGATTTTCTGAAATGACTTTTAAAAAAAAATATTCACCAAAGTTTTGACAAATGATTTAGAGGACCAAAATGAATATTTAACAGCTCAATAAAACCTTCATTCTGTGGTGATGTGTCTGATTCATCAAAGTGTTTCAGGGGTTGAGTGACATTTGCCAGAGCTCCATTTAACATCATAAAGCATCTCGCTTTAATATTGCTCTAATTTTCCTATCTCACATTTTTTCTGTCTCTCTCTCACACACTTCCTGTCTCATCCTGTTTGATGTAATCTCAAATGCTTTAGTGTAATTTGCGCCTTGATTATTTTGTTTTCTCTCTTGTTTCTCTTTTTTTAGTGGAGGCTGTTGGTGTGCATGTGTACAGTTATAAAAAGACTCTGTCAAATAAATAAGTGAGATGCTTTGGATAGATGAGTCTAATCAGAAGACGTTATCTGCAAATGCTAATGACATACAGAGTTAATGAACTGTACTTTACTTAAGACCTGTACCTCGAGTCATTTTACTGCATCAGAGGACCAATCTCATTTAACTCAGATTGGTTATTCTTTTAATCAGTGTTGAAGCCACTCGATATGTGTGTCTCGACACTCCGACAAAGGGTGGCACCCTTTACAAAAGTTCTAATTTGTACCATTTAGGTACTAATATTTACACTTTTGGTACCAATATGTACCTGTAAGTTACTAACATTATACAGTAGGTACAGTGGTTTACCTTTTGAAAGGGTATCGCCTCAGTGACAGTTTTTGTATCTTTTTTTCTAAGAGTGTGTGGTGCCAAGTCTTGCATTTACACTTGAGATTCTTTGGCGGGGCCTATGGGTTTAGTTTTATTTATTAATTGCTGTGCGCAAAGCGCCGTGAATAGATATAACCAATAAAAATTCCCACAACCATTTATTTTACTGTTTTGTACTGACTGTAAGGCAAGCACCTCTATGATTGTTGCTAACCCTATTCAAATCTCTAACTCTGTTAAATGACTCATCTAACTCACTAATAACTCAAATTGTGTGGTATGTTGAGAATTTGCTATTAAATATCTATCTAGAAACCAGAATATCAGGATGGACTCATTTTACATGTAGCAGTATGAAACCACCTTGCAGCTGCTCAGAACTCTTTAGCATCTGGATAAAAACACACTAAAACATTTAAAACACCTTAGCAACTTATTAGTAAAATAATCACTAAATCTTCCTGGTTCTCTTTCTCTAAATGCCTCTGAGTGATCATCTATCTAAGGTCCTGCTTCCTCTTCCTTGCAGCCTGCTGCTACTGCCACCCTACTCATAGGTGAGGAGGTGAGGGTTGGGGGCTTTTTGACCCTGTCTCCGGGTTTTTTTGGGGGGATGAGACAGAAGGTTTAGAAGAAGAAGTGGAGGACTCAGGAGGTAACTCAAACCTTCGCAGGATGTACTTCCTGAAGGCAGCTGACTAAGCACTTGTCTCACTGGATCTCACCAATGAGTCCCTGCCAAAGAGTCCAGAATGCAAAGTTTTCTCCTTCTCCTTGACTCCTAAAAGATTAAGCCACAGGTGCCTCTACGTGACCACCATCTCTGCCATCAAAGGACCAATGGAACTGGCAGTCTGCTTGATAGCCCAGAATGCCAAGCACCATGTATGTTGCTAACCCTATTCAAATCTCTAACTCTGTTTAATGACTCATGTTACTCACTAATTACTCAAATTGTGTGGCATGTTGAGAATTTGCTATTAAAGATCTAACTACAAACCAGAATATCAGGATGGACTCATTTGACATGTAGCAGTAAGAAACCACCTTAGAACCGTTTAGAACCCTCTCTCTCCTCTGTCAGCTCAACATGCAACTCCCACGAACAGAGCTGCCATGCTGCCTTGGCAGCAGCAGGGTCAAAACCGCTGGTTGCAGACGTTTGTTTCTCTTCCCTTGAGAAAAAGGACAAGTGTGAACAGAGTTTCTTCACTGAAAACTTTTCACAGTGAGCACATTCAGCTGAACTGCTGAACCCTCAAGAACTGAACATGCATACTCCACTCCAAGGCAGATAACACAGAGCTTGTGTGTGTCCTCTGGTATCATAAAGCAAGGACACAGAAGAATACACTTCATAAAAACTCATGTTATCTATTTCTCTGAACACTACAACAAATGGCTCCTGAAGACAAAAAAACCAGATGATGTGTAACTTTGGCGCCCTTTTAAATGCACGGGAGCTCTGCATGTGACGTCACAGACTTCCGTTTGCCAAAAGATGGGCGTGTGTATACACATGCTCAGACACCGGTCACTCTGAGGGCATTCCCCATAGCATCTACACCAAGACGCAGTGTCAAAGTTCCACTTCGAAAGGGAACCAACATCCCTGCTTATTAAAGGTGCAGTAATATAAAACTTACCTTTATGAAACTGGGAAGGTGGTTATGAAGAATTGCAAATTATACACTACTGTTCAAAAGTTTGAGGGTTTTTTTTTCTCTTATGCTGCATTTGTTTGACCTCAAACTTTTGAACGGTAGTGTGGCAAGCAGTGCAGGGCTGAGAGCCATGGGAATGGAGCGAGGCCAGTGGCCGAGTATCTGGTGAGCCACACCAGTCTCGAGTTCCATGGAGGAGCTCTGGAAGGATAAAAGGATGAGTGACGGCAGTGAAGGAGGAGAGAGGACCAGGCCTGGACTTTGTTGTTGTTTTTTATGTTTATTTGTGGCAGTCGTCTGTGAGGGGCTGCCACTTTACTTTCATTTTATTGTTTGTTTATTTTGTTATTAAACTTTATGTTGATCATTCGCTGTTTCCGCCTCCTTCTTCCTGAGACTTTAACTTTGTTATACGTGGAAAAAAAATGGCTACAAAAGTGTAAAAATTTCTAATTTGTTACAAACTGCATTAAGTTAAATTAGTTAACCAACCCACATGAATTTCCTGCTCCTATAATTAGCTTATCAAACAATTTAGCTAATGAAATTATAGTGTTATCAGCTACCAGTAAAAAGTTTTAACACTTATCATGTTTAAATCCATTCTGCTGAGTAATGCACATTTCCATCCTGAGTCAGTGCACAAAATGCACAAAAAAGCAGAAATTAAGAATTTAAATTCTGAACTGGAGAAATGTGGTGCTGGCACTTTTAGCCTGGTTGAAGCTATACAGTTGATAGGGAATCTAATTTTAAAAACATGCAAATGCTTTCTCGTCCCTTCCGACATCTTCCTTTGTAACTAGTCATGTCCTTCCGCATTTCACCTCACACGGACTGACCCCAAAATTTTGGCAGTGTGTGTTGACAGAATGGCTGTATGATAGCTGGGTTCTGGGCTGTCGTCCAGAGGTATTCTCTTATTAATTAAAGTGGCTGGTAGCTGTGCCGTCACCCCGACACACACATACTCACACACACACACACACACACACACACACACCTTGCACCCTGTATGAACAACTGTACACCACTGTTCCCATAGACTACAGGACAGTGTCCTAAATGGGGTAATGAGAGGTTGTTTTTCATGTGAAGCTGTAAATTTTCTCATCATTTGCACATCACTACTGTAGGAACGGATGTCACACAGGATGTAAATCTGAAATACGACATGTCAGAAGCTGAAGTGTGCTAATCAGTCGATTTTAATTTGATAAAATTTCTTGCTAAATTAGCATATGATTTGCAAGTGTAGCATTCCATGCTTAAGGCCGTGTGTCCACCTAAGCATTTTTTCCAGCTGCTAGCATACTTTTTCAATTGTTTTCAATGGGAGCGCCGCGTTTTTTAAATGCCGAGAGCGTAACTAAGCGCTAAGCGTCTTTTTCACGCAGAAGCGCTGAGAGTTGGGTGTTTTTTACTGGTCGCCTCGAGTTGAAGAATGTTCAACATTGAGTAAAACGCTGCACTCATCACTGTCACTTTTTAGCCAGCCATCCAATCAGAGTGGAGGAGGGGCGGGACAAATACAACTCCGACCAACTGTCACACTCTTGCTGTACAGCGACATCAACAAACAGAAACAAAATGGATGAGAAATTAATATTGCTGGTCTCCGAACATACATAGCAAGTAATTCCACATTGTGTGAACATTTTTAGCCTGAAAAAAATTACCTGCAAAATCAGTTATAAGTAACAGTGACGTGGATATTCCGTATCATAGCAACAAAGCGTCTCAACGGAAAAAAAAACACTGCGCTGCAGAAGCGCTCTCAAGCGCTGACAGATAGGCGTTTTAAGCAGAGCGCCTAGCGTTTTCAGCTGGCTAAAAACGCTCTGGTGGACACACGGCCTAAAGGGGACCTAACATACATTTCTGCGTTATTATTGTTTTCCTGATGTCCACTTATAAAGTACTTTTCCCCCCACCAAAAACGGTTTATTTTGATAAACATCTCTCTGCTGCTTATATTTAAAAAGGGATAGGCAAGGCCAGACAAACTGTAACAAGCATCCACTGGAGGTGAGCTTAAAGAACCCAAATGCAATTTATTTCATCCAAACATGAACCAAATACCAAATAAAAAAAGACTTGACTTGAACTTGACCATGAACCATAGACAGAAATTCACCAACAGTGGGTTACACTAAACAAAGCTAGACCAAGGTCAGTGAAAATATGAGGACTATATATACTAACAGACTGAGCTAACAAGACGCACCTGATAACAATGAGACAAGGAACCAATTACATAACTGAACTAAGAAACCACATGACTAAATCAATCAATGACAACATGACACATTTACAAGGGGAGCACATGAGGGAACAGGGAATCATGTGACCAAAAACATGACTATGAAAAAGACAAAATAAAAGACATGAAAACAAAGAACACCCAAAACCAACAATGACATATCAGTCATGACAGCTGGAAGCTCTGGTGTTGCAGCCATCTTGGCTAATGACTCTGGTGTGGCGGCCATCTTGGCTGATGACTCTGGTGTGGCAGCCATCTTGGCTAATGACTCTGGTGTGACGGCCATCTTGGCTGATGACTCAGGTGTGGAAGCCATCTTGGCTGAAGACTCAGGTGTGACGGCCATCTTGGCTGATGACTCAGGTGTGGCAGGCATGATGTGAACAACCTCTGGCTTGGCAGACATGAAATGAATAGGCTCTGGCTTAGTGCATTCTGTATCACAGCTTACTTGGAATAAATGCAATATTTTTCAAATACCCAGATGTTTCAGGCATTTTCATTTAATACTTTATGTATTGCTTACAGTATCTGTTTGTACAAGAATAAATCTTTTATATATATCTTTGAAATTATTAATTAACATGTATCTTTCAAAATATTAAATTATTTGAATGACTTCTTCAACTTAATATTAAAGCATAATCAGCTGTTCAGCTGAGATTTTGATGTTTTGTTGTGGAAAGGCCATAGCTGATCGGTTGGTTCTTGTCACATGGCCTGCGTTGCGGCATTCTGAAAAGTTGAGAATAATTCATTTCGATGCACCTGGAAAACACACCGCATGCGCGTCGCGACTGCGTTGCTTCCATTATTAGCACATTATATATTCTTCGTATGTCGCTTACTCACTTAGCTGGATTTGATTGTTGGCGATTTGGCATGATCTTGGATTATTTGGTTCTTCGACGCTCATCCTGGACTTGCTGTCATAGCAACAGGTGCACAAGTTTGAACCTGCTCGCGAGCAGGCTTATTTCATGTTAACAGGATTAGATCCCGGCTTCATAAGCGGAGCTGATACGGGAAGTCTTTCACAGCCATAGCTTGTCCGTTTTTATGAGAGGAACCTGTTGCTGAAGGTGCCAGAGTAATTTGAAGAGCTTTTCGAATTAGACCTATTTGACAGGATAGCGCATCACAACAATGTACTTATTGAGAGATATCGTTTTTCTTGTGAGGTTGTCATATACATCATTAATTTGTTGGAACCACACGTGAAATGTTCGACTTGTCGGAGTCGGGCTTTAACAATGGCACAAACTGTTTGTATTTCTTTGAGATTCTTTGTGAGTGGCACTTTCCTTTACACTATTGGTGATGCAGACAACTTGGTGAAAAGTGCTGTCTGTCATGCCATTCGCAAAGTTATCTGGCACTCAAGCAGTTTTTAGGGGGGTTTGTGGTATTTCCAAGCCACTTAAGACCACAGGTTGTGAAGCAGAATTTTTTTATATAATTGTTAATGAAGATCATGCAACCATGAACATTCCAAAAAGTAGGACTTACAGTATTTCTTCATCAGGCTTCCCTAATGTGATTGGTGCCATAGACTGCACACACGTCCCCATCAAGGCCCCACCAGGCCCCAATGAAGGGGATTTTGTGAACCGAAAGGGATTTCACAGTGTAAATGTGCAGAAATTACTATTACGATTCTTATACCACACTACTAGTATATGAAAAACAAAAGTAATGTAATCAAAAAGTATGCAGTTGACTGATTAAAAATATCTTAGATGGTGTGTGACTCCATGTTCCACATCACAAATGTGGAAGCAAAATGGCCTGGTTCTGTGCATGACTCTAGGATTTTCAGAGAGTCACATTTATGCACATTATTTGAATGTGGTAAGGAACAATTTAATATCAGGCTCACTGGATTACATAAATTCATTCAGAGTCTAACAAAACTGCATTTTCCAGGTGCTTATGACAGGATCCTGTTTGAAGACAGGGGCTATGCCTGCAGGCAGTATTTTATGACGCCATTCCCTGACCCAAACCCCGGACCACAAACCCGTTTCAATGCAGCTCTAGCCAGGACAAGGGCACACATTGAAATGACCTTTGGGCAACTAAAGGAAAGATTTCAGTGTCTGAAGGGTCCGAGGGTTGCACCTGACAGGGTCTGTGACATTGTTGCATGTGCAGTACTCCACAATATTGCCACCATCAGAAAGGAGATGTGGTGGAGGTGCAGCCTGATGATGAGCTCCAGCCAGTGCACTTGGACCACCCTCATGGCAGAGCTGCACGGGACAGAACTGTGGAACACCATTTTTGATTAGATTTCTTCTTTACACACAAAAGCCTTCATGAAATTAATAAAAGACAAGACAACATGCTTACTTCCTTGAGGTTTATTTCAATGATTATGTCAATAGAAGCCATTGATGGTCATCTTTTGCCTGCAATAAGATATATTGTTATCCATGGTCAGCAATAGTCCTCTTTGTGAAATAGTGTATTAGCACTTACTCTGAAGTTCCTTTTGAAGCAACTCAATTTCTAGTTCCAGTTTTCTCTTCTTTAAAGGGTCAAGTTCTTTTTCTCCCCTTAATTTTTGGCGTTTCAGGTCAAAATACTGTATTTTCTGTTTTAGATGCTGTTTATATAGATTACGGATATCACTCTGTGCCATTTTTAAATAAAAATAATTATCAAAACCAAACCAAAAACAAAAATCAACACAAGCCTCATGCAACAGAAATAAAAAGGAAAAGTACTACACTAATCACCTTTTTATCACTTTGTGCAGTAGGCCTGTCTGGCCTTTTCTCCTGCAAGTCAGATTGTAGTCAGAAATAATATGTACACAACTATAAATTAAGTTCTTTATGCACTTACAACTACTTCCACCAAAGGACAGTCATCTGAGAGGGTTTCTTCACTGTCATGTGCAAAAGTAACAAATGGGTATTCCAAAGTGTTGCACTTTCTTTACTTTTGATGGAAAGTTAGAAAAAGTCCACTTACTGCACATATTACAGCCACCACTTTGTTGGGAACAGGTAAAAGTGTTGGTGTATTATGTAAAACTGCAAAAAAAGAGGAGAACACAATGGAATTACAATGAACTAAACTAGGAACAAATCTGATCAGTAACATAGCAACAATTTTTTGAATTAGGTTATGCAGTTTTCAACTTCACAAGTCATCACTACTCAATATTTAATCAGTTAAAATGACAGTACCAGCCATTAGGATTATAGGCACACTTCATTTAATGCAGCAACAAAGTATTTACAGTGTAGCAAGATACATTTAAAACTCTTTTACCAGTAATGAAGGTGTTGCTGTTACTGGTCCCTGGATTTTGGTCTAAGGAAGAGGTGCCCCCAGGGATGCCCTCCACAATGGGTCGGTTCACGTTTAACCCAAGGGCTAACTCGGGGTATAATGTGGGGTGCAGGACCTCCACCTGTTTTTTTCTGCTCCGTCTTTTTCTTGGTTGCTGTTATAAACAGACAAACACATCATTGAACATTTTTTTGGTAAAACACACAAACAGTAGAAGTAGAAAAGATTACCATTTTGGAGAATATTCTTGTACTTGACTTTTACTTGTTCACATGTTCTTGTGGGTCCTGAGGTGGCTCTCACATTAAGCAATTATGAAATTATTAAAAATACAACAATATATACTGTTATATGTGATAGAGCCATAACATGGAGCACTTACACATTTAATTTGTCTGCTACTTTTTGCCAGCCCTCTTTCCTGGCTTTTGCACGCTTTGAGGTGTTCCCTGGCATTTTAATTAAGGTTTCAAATTCAGCATATCCTTCTAGCAATAACTTTTGCTCTGCTGCGGTGAAAAACTGAGCGCGCTCTTTGGCCATGGTGAGCAGCCAATAGCAGCGTTGCTGATCAATGTTTCTACTATCGATACATATCCCCTTTTAAACCAGCGCATGAACGCGCAGTTATCTCAGATAACTCAATCCAGCTATACTAATCATAAGCGGCAGGTGTGTTTGAGGAACCTAATTAGCCAGATTATGATGAGCACCATGTTATCTTGGATGTCTCGTTTGATCTCGGATGTTTTAAGCAACGTACGAAGAATATGCTCCTGATTGAGACACACCCTAAATATGCGGTGCCAACCAATCTTCTCTCACTGCCACCTCCATGTTGCAGAGTAGGTCACGCAGGTAAGGTCGGCAGCTTAACCAATAAGATTAGACTGCCATCATATCGTAAAAGTATTGACATCACTCTGCGACACATATTGTAACATTTTTGCATCGCAAAATATCGGACTGCGATATATCGTTACACCCCTAGTTTTGGGGGATTTCCATTGAAAATAAAATAAATCCACTCCTTTCTTGTCTCCTCTGAGGCTGGGACTCTAAATAGAGTTCTGTGCTCATCTGTGCAGCCAACAACAGAACAGTTAGCATGCTTTGCCATGGCGTTAGAACTGGTACACCGTTGTCACTTGCAAAAACAAAATGGCGGCGCCATGGGTGGAAGCATGCAGAATAAGGGGCTGCAATATTATAATAAGGTCCCCTTCCTATGTCACTAGGGCAGTGAAATCTGAGTGCCTTGTTTTTGTTTTTTGTTTTTTTTTTATTCCCACATGCTTGCAGAGAAAGGCTTACCAAAACAAACCTCCTCTCTTCTTTATTTTAAAAACGCTTTTACTATTAAATGAACAGCTACACACATACAGCAGGGTCACCAAATTTGACAAGTCAGTATTACAGGTTACCAAAATCTGTTACCCCTTTCAATTTGACATACATTGTCTTAAGTGCTATCCAAATGCACTCTGTTGACATCTAAACTTCTTAATTTTGTATCCTAGAAAGCATATTTCTCTGATGTGAAGAGCTGCAGATTTAAAGCAGTCACCAAATCCATAAAAACAGAGAGTTTACTAAAATCTGTACCAGCCCCAATGTATGTGGGTTTTACAAATACCAATGAAAGGGATTTAAAAGTGCTTGTGACTTAACGTCGTAACTGCTTTGGATCCTCAACCTGTCCGTCAAACCTCATAACTCTGCCCCGCATCTATCGTAAATAAAGTGCTGCACGCAGTTTTGAGATCTCTGCATGTTTGCAATGCAAAAGTAAATAAAGAACTGATGTCTGAATAAGTACAGTGTTTTATTTACTCAAGAAACATTGTGTCTATATGGCTAATGTTTTTGTTGTTTGTTTGTTTTTTTGTATTTGATTAGCGGAAATGTGTCTTAGTCTGGTATTTCCCATAGTTAAAGCAAGTTTACTGTTTTAAATATTCCACTACATCTATTATATAATTAGATTTTGATGATACAGTTATAAATATGAGGTTTCCGCCTGACAGCGAAATTATGCAAATTTGTTGTTTTATCATCATCATCACCAACAACATCATATATCTACCTGATATATGACCTTATTGTGTTCATACCTGACTTAAGTTCAAGTTCACATTAAATGTGAAATAATCAGCCAGTTCCTCAGCCCTGCCTCTGCTGGTTCTCTTCAGCCCCATGGAATTCCAAGTCATCCGCTGCACTCCATCTCTCCACCCCTTTGGCTCCCTGTGGCTCTCCCTTCCTTCTGGCTCCACCTCAGTCCTCAGTTCCACCAGCTGTGCCTTAGTCCTCAGGCACCTTGGCTCCACCTTGGACACTCGTCAATGTGGCTTCTCTTCGGGTCTCCAGAACCATCAGTGTCGCCCAGTCCCATCTGTTCTTCTTGTGCATCCAGGACTCCAAACAGGATTCTAATATCTAAAGGAAAATAGACTACAAACAAACAGCACTCTCTGTTGGCACTGTATCCTCTAGCCATCTCACTCTCTCTCTCTATGACAAACAATTGGATGTGTGGCAAAAAAAAAAAAAAAATCTATCTGCCATATATTTTTTTCATCCTCAGATGTAGGAAATGTCCTCTCTAAATTCCCATCTGGTATCTATAAGGAAAACCGTCCAGCCAAATTGGGCCTGTATCTTTCAGGATCAGGCGAATGAGTTTTCTTGCTACTATCTTCCACAGACAATTGTTGAAGCGTCTGAATAATCCATTTCCCCTAATATCAGATAAACTGGGGACAATCAGTCACTCCCTCAGATGCAATCTCCGTAATACTTTAGCAAAAGGAGGGGGCTGATTATTTGTGTTGCCTCTGATCATCACTGACTCCAAAATCGACGACCAACCTGGCATCCGTAATACAGATAGTAGCGATAACATACACAGGATAAAAGGCTTTCTGTCACTGCCATGCAAATAGTTGGAAGGCGATATGGCACATCGGCTACTTCATCCAAAAAGCAATTACACCCACTTGTGAGGAGAAACAGAACAGGTGGTTCAGAATACAGTGCTCTTGGGGTTGAAATATGAAACCATTTGTGAATGTAGTTCTCTCACTGTAAAGTTACATGTTGTTATATATTCAATACTTAACGCATATTTGTTAGTGGTGCTTGCTAAGTCAAGCATTCTTATTAAAATTGCATGGGCAACTCATCACGTTGTTTGTGTTTACAGACAGAGGAGAGGTGCGTTCACTGTCTTTGAAAAAAACAGATTAGCAACCAGAATATCACAGGGCCTTAAAGGGTAGGTTCACCCAAAAATGAAAATTATCCCATCATTTACTCACTTTTAAGCAATTCTAGGTGTATATGACTTTTCTTTCAGCCAAACACAATCAGAGTTATATTATGCAATTACCCGGCTCTTCCAAGCTTTATAATGGAAGTGAATGGTACCCTATATTTTGAAGTCTAAAAACATTATAAAAGTAATCCATACGGCTTCAGGGGGTTAATACAGGCCTTCTGAAGCGAAGCGATGCGTATTTATAAAAACAAACAAACAAACAAACAAAAAAAATCCTTATTTATAACTTTATAAACTATAATGACAGGCTTCTAGTAACAGCCGTATGCAAGCGAGTTCTGGCAGAAGAGTGACCTCTGATCCAACATATGACATAGGATGTAGGAGTAGCGTAAGCACAGGTGAGAGTAGACACCTCTCGAGGTGGGCTGGGAAACAAACTTGACATTTCTCTTTAAAAATTCTAATTTTAGACTTATAAAACAATAATTCTTCTTTGTGACCGGTGTTTTGTTTTGCTCTATCCTCTGGGTTTCCACATTCATCAATACGTCATGCGTCGGGTCAGAGGTTACTCTTCTGCGTTACTGGAAGCCAGTTATTATATTTTATAAAGTTCTAAATATGGATATTTTTCTTACAAAAACACATCACTTCACTTCAGAAAGCCTTCATTAACCCCTGGAGCTGCATGGGTTACTTTTATGATGGCTGGATGCACTTTTTGGGGCTTTGAAATATAGGGTACCATTCACTCCCATTATAAAGCTTGGAAGAACCAGGATATTTTGTAATATATCTCCAACTGTGTTTGGCTAAAAGAAGAAAATCATTTACAGTACACCTAGGATGGCTTGGAGGTGAGTAAATGATGGGGTAATTTTCATTTTTGGATGAACTCACTCTTTAAATAGGCTCTTTTGACTTTTATAGATATCTTATTTGATAGAAGAACAGTATTATTTGATAGTTTCAGTATTTATCTTTTACTTTGTCTCTTTTTTTTTTCTCTTTCAACCGCTTGGTCTCACAGTGGAAAGCAGATTTTGCGCATTAAAATCGTAATCTTTCGTTACAGATTTCCAGGTTTCCAAAAAAAAAAAAAAAATAATAATAATAAAAAAAATACATATTACATATGGCGTATGGAATGCCAAATCTGCCAAAATTAAATACATAAATAAATAAATAAATAAATACATAAATAAATATACAAAGAAATGTAAAAATGCAAAAATATATAAATAAATATACAAAGAAGAGCTAAATAAATACTTTTTTTTTTTTTTTTTTTAAATTTATGTATTTCTACATTTCTTTGTCCATAGGGTAATGAGGAGTGCGTTGTTTACCTCAGACATAGCAATCGAGCTCAGAGTAGGTGAGGGCAAATTGTTGAGGCCACAGTGACACCTTGTTGTGTGCCCGAAATAAGACATGTAGCCTACTGATGAACCTGTTAATAGTGGGATGAATGACTTGGATGGCAATATGGCCAAAATCTTACATCACAGTTTAAGTCACATAATAGCACCTTAACTGTACTGTGTAACATGGATAGGCTGCTCTTTATTCTGGACATGACTGTAGAACATCATCTTGTCTGGATTTTTAAAACGTCTGTAGGACAGTTACCAGTAAAATCCAATCAGTGTCAACAATCAGAGCTTCATCAGCAGGGCCGAATTGGGACTCATTTTCAGCCCTGGAGTTTCATGCCTTAGACCGGCCCACTTTAATTCACGACTGACTATATTAAAATAATGTAATTAAAACCTCAGCATATAAGTCTGCAGTAGTGCACTGTTCTCTACAACCTTGTAAATAATTGTATTTTAAAAAATATATTCAAATACCCATGATAGTACAACTGATAGTACAAAAAATGCTAAAATTTGATATATAGTTATTTTTATAGTTATAATAATGATTTTATAATGTGAACCATTGATTAATTATCTAGCCATCTAGTGGCTGTAGTTAAAAATTCATGTTATTTTAATTTTAATTTAATTAAGTGTTTGCTTTCCAGTAGATGGCAGTAATCGTCCACTAAACCCAGGCACATTTTTCATGTCTATCACTATGAATGAAATTTAGAAATGTAATCTTTATTAAAGTGGATTTAACATAAAATTTTGCTATTTTATATAAATGTATATACTTAAATTATTACAAATTGAGGCAAATAAATAACACAAAATATCATAAATCCTACAAAATTGCACAACTTTACAGTAAAATAGTAAAGTAGGCTATTACATTTGTTTAGAAAAAAAAAGATACATGTTACAAAATCACATTTTTCTGTCTGGTTAAGCTAGTTGGACAGAAAAATGAATATTGTTGGCCAATGTGTAATAGCATAGCAAGCCACATAACATAAGTGACATTTTATTATTTGCCTATTATTAGATATGAGTAAGCTGCATACATGCCTTTATCTTTTGCATGTTTTCCCCTCTTCCTTTTTATTTATTTACGTTACTTAAATCGGCCTCCGGTGGCTTAGACCTTTTGCCTTACCATAATAGAGTGCCTCAGGGATGACGCATTTTTGTAGGCAAAATCCGGAAGCAAGTTAGCATTTTACGACTTCCGGTTTCAACGCCGTCAAGTCTATGGGTTTTTGCTAAATCGCCTGAAATAAGGACTGTGGTTAACAAAGCCTCTAAATACTTTCACGTTTTGATCTATGACATAAAACACACCAGTTATAACCCACTTGTGATTTTTTTAAACATTTACTGTGTCTTAAAATCGGCGGTTGCTAACAAATTGCTAAAAGGGACTACTTTCTTTGGCGGAGACTTTAGACATCACCATGATAAACAGGACATTTGGACTGCATTTCTCATGAAAAAGTGGATAAGTATTCATATACAGCACAGATCGTAATCAGCGAGCTCTGGCCACTGCATAAACTCCATAAACTCTGGCCACCCCAGTATGATTTTGCATTGGGTAGGCTACTATTAATTTAAATGCATAGGCTAATGTAAATTCACAAGTTCATGAAGTGAAAGAAAATAAAATGCCACAAAAAAGATAGATTGACTGACGCCACCAGAGTGGCTGTTTCACTGCCAGGGTTGCCAACTCTCACGCATCTGGCGTGACACTCACGCTTTCAGCATCAATCTCACGCTCTCACGCACACGCAAGAAATGTCACGCCAAAATCCATTTTTCTCCCCTCTCAATCCACTTTCTGTTGTTGATGACTAGACCACAGCGTATTAATGACAGGAGTGGAGTTTAAAGTCACATCTCCCTACAACGTTCTCACTGCAGTATTCTCTGATCGTTGATTGGCTGAAAACCTTGCACCTGATACGTCAGTTGCGTGTGAGAAGTTCAGAGAGAGTTCGGAGCATAGGTTCGGAGTCGGAGTCGGCACGTGTGAAAGTTTGGAAGACAATCAAGGTAAGCAAATAATAAAATGGTGAGCCTTGTCACTACAGATGTAGCCTTACCTAATCAGTCTGTGTGCCGAGACTAAGTTACAGACTTCAACTATAGTTGAAAATGTTGTCTGACGTGCGTTATGATGTGGGCTAGCTAAATTGCTCAATAAAATAGTCTCATGTAGGGTCCGAAATTAACACCCGCCAAGCGCCAAATGCGGGTAGATTTTCCGTTTGGCGAGCAAATCTCAAAAGGCTATCCGCCACACTGGCGGGTTAATGTTCATACCAAAATATGAAATTTTCAGCGCGCACGAGCAGAGAGAGAGAGAGAGAGAGAGAGCCCCAGCCGCGCGCGCGCACTCAATATAAAGAGCGGCCAAAGCGTCAAGCTTCCCCGTACTTTTTGACAAGCGTCTTTGACAAAGCGGCCAGAGCTTCTTTGCAGCTCAAGTCGGTGGCGGCGTGTACGTACAGTTAACGCTCTATTTGTTGAGGGCGCTGAGGAAAAAGGATATGTGAAGCTCCTGCCACTGGAAGAAACGGTCGCGCACCCATCAAAGCTGCGCAGAACGTCTTCAGCACTCCCGGATCGTGCACACTCCGCCGCTGGCCAGGCTGCTTCTGCTTTACACAACATATGGCCGTTATTTTCTCGAGAAAATGAGTTTTTCTCATAGCGTTTGCAACGCAATACTCGTTCCCCTATTTCTCAGGGAACCGAGGTTACGTAAGTAACCGAGTACGTTATATACGTTTTGTTACATAACATATGACAACTTTAGCACATTTATCAGCTATACATTCATTCAGTGTTTTCCATTAATGACCCTCTGCTGCTGCCACCGTTTCATAATGAACTGAAAATTTAAAACATACTTTGCCAACGAACTAAAATCGAAACTGTGATATTGCTTTGTGCCTTTTATAAAACAGCAAAAGACAGTGATTAAGTACAGTCTGTCTGTGCTGCGTGTTTTAAAGAGAAGTGAGCGCATTTGTGCACGCAATCAGCTGGTGATCTGGTGATCAAAATAAAAGCTCAAGGATTTATCTTTTTAAAAGAAATGAGTACAAAAGTATTGCAAAAAAAAAATAAAAAATGTTTGAACCCTTTTTTAATGCTCAGGTACAAGTCAATGCTGTTTCTTTGTTCAATTTGCACACTGTTCATGGGTTGAAGCTCTTAATTTTGAGTTTATAGAGTGCACCAGATGCATTGATGCATTTAACCTTCAAATGTACAAAATTTTCTTCCGGGGTGGCATGCCCCAGGACCCCCCTAGCGGAGGTACATCCAACAAAGTTTTACAAATTACAGTGGCAAATAATGTACATTTTCCGAACAACAATACGACAACAAAAGCTCCTTTCATGTTCGTAAAGCTATTAATAGAAAATTTCTTTGGACAAATATAGATTTGGACTAAGCCCCGAATGTTTACAATGTCTGGCTCTGCCCCTGTCAGATAACAAAAAATAAAATAAATTATTTCACCCCAATGATACTAAGTAAACATGGACTGACATTGATTTTTAAAATTAGGGTTACCAAACATTTTCTCCGTGCACACACACAAACTGAAATTTTGACAAAGTCTCACTCCAGCCAAAGTCCCAAAGTTGGCAACCCTGTTCACTGCCACCAAGAGTCTTAATAGTAATGTCTACAGACCTGAATTTCAAATGTTATTTATACTGTGAAGATGGTAGGTTAGGGGTGTGCGATATATTTAGTCTACGATTTTATCATAATTATTGTTTTAACGATGCACAATCGATCTGACATCCCTGTATGTGATGTTGTCTTGTAGATTAGACTAGTGTCGGTGCGCATTTAGAGTGCACGCTTTCACTGTGTTAATAAATATCATATGAAGAGTGCCGTTTTTCTCTAGATATCAGCATAACAAATGTTATATATATTTTATTCATGTTTACATTTTAGACATCATTGCCTGTTTCTGCACAATTTCGCCAACGGATATAGTTCAGATCAAATCCAGAGCATTGTATTGCGTCCCTGAGCAACAAATGGCGCTGTTTCTTTACTAAATGAATCAGCTTTTTGAATGAATAAGTTGAATCAATGAAAATTGGAAAAGTTAGGCTACAAGTGACGACGAGGGAGCTTCAGTTGAACAACAGTGAACTGCGGTCAGATGAGATGTTGTCAGACTATGTCAGTAAAATACAGAAAAATGAACAGGTCCAATCAGCTGTTATTCTGTGCTCGCGGCGCGCACTCAAGAATTGCATGCGCAAATGCGCCGGCGCGCACTGCATAATTACTTTATTATAGCTTAAATAAAGCCCAAAAGAATACTAGCAATGACCGTCATTGCTCTGTTGTAAGTTAAGTCATGAAATTACCACACATGCGAATCGCGATTAAAGCTGCCTCAAAACTGTGAATGCATGTATTTGTTAACATGGTTTTAAAGCTATTGTTATCCAATTTGTTGGCTTTAAAACGTCTTAAAAATGCACATATGTACACCAGAGAAATCTAAATTTTCTCGGGGGAGTATGCCCCCGAACCCCCTAGCAAACTATATTTTATGACCTCTGTAATTGTGAAACCATCATGAAATCTGAGGTAAATGTGTATTTCTACAAATGTCCACACTTTTTGACTAAAATGATGTAGGTAAGTGTAAGCAAATATATATATATATATATATATATATATATATATATATATATATATATATATATAATATATATAATATATATATTATTTATTTATTTATTTTTATTTTTTGCCACCCCAAGAATTGCTGTGGCCTCGTCTGGCCACCCCTATTAAAATTTTCTGGGGGGCAACTGCACACACATGCTTCGCCCTCACCTACTCCAAGCTCTCTTGCTATGTCTGAGGTAAACCACACCCTCCTCATTACTCTACAGACAAAGAAATGTAGAAATACATAAATGTGAAAATAAAGAAATGTACAAATTAATAAATGTGTAAATGAACAGATATGAAAATAAATACATAAATGAATAAATGTGGAAATAAAAGAAAAGTAGATAAATGAAAAAAAAATAAAATATACAAAAGTTAATAAATGTATATATATTTTGCTTTTCTTTGTATATTTATTTAATTTATTTATTTATCATAATTATAAATAATTATACTATAAACTTTTCTAGTTTGATTTAGGTTTAACATCATAAGCTGAACACAATCTTTCCATTACTTTTCAAACGTTTTAAAATTGATCATCTGAGTGGTTCAGCGGGTGGTATTTAAAGACATGGTGGGCTGTATGCAGCCCGCGGGCCGCCAGTTGCCGATCCCTGCTATAGAGCTTCTGCAACTTAAACTTTCTCACAAACGCAGAAAATATAAGGGTAAAGAGGCCGATCCCACTGAGTGTGTGGACTGGGTATTTTTTTCTTTTGATGTGAAGAACTGGGACAGCAATGCAGAACTGGCCCAGATGTAATGTCTATGCATGCTTGAGAAAATGCAAGTTGGCATAACTGTGTTCATGTACGGGCGAGAGCAACTCAAGAGATTTCTTTATTTGGGTTGAGCTGAAAGATATCAAAAATGGATATCAAACCCCTTTTGCTCAAGTCAGGGGAGATCAAGACAGTCACTGAAATTAGCATTGGCACTTTTAATGTGTATACCAGGTTTTCCGCATTGGTATTTAAAAGCATAAAAAGTGAGTTATTTGAAAATTGAGACAATAAAAGGCTTTAAAATCATAAAATGTAATTCCTACACACATTATTTTTAGATAGTTTTGAAGAAAAAAATATTTTAACAATTTATTCTGAATATAGCCTTCATCATAAAATATAATATAGGAGGAAAGTTTGAGTGGACAAAGACTCTCCAAGGATCACACCTGGAGAATTGCAGAGATTAGTTGAGTTTTGAGTCTCAGAAAGCCAAAAAAAAAAAAAAAAATATCAAACAGCACCTACATCCCCACAAGTTGTTTGGGAGGGTTTCAAGAAAAGTCCTCTGCTCTCATCCAGAAACAATCTCCAGCAATGAGTAAAACCAAAGAATATAGTTCTGATGTGCAGCAAAAGATTCTTGAGCTTCACAAAATAGAAAATGGCTATAAGAAAATAGCTAAAGCATTAAAATCCCCATTTCCACCATCAGGGCAATAATTAAGAAGTTCGAATTGACTAAGGATGTTACAAATCTGTCTGGAAGACATGTGTCTAAATCGTCCTAATACACGGTGAGGAGGAAAGTTTGAGTGGACAAAGACTCTCCAAGGATCCCAGCTGGAGAATTGCAGAGATTAGTTGAGTCTTGAGTCTCAGAAAGCCTAAAAAAAAAAGATCAAACAGCACTTACATCCCCACAAGTTGTTCGGGAGGGTTTCAAGAAAAGTCCTCTGCTCTCATCCAGAAAAAATCTCCAGCATATTCAGTTGTCAGACAAGACTGGAACTTCAAACGGGACTGGCTTCTATGGTCAGATGAAACTTTTAAAAAAAGAGCTTTTTTGGCAGCAAACCCACCAGATGGATTTGGTGCACACATGGATAAAAAGAACCCCATGTCCATGGTTAAATTTATTGCTGGATCTTTAATGTTGTGGGCCTATTTTTCTGATGGAGGTCCTGGACATCTTGATCAGATACATGGATATCATGGATTCTATCAAATACTAACAGATAAAAAATCAAAACCTGACCGCTTCTGCTAGAAATCCTATAATGGGCCATGATTGGATCTTCCATCAGGACAATGATCCAAAACAAACATCAAAACCAACACAAAAACGTGTCACTGGACACAAAATAATGCTTCTGCAATGGCCATCCCAGTCCCCTGACCTGAAACCTAAAGAAAATGAGTGGAGTGAACTGAAGAGAAGAAGCACCAATATGGAGCCGGGAATCCGAAGGATCTGGAGAGATTCTGCATGAAGGAATGATCGCTGATCTCTTGTCAGGTGTTCTCCAAACTCATCAGGAATTATAGGTGAAGACTCAGAGCTGTTATCTTGGCAAAAGGAGGTTGCAAAAAATATTGAATAAAAGAGTGCCATTAATTGTGCTTAGTGTGTTTTGGAGAAAAACATTTATTTCCCCCCAACTTTCAATTATTTTCCTTTAATGAAAGGTTATATTTTTGCTAATTAACAATGCAGATTTATTTTTATAGTCATCTTTGATCATATTTACCAAGGGTGCCAATAATTTTGACCACCACTGTATAAGTTTCCTCAGTAACACAAAAGTACTGTTTGCATTTTCTCTGCATTTAGAGCTGCAGTTTGTCTACAAACACATGGGAAATATCACTGTAAAGATATTTAGTATGTAAAAGCAACGAAAGTGGTTTCTATAGACATATTTCATGTAATCTATTGCTCTAAACATTAACCAACAATGTGTATGCACACATATTTCATCATGTCTTCATCAAATGAAATCAAATGCAAATACTGTGCTCAGCATAAATAAGTGCACTCCCTTTGAAAAGTAACATTTTAAACAATATCTCAATGAAAACAAAACCATTTCGAAAATGTTTTATATAACATCTGTTTAACTTATAACATGAAAGTAAGGTAATAATATAACTTAGTATAACTTAACTTAATAATATAACTTAACATAACTTAATTTAATTTTCAGTTTTACTCAAATTAGAGTGATGCAAAAATTAGTACACCCTACTGAAAGTCTCTGGAGCAAAGCTAAATTTTAGAAGAATTCCCCCACAGGTGTGTCAAATTATTCATTACACAATTATTTGTTACACACTCAGAGCCCTCTCCCCGGTCAGCACGCCAAATACGTTTACCAATTAATTTATCTGACTTATTTGTAAGTGTGAACTCATGAAAAGGGTGTTAAAACCCCTTCACATTTAATGCTGTCAGCAATGGCACCACATGGAAAAGAAATGTCACAAGACCTGAGATTTTATTTTATTTTTTACACCAGAATGGTGAAGGCTACAATAAGATCAGCAAAGCTTTACTCATCAGTCAGAATACTGTAGGAAAAGTGGTACAAAAATTTTAAAAAAGATGGAAATGCAACCATCTCACAGAGACATCCAGGTCATCCACGGAAGTTAACACCTCGACAGGAGCGTCTTCTGATGAGAAGAGTTGAAGAAAATTGGCATGTAAGTTCACTGCAGCTATCTAAAGAAGTAGAAAGCCAAACTATTTCCCGTGACACAATACGGCGTACACTGCAGAGGAATGGCATGCATGGGTGCCGTCCATGAAAGAAGCCATTTGTTAACATTAGTTAACTACATTATTTAACATGAATTTACAATGAAAAATACTTCAAAAACATTTATTTATCTTAGTTATTGTTAAAGGTGCAGTAAGGGCTGTCATCCCTTCATTGCTGTGCTCCTAAAATAACGAACAGGCTATGCAACACAAGCAACCACATAAAGCTGGTGCATCAGATTATACACCTTGCTCAAATGTGGAAAAATAAGTTGTGACTCAATAACAACAACAACAGCATACAATATCTTGGTTGTGTAAAATGGCGAAAGTATAATAATAATTAAAACAACAACAACAACAAAAACAATGTTACTCATATATTGAGCAGGAACAAAGTAACCTCGGCATCTCGCTTTCTAATGTCTCTCGAGTGCTGGTAAGCTTATCTAATATTAATGCGGGTCTTGGCACTTGTCTGATTGTAACCCTTCTTCTTTCAATTATATTCCTCTGACCTTTTCCTCATTGGTAATATCTCCCCTATCATGAATGCTTACACCTCCTATTGCTGATTGGCTACAAGAGTGTTTTGGTGCTCTGTGGATCAGTCCAATCCACTTTTTTTCTTCTTCTTCTTCTATTTACACAGCCAGAACAATGTACAAATATTTCATGAATGAAGATTTTAAAAGCATAATATGACATTTGGCTGTTTTTGTCTGTTGTAAGTTTGAATTTAAAATGTTTTTGATTTTAACATAGTCTATTTTTAAATGTTTGTTCACTTGTGTGAGCAACGTAATATATAACGTTAAATCTAAAGTATTATATAAATATAAAATAATGACTTGAACAAAACGTTTAAATGTAGTGCATTAAAGGGGACCTATTATGCAAAATTCACTTTTGCATGGTGTTTGGACATGTGTTGGCAGTGTGTGTGCACAACCACCCTATAGTGATCAAAATCCACCCACTCCTTTTTTTTTTTAATCCCCATAAATCATAAGCAGTGTCTCAGAACAAACCGTTTCCAGATCCCTGGCAGTTTGAGGTCACAAAAGCCACAGGCCACGCCCACGAATGTTGACAGACATATATTATAATCATCACATTAGAATGATTTCTGAAGGATCATGTGACACTGAAGACTGGAGTAATGATGCTGAAAATTCAGCTTTGATCACAGGAATAAATTACTTTATAAAATATATTCAAACAGAAAATAGTTATTTTAAATTGTAATAATATTTCACAATATTACTGTTTTTACTGTATTTTAATTAAATAAATGCAGCCTTGATGAGCAGATGAAACTTTTTTAAACGATTTTCTGGCTCAGAACGCATGCCCAAACTATTTAATGCTTAGCATTGCTGTTCAACATAAAAATGTTAGTCCAGAAAACTTTGTTTGTGTAGCTATGACATTTTGTTGAATTTTGTTGGACTAACATTTTTTTTTACAGTGTATAAGAGAATCGCAAAGCTGACAAGCCATGTTCAGTAACAATTTTTGGATTTTAAATAAAAATAAGTAAATGTAGTGTCTGTGATATACAGCCACGGATCAGTTGCTCACTGCAAACTCGGCATATGTGAAAGCACAATAGCATGTGCTGCTCCTGCATCGCATAATGCAACACACACCACATACACACTGCAAACGGAGTATGTGAAAAGTCATTATTCTCTGGAAATGAAGATGATGCTGAGCTTCCCACTGTAATGGTGTGTGCTCATGCTAAATCAGATTCAGAGTTGACAGCCATGCTTTCCTGTGTTGCTGTGCACTCAGTCTCATTCTGAGCTTTCGTGGCTGGTGTCTGGGGGCACAGTGCGACACACCTTGCCCTGCCCTGCGCCTTTTTTCCCAGATGTGCATGGAAAACTTGGCTGTATGGAGGCAAATTGGGGCCAAAATATGGGACACCAAAAGTATGCCCTGCATACAAGGCCAAAGCACTCTTAATGCACGAGGGTAGTTCTAAGCTGAGGTTGAGCAGCGCACAAAGACTGACCATGATTAAAGTCACAGTGCTGGCCCTCGGCCAGATGATGTCCACCTTGGTGGCCCAGAAGTGCCCCCTGGCTAAACCTCGCAGAGGTGCGAGATGTCATCCCTCTGAAGGAGGAAACAGAGACATCATGTCCCATCACCATAGTTGCTGTACCACCGCTGAGGGGCTCGGCCTCTTAGCGAAAACCTGAATATACAGTACATTGCACCTGCTGCCTATTTATACCCACGCTGCAGGGAGTGGCAGTCAGATGCAAAACATCTCATGCCAGTGTGTATTGGCTTGTTTAGTTACACTCAAAGTAGATTGGTCTCTCTAGGGAGATTCCCAATTCGTCGGCGGACGTCTCCATTCCCCCTTTCAGGGAACGAGGGTTACATGTGTAACCGAAACGTTTTCTTTACATTAGCATTGTTTTGGACTGACTGAATGAATTTGCTTTCTGAATCATTGAACTGAAAACTTTCCAGGAGTATAGTGAAACAGAGAAGCAAAATCTGCTTATTAAAGGGTTAGAATAGAAATTTCAGCCTACCAGGGTTATAGGTGTTTGCACAATTGCAGATGCTCGGTGTGATAAACTCCCGACTCCCAAGATCATCTAATTGCGTGACGTAACTTCCGTTAATGTCGCAATTTCACGTGCTTCAGTAATTTATTTTCTTTCAATTATTCCACATAGAATTAATTGCACACGTTACAAAAGTTGTGCTAACACTTTACAAGGTTCCATTTGTTAACATTAGTTAACCAGTTAACATGACCTAATAATGAAAAACGCTTCTAAAACATTTATTAATGTAAGTTAATGTTAATTTGAACATTTTCTACATTATTAAAATCCAACGTTGTATCTAGTAATATTATTTCATGACCTGAGCTAACATGAACTAACATTGAACAGTCACATGTTTAGCTTTATTTATTAACTTTAACAAAGATTAATAAATACTGTAACAAATGTATTCCCTATTGTTCATGTTAGGTAATGCATTAACTAACGTTAACAAATGGGACCTTACTGTAAAGTTTTTATTATTTTATTATATATTAGTTTTATTATTTATTGTTAGTCAGTTTTTGTTAACTATAATAACCCTGACAGAAGTTAGCAACACTGATGATGTGACACCACAGAAGCAATTCCAAATATCTGTACTCACTTTGTAGTGAATGATTTGATGGTCCAGCACAGCTGTTAATCCACAAAAGCACTGTAATTTACATTTATTTAATCATTTCTTACAAGTTGGTGATTTTTTTTCTAGCCTTCTGGGCTCAGAGCTGCTGGTGGGCTCTTTGTAGCATGCAGCTGTGAGGAATGGCAGATGGAGTCATCTCACTGACAGTTTGGCAAGACCGTATGTAGAAGGGGTTGTTTTTCATTGTGTTCTTGTCAGGGTACTGCCCTCCTACACAGAACCTATACATCAGACTCCCACTATGAACCACAGATCTCACACCCGGCTGATGAACGCCTCAGTTTAAAGAGAATACTGACTTACTGCTGAGGAACCCTGACTAGCTGCACATCATCTGCTCGTAGTTTCTCCAACAACTGTTTTGTGAAAAAGACTTCAGCTCAAGCTGAACATTTATATACAGTATATTTTGTAAAATATAAAAGATCCAGAGAAGACAGCTTGTGGTTTTTACTAAAACTAACATTTTTCAGGGTTTTTGTTATGTGTGTAAAAATCACATTGAAAACTCTTTAAAACTTTTTACCATGAATTCTGCATGCTTCTACTACTTTTCCAATTAATTTTATTTTTATAGATTACTTTTTTTTCTTTTTTACACAGATTGAACATGTCCTTTATATGAGTCAAGCTAAGGGGCAATTAAAATGTAACCAATCATGTAAAAATCTTTTTCAGTGGAAAATGAACATTTTTATCAAACTTTGATAATTGCCTTAATCTTTTAAACAACTTTGAAGATAGTTATCAAACTATATTTTATAAAAGTCACCTGTCAAGTTTATTATATATATTACATCACCATATGAGAGTCAAATTGTACAACTACAGGGACTCATCTCAAAACCACTCGATGTTCACTAACTCTGCAAAGTTTTCAGTTGGATTGGTGTTTATTCTCTTTAGCATGCAGTGTGAAGTATTTCACTCATTTCCCTGATCATTATGATTAAATTTTCAGCAAGTGAAGAACCAATATATCTCATGTATGTTGTGTATTTTGCACATTATCATCTCTGACAGGCATGTTGAAGATGCTCAGGCTGTATGATTTTGTTGTAAAAAGAATCACATTGAATCAGTCTTGATCCAAAACCACCGTGTTCTCTTTTATTTCACGCACCTCTATCTTCAGCCATGCCTAATGACGTCATTCACATGAGGCCGTGACTTAAAGTGAAACCACACATCATGCTACACAGGCTGCCATTTTCTCCCTCTTCTTGGAAAGCGATTATGCATTGAAAGGAAATGGATGTACTGTGTTGTGCACATTATTTTTTGAGAAACATCGATGTTGTGATACTTAAATGATGTGGATTTGAAAACAGATGATTCATAAGAAAAATAATTATTTATTGCTTAGCCGACAAGATTTCAGTGAAGTGATTCAAAATTAAAATGATTAAAATGCCTCGATCTTGAGTAAATATGGAAACGGCATTGGCTAATATGCTGCATAATTTAAATAAAGAATTTCATGTTCCCAGTTTAATAACCGCTGTGCTAGACTACTGACTTTAAATGAATCTCACCCTTCTTAACACACATTGCATCTGGTATGTGAATGGTAGAGCATTATGGTTATGAATGGCTTGTGGCTCATAAAGCCTCTCTAGGTCACACTGTGTGAGACAGGAAGTTAGCTGTCATATGACTAGTGGTGTGATGGATTGCTCTATAGATTGTTCTGAACCTTTTTGAAGGAGTCTGGGAGATCCAAACTGCTCTGAGAGTCTTTTTAGCGGTCAAGCTTTGTGAGTTGACCTCTCACTGTATATCTTATGCTACCAGTATTTTGACCTTGGAAATAGTGACATAAAAGCTGTATTTGACAGAGAGCTGACAGCGGACTAAGGCGTGCACTTGAGCCTAAATGATCTAGCATAGCTCAGGCCACAAGGATGGCCTGTAAATTATTAATAAACTTTATCTCATTCCAACTCTGTTGCGGAGGCTTATTGAAATGCGCTGACTGTAACAAAAGAAAACTCGCCGACTCAGTGTGTCAGCTGCCTGAAGTTCAATATTTAGTAAAGTTTGATTAACTCTATACGACAGTCAGAATATTAAGAAGCTAAATAGATTAAAACTCTATCTGAAGAAACTTTAAATTGTTGCTCATGCACCTCAGGAACAGTCCCGTCGATGTATCATGTTGTTCCTGTAGCTCAACTTGTAGAGCATAGTGCTAGCAATGGGAAAAATTTCTTTGCATGTAACACTCAAAATTACCTGAGATAATATAATGTTAAATACAGTGATTTAAGGTTTTAACATCCTGAACA
This sequence comes from Chanodichthys erythropterus, assembly GCF_024489055.1. Taxonomy (NCBI): domain Eukaryota; kingdom Metazoa; phylum Chordata; class Actinopteri; order Cypriniformes; family Xenocyprididae; genus Chanodichthys; species Chanodichthys erythropterus. The sequence continues at coordinate 24,308,686 of NC_090227.1, forward strand.
AGAGAAGGTCTAGGTGGAGAGGACCATAACAAGGCCATCATGGCCTTTCTGAGATGGGATCATTTCATAGGCTTATGCATTTTTGATCATGATCTAAGAGTAATTGGATTAACTAAAGTGTCATTTGTGTTGCAGTGAAGGTTGGACCCGGACAAATCCACTCGAGACCTCATTAGCCCTTTCTATGTTCCTCTTTACTTTGTGTTAGACATGAAACGCATAAGTTCATCAGGCTTCTGAGGACAAATGAATATGGAAATTGTTTAAAAAAAAAAGGAGAAGGGGGGACAAAGATTGACTAAGAATTTGAACCTCTGTCAAGGACAATACCTCATCTGACACAGTTGTTTGTACATTTTTCATTTGTACATATATGTAACCATGGTTCCCTGAAAAGGGAATGAGATGCTGCCTCAAAACACTGTGGGAACGCCTCTGCGTGATTGCATCGTGAACCACGTATGGAATCAGTCCAATGGCGTAAAGGAAAGTCATGGGGGTGACGTCATTGACCAAGAAACTGTAAAGCATACCCAGACCAAACAGTGTTAGCTTCTGATAAACTGAAGCAAGTAGATCACAGACATGCCAGGAGTATGGCAGGGTGATGCAGCGTCTTGTTCTCTTTTCAGGGAACCATGGTTACATACATAACCGAGATGTTCCATTTTAAGGGAACGAAAAGCTGTGGGAGTGCTATACCCACGCCACTGTACAAGCAATTACCTGTCCGTGTGTAAGGCTTGATTTTCCTGCTAAACAAAAACTGAGATAAAGCGTCCTGCAATAAAGTAATAAAACTTTAATCTGGAAAGAAGATCTCAAAGAAGTAGCAATGGACAACACCTTGCCCCCAATCCAAAAGGACAACGCCTCCCCCCACCACACCCACACCCACACACACAAACTCTCCTTCCCCCTGCCTCAAGTCACTGAAAGTTATTCAAAACATATAATGTAACTTGTGTATCTATTGTTTTTCCCTTTTCATGTTTGGTATCATTTAATTTGTCTCAGTGCGATTGGTAAAACGGTCTCAATTTCATAGCAGTCACTAGAATTATGAAGAAGATGGAAAATTAAGGAAAATTCTGTCCTCTTTTTGGGTGGTTTCTCTTCTCCTCTCCCCCAAAACAGGTGTTGGTGTAATAAACATTTACGATCCTTTTGTTCTGGTTCTGGTATAAAAGGTAAAGAGCAAAGCAGTCAGGGGGGATCATCTGTAGGAGAGGCCCCCCAGAGATGGGTGAATGTCTGAGGACATTCACCCATCCCTGTGTATATGCATTTCTTTGAGTAATCAATGTTATGCATTTATCATTTCTGAATTGGCTTCTAATTGTCTAATTGTAATGTAATTGGCATGATATATTTTTACTTGACAAATAAAATGTTATATTTGGTTGATTCTGTATTATTCTTAATCCATTATTTCTAGTAGATCAAAGCGAAGGTATTACCTCAAATCTGTGTTCAGGATTGTTCATACAAAAGGTTTAATAGATGGAGCATAGGGTACGTCAATTAAGTCCATTTCGATTTCTGACAATCACTGCCTTAAATAAGTTGCAGTTTTCGTAAATATATCAAAACTATGCTTTTTGTTACGAGTAAGCAGAGCGCGACCGACTTAAAGGTAGATATTTACCCTGCATCCAATGTTTAAGGTCAGACTGACGAGTTTGTGTCCGGGAAGAGTGCTCAAATCGGCCGAAGTAACTCTTCTAAAGCGATACTGGGACTGCAGTGAACGAAATAATTGAAGATATAAGGTAATCAGAATAATCGAATATCTAAATTAATACATAACAAATGATTAATTTCTAATTGGAGACACAACCCTTAGAATAAGAATCATTTGAAATTGGAGTCAGATTAAACGAGTGAAATTAAGTGAACTTCACAGAGACGCTGAAAAGGCATACACGCTTAAATCTTCCCCGTCCTGTGGGAAACCGTCATTGGACCTATTAGGCGGGCCTTACACGTGTGAAATTGTATGTGCACACTAAGATGAAAGCACTTGCGCCCCTGGAGCAGAGCCAAAGTCAAGGTCATAAAACCTCATGAAAGTATGCAGCGAGGACCAACTTGCACCCCTGGAGTAGAGCTGAGGTCAAGCTCCTAAAACCTCACAAATGTGTGGCGAGGACCAGCCTGCCACATCAAACACATCTTGGAGGGAAACTCCTGACAGTAATGCTTTAGAAGCAGCATAGAGTGGGCCTGTACAGCCAAAAGTGAAGGCTGACCAGACGACTCGTAAGAAAGTGAGATGGACTTGACCACCCACTTGCTCATCCTCTGCTTAGATGCTGGGCACCCCTTCCTGGGGTTTCAGACTTTCTCCACTGGGCAGCTCTGTGGACGTAAACATCTAAGGCTCTTACTGGGCAGAGCAGATTTAGTTTCTTTTGATCTGATATCCTGAAGGGAGGAGGACAAAAGGCCTGCAGTACGATAGGTCTTATAGTAGGAACCTTCGGAACATAGCAAGGTCTAGGGTGAAGAAAAGCTTTAACCATACCAGGCATAAATTCCAAGCACAAGGGAGAAACCGAGAGGGCTGTTATGTCTGCAGTTCTTTTGAGAGACGAGATAGCGAGGAGAAAAAATAGTTTTCAGAATGAGAAACTTCTCAGAAACGTCCTCAAAAACTTGAAACTTGAAGGGTAGCCAAAGAAAAGGTCATCTAATACAATGGCCAGGTCAAAGGCCGACACCCCCGTGTGGACTGCAGGTCTAAGTCTCAAGGTGCCACGAAAGAAACAGGTAACTAGAGGGTGTTTCCCCAAAGACACAACCAAAGGAGTATGGCAAGCAGCTATGGCCCCCACATACACCTGCAAAGAATCGCTCCTGTAGGAACTCTAGCACTACACCCTCTGGGCAGTTAACACTCTTCTTGGCATTTTCTTATGTAGGTGAGAATGAAATCTCGATGTCAAAACACCAGATGCTCCGACTGAGCTAGAATCAAACAATCGTAGATATAGTTTAGTATGTTGATGCCCTGGAGTCGCAGCTGAGCCAGAGCTGTATCAACACACTTTGTGAAAATGTGAGCTGACAAAGCTAGGCTGAAAGGAAGAACTTGATATTAGTACTCTTCAAAAGAACAAAAGAAACATGAATAAGCATGACAGACAAAAGAAGACAGACAGACAAAAGAAACATGACTTATTCATGTTTCTTTATATTTATTTTTTTTATTAAACACTGTGGTGCATGTAACTGTAGAACATGTAACAAAAACACGTGTATTTCATGTATTTAACATTGTACATTAACATTACATTGAAGGTTGAAATGGCCAGTGTACCCTTCTGTGCCTCCGCTGCTCAGTTGTGCCATTGTGATTTAATGTGCTGAATAATATAATTTTCCTCACCGTGTCCGATATTAAAATAAGTGTGAGACACTTTGCAAAAGGTGTGGCCATTGTTGATATGGCTTCGAGAGAAATTTAATTCTTCCCTCCAGCAGTTGTTAAATTTACATGTTTATTTAGTTTTTTTCACCAGAACACCAATGAGTCTTCTCCTCCCATTTCTACCAGTGATGCTTGATTCAACTTCCCGCGTCTACTACCTGCACAGATATCAACAGCGCAACCAAGTTTTAGTTTGCCAGGTTGAGGTCACAAATGGGTTGAAATTTGTATTTGTATGACGATTGTGTGAGTAGAATGTGTTCCATTTGAGATCTGGCAACTGGACAACCTGGAAATAATATATTTATGTGATTATTCATATAATGAGTTTTGGGCCATACAAATTAACCTAGGAGAAATAATCCTTATAATCAATGTAATCCTTGTGTTTTCTGTCATTCATGGCAAAGTATCACACTACATTTCTGAGCACTCTCCCTCTGGTTACCCATGGTTTCCTGTATTTCCCTGTTTGCCTGTCTCATGAACCTTGTTTTATGTTTGGACTGTTTGCCCATGTGTTTGACCAATCACCTGTTTTATGGATTATGATTCTGGATGCCTAATTCAGCTGCATTTGGATATTCAACCTGTCAGAGCAGTTTGTGATACATACATAAAATTCTTGCTATATACTTTTGTGTGTGTGTGTGAAATACTTGCTATATTTTAAGCTTCGGAGCGTTACGAATGTTCTGTGTCGATTTATGATTTGGATTGCCTGCCAAACTGCTGAAATCATGTGACTTTGGTGCTCCGAACTGCTGATTCAACACAAAAGATTCATAACGCTCTGAAGCTTCATGAAGCAGTGTTTTGAAATCGGCCATCACTATAGAAGTCATTATTTTGCTTTTTTGATGCACCAAAAACGTTCTCGTTGCTTTATAGTATTAATATTGAACCACTGTACTCACATGAACTGATTTAAAAATGTTTTTAGAACATTAATGGATCTTGAGAGAGGAAGTGTCATTGCTGGATATGCAGGCCTCACTGAGCCATCGGATTTCAACAAAAACATCTTAATTAGCATCCCGAAGATTAACGAAGGTCTTACGGGTGTGGGTATGGTGTAATAAATAAAATATTTTAATTTTTGGGTGAACTAATTGAATGATTTAAAAATATTGAATGCTAAAGTGGGAAAGCTGTTTAGTGAAACCATTTCACACTAAATAACTTGTTTCAGCTAAGGACTTGGTTCTGCATGTGAGAGGTGTGCCACACACAAAAACACCCAAACACATGCTCATTAGCATGTTCTTTGTTGCTCTTGACATGTCAGCCGCAGCTCAGTGACTGTCTGAGCACCTGAAACAATCCATCAATTGCTGCTCTCCTGTGATCTTGCCGTAAGACCTTGTCAGCCATAGATATAAAGCACTGAGCATGCTAACTAGCTCTGAATGGAATTAACCGCATCCCACAATTTCTCAGTGACAGATACGCTGATTTAATCCCCCTCTCTGCCACCTGTCCCCCTGAAGCCTGTCACTTTTTCTTTCCACCACCCTAATCACTGGAGTAAACTGTTGCACACTGGTGTTGTTGTTTTTTTATTTTTTGTTTTTTGAGCCATTCAAAGATAAACATCTGAGATGAAGATAATATATACAATACACTACTGTTCAAATGTTTGTGGTCAGTAAATTGTTTCTTAATACTTTTCTTTAGCAAGATCACATAAAATTGATCATTACTGACAGTAAAGACATTTATTATTATTATTATTATTATTATTGTTATTATCAATATTATTAAAACATTTCCATTTCAAATAAATGCTGTCTTTCTATTCGTCAAAAGAGTATATATATATATATATATATATATATATATATATATATATATATATATATATATATATATATATATATATTATATCCCCTTAACCCTTGAAAGGAAATTTATGACTTGACCTACAGCAAGAAAGCTATACCAAACACAGGTAATGCCACACTCTTTCTTTCTCTTTTGCTCTCATATTACTCTACCAAAGTCCCTTTAAAGCAAAGAAATTTCATTCGACAGCCATCTTTGAAATGCATCTTGGGCAGCTAGATTTCAGTAATGCAAGTACAGCTCCTATCTCTTTGAAGGAAGAAACATCAAATTAGAGTTGGGGTACTTGAACTTGAATGAACTCAATTATGAATGAACTTGTGCTCAGACGCACTCGGGTGGACTTGTACTCGAACTTGACACGGATTCTGACATTTTGGACTTTTTTTACTGATTACAGTCAAATCCAAGCCATGTGTAAAGTCAAAAAATAAAAGTAACAACATAAAATTAAGACATTAATAAACATCTCCCACTCACACTCAGTTGGTTAGGGAGTACCAACACTACATCAAATTCTCCAAAGCTGTTCACCAAGCTGATTTAATTTCATATTTGAAATCACCAATTAAATCTGACAACAACTGTCTCATAAACTGATTCTAAATGCTCAAAACATGACAAAAAAAATGCATTATAATTTGGTTAGTTCCAGTCCTTGATTCGGATTGGTCAACAGCTGTGTTTTATTCACAATAAATGCTGGCTATGTTTGCTTCACCCAACGGTTTTATGTATCACTGCACAACACCCTTAGCAACCACCATTAGCAACGTAAACATATGTTTGTTCTAATTGATACTGTTCACTTAAGTTAGTATTACCTGCATCTATATAGCATTTTCCTCCAGGTCAGTCCTATTGTCACGATCACCATCTGTTCTGGCATGTTCTTGTTCACTCCCGACTCCATTTCCCATAATCCTCCCTTGCCTATCACATGCACTCACTCCACCAATCACCTGTTGCCACATACAGCCTAGCACACATTACCAATCATCACACCCAGCTACAGCTCATGATCTGGACTATTTAGGACTCTCACTCACACACACATTGCGAGGTCTTGTTTTACATTGTGTGTATTTCTGAGCGCTATTCCCTGTCTGCCTGTTTATTGTTACCGTTCCTGACTGTTCCCTGTTTATTGACCCGTTGCTGCCTGTCCTGACCCTTGCTTTGTATACCGACCTGTGAGTGATATCTGCCAGTCCTGACCTCTGCCTGTACCTGGATTACGATTCTGTCTACCCTCTGCAGTACCTGTTTGCTCCTGTTTGACCCTGCCTGTATGACCACGCTCACTCTAAATAAAAGCTTGCACATGGATCTCTGCCTGAGTCCCCCTTCATTACACCTATGTTCATATTAAAAAAAAAAAAAAAAAAAAAAGAAGTTTGATTGTCAGCTGCGATATCTTGTCCTTTTAACAGTTAAGGGGTTTTCCCATGCCCTGACACTGACAGTGCTAGTGTTCACAACAGTATCATTCCTTTCAAAATAAATGTCTTCACTACTGACTGACTCATTCAAACAGTCTTTGCCACCATCTGACTTTTCCTAGTATGTTTTTAGATGATCTCCATGAGATGTTGCTGTTCACGGTAAGGTTTTCCAGTAGAAGGAAGGCTTTTAGTGATTTTACTTCATGAAAAATGCATGAATATAAACATATTTATTTAATATTTGTATATATGGAAAAACGATTTTATAAAAGCAATCGTCCATGTCGTGCCTAGCAAATGCCCCTTAGCTTTTATAAATTCACTGCTTATTGCTCAATTTTTCAGGCTGGACCAGCCAATGCTCATTTGCATTCATAAGTGTGTGTTGCAGAACACTGACTATTTCTATAGTAACTGGAGCTTCTAAAGACAGCTGCAGTGACCAATGACTTTACCAACTGGCTCTTTTATTTAGAAGGCGGGACTTATTGCACCATATTGAGCATTGCACTTTCTCCTATTCATAGTAATATGGGTGCACCATCTATAATATCTAAAGTCTTTGACTCTACTCAGTAATACTATACATTTATAACTTTATTGAAGTAGCCCATTCCTTCATTGGTAGTTCTAAAGTTACTTTTTCGAATTAGAAACGTTGGCTTGAGCTCAGCTGTTAAACTGTCAACTTGAGATATGGATCCATGGTGGAAGAAAGTAGTTCTGCACACAGAGTTAGGGTAGGTTTGTGCCTATATGGCTGAATCACAACCATGCTGATATAGAACCTTGTTGCACAGCTACTAGTGTGATATTGCTTAAACCATTGATTTAAACCATTGTCTGTCTGAATACTCCATTCTGTTTTGCTGGAAGATAGGCATTAAAATATGCACACTGGTAATTCCAAATCAGTTTAATCACCATTCTATATTAATGCACTGCTTTCATTGAAGCACACACACACATACGTCACTCGCACACAGAGATCAGAGATCGCACTGCACACACACAGAAACAGTAATGTTCACACACACAAACATTCAGCACAGAGACTTGTTGTCAATGCCCTGCCATTTTTATGAATAAATTATCTTCACTACTGAAACTATACATCATTACTCAGCAAGGAGGCGGTAACGTCACTGTTTTTGAAGTAATTCAACTGACAGCTTCATAGTAGACAGATGCTGCACAGACGCAGATAATTCACATGCACATCTCTCTGCAATAAATGTTAGAATTCATACTTATTCATTCAAATAGATGTTAGAATTCAATCAAATAAATGTCACCTTACTTTATCTCTGTGTCTAATTAAAAGCAGACAGAATGCTAGATCTAATAAGTCATAGGTAGCTGACGAAAATAATCATTTTAAAGGGTTAGTTCACCCCAAAATGAAAATTCTGTCATTTATTACTTACCCTCATGCTGTTCCACAACCGTAAGACCTTTGTTAATATTCGGAACACAAATTAAGATATTTTAGTTGAAATCCGATGGCTCTGTGAGGCCTTCATAGGAAGCAATGACATTTCCTCTCTAAAGGTCCATAAAGTTACTAAAAATATATTTAAATCAGTTCATGTGAGTACAGTGGTTCAATATTAATATTATAAAGTGACGGGAAAATTAAACACACTGTGCATTAAACAGTTCTAACCACTTCATGTCAGGTGGTTCTTTGTCTCCACATTGTGCATTAAATTGTTGTAAATTCTAGCTGTTATCCTTTACATATATGCTAGTTTATGTATATGTATATATTCAGTATGCATCAGACAGTCAATGGTTAAAGCTGTCTCCATCATGACTGTCAGATATAGATGCATTAAGTTAAGCTCACAGGCCCACTGGTGATTTTGTGGTTTTGGATCTGTCATGCTGCTGTAGGGGATTCTGGCTGTTCAGTTCTGCAAAATTGAACTCATGGAGAGTTGTGATGCCCATCACATCTTCTTCTCTGAGTGTGTGTGGGACATTTTGTTCTCTATGTACAATGGCCTATCTCAGAGGGCAGATACATAAGCTAAATAAAACGAATCCACTGTGAAGAAAACATCGCTCTCAGCCATTCAACATTTTAATTGTGAATAATCCAATGCTCAATGGCTGTGTGGAGGGGTTTCAGCTTTTCTTAGGAGGTGAGAGCTGCAGGGGAACCTTGTGTGATCTGTTTTATTCATGTGATGAAATACATAGTCTCTTCAGTAAGATGAGAGGGAATGATTGACAAATTTCCTTCAAATTTACTGTGAACATTGTTTTCTAATACACGTGAGACCCCTCTGAATAACGAGTACTTGTGTTGATCATTTAAATGGTGTAAATATAAATACAGCGGCCCTGCGAAAACTAGGTCGGAGACGTCCTCGACTCAAGCCTCTGTCGCCTCTGGCGATTTGCCTCCTATTTCGCAGCTAGAATCGGTGATGGACAGCAGATATTCTAGCCTCTCTGAGAGAGGACATCTCGGTTGTCATCAGGGTGGAACTCAAAAAAGGAAATTGCAAACAACACAGTGGCAATCCGTTCCGAAATGGACAACATGAAGGCCGCTATCAGCGATGTGGAGGGAGGATAATCAACATGGTCAGATGAGATCACTTCATTACAGTCTACAGTTGCAGAACTTAAAACAGAGATGGCTAACTTGAAGGAAAAGAACGAAGATTTGTAAGCAAGGATGCGGAGATGTAACGTACGCATTGCAGGGGTTCCAGAGGAGACCGGTTCAAGCTCTACCGTTGCAGTCTCTAAGCTGCTGAAGGAAGTTTTAAACTTAGACAAAGACATCCTGACCGACCATTCACACAGAGGCCAAACACCTAAAAAGCCAAACGGAAAGCCCTGGGTAATTGCTACCAGGACTGCGCTGAAGTTCTTCGCCGAGCCCGAGAACAAGGTCCACTTTGTTAAAGAATCTTTCCAGATTACACTGCGAATGTGGCCAGAGCACGGGGCGCTTTCAACGATGTTTGGAATCTGCTCCGAGGCCGATGTGATGTTTGATACGGGATAATGTTCCCAGCTCGAGTCCGAATCTCTTACAAGGAAGTCAACAAGGATTTTCTGGACCCAGAGAAAGCAATAACCTATGTGAAGTCAACGATTCAAGGTGAGGAAATGGCAAAGTGAATCTTAAATCTCCATTTTACAATTTTTTTTTCAGGACTTTCTCTTTTTCCCCCGGAATTCAACACAAGACTCTTTCCAATTTATTGTCCCGATACATATGTTAAAAAGGCTATCAGTAGTGCTGGGCGGTATACCGGTTCATACCGAATACCGGTATTTATTTTTGATATGATATGAATTTTGATGATACCGGTATGTGTCACTTAACCAACGTTCAGAATGCGGCGCAGCCCATCACTGTTTGAGAGCGTCCCGTTTCACTGTTGCACTGTTGCACTGTTGCACTGTACCGAACCGCACTGAACCGAACGTCTGATCACGACCGCAATGACACAACGGGTTATTCTGCTACACAGAAGACAATGTAAGTTAATAAATAGACTGACAATTCAAAGAAGAATGGACAAAAATGTAACTGCTTTATTCTTTCTGTGTTAAACTAACGTGTGTCATTTGTTTAGAGACTTTAGTGCTCTTAAATGTACTGAAAATATCATTAGACAGTTTAAATGTTCTTCCGCGTTTCTCCCTCGTTTTGGCAGTTTGTTGTTATATAGGGTTAGATTTTTAAAATGCTTAAGGTGCCCTCAGGTGCCCTTTTTTTTATCTCCATGGCCATATTTTAATATTCATGTGTCTGCAATGAGTGTGTTGCAGGTCTGTGTTTTAATGGTTGTTGTCTCCCCACAGCATCATTTTGTGGGGCTTTGTAAACCTGTAACTCTAGTGTGGAACTTTTCTACAATATTCACTCATCATGACAGTAAAACAGGGCATTCTAGTCAATCTACTGCAGTATTTCCTCTCTCTCAATCAGTAGAAAATGTGGTTAACGCCCGGTCATGCATAGGGGAAAAAATACTGTCATATACCGTGAAACTGATATAATTTCGAAAAATACTGTGATATACATTTTTGGTCAATACCACCCAGCACTAGCTATCAGCATACATTTTAGCCATCTTCCTCTTTGGAAGCTGAGTTAGTTCTAGACATCTAGTTAGAATAGACATTGGGACTTTTGTGTTTAACTAAACGGCAGTGTTTAATTATGGTCAAATGGTCAATAGCGTTTTTTTTTTTTTTTTTTTTTTTTTTAACTTGGCTGGACAGAAGCTGGTTTATAGGACACTAAAGGGCTTCTCACAGCCATGACGAGATGACTCGAGAGGGCCCGAGGTGTAGCCTCACCACTGAGAGGTGCTAAGGGACTGGTGGGAGGCATTGATGAAGATTGGATGACAGGAATAGCTGAGGACTTGGGCAAACACTGTGGAGCATAGGAAAGTCCAAAACACAAAAAAGAGTCCAAGGTGTGTTGGAGGGGTAGTGGATGAGGGAGGTTGGTGAGGGAACACAGGGCTGTACGGGACCAGTGGGGAGACGGACAGTTCAAGGCAGGAAGGAACCAGCGGTGGGACGGACAGTTCAGGGCTGGACGGAACCAAACAGTTTGAAACATTACAGACAGACTCATGGGTTAACAAAGGGGATAACAAAACTACCTCTCCATCATCAAAAAAATTATCTCGAGTGCGGTGACTGAATACTCACTCTCAGTGGTGGGGGGGTGGGCAGGGCTCCCTTCCATCCCGTCGAACTCCACCAAGACTCCCTCAGCAATGGTAGAGGCAGCCGGCTCACACACCTGGTCAGGCACGTGTCGCTCAGGCTCTGTGGCGATGTTCAGCACAAAATGAAAACAAACAAACTAAAAGTCCATGTGAACGTGACACTTTCTATCCCACAATAAGACTCCAGGGATGTCTTTTCTAAAAATTTGGGAAACACTGAAAGCATATTTGAGGGGGCAGATCATTTCATATGGTTCAATGCAAAGAAGAACCACAAAATACCATCAAAGTACCAAATACCAAAATACCAAATGTCTTAGGCAGCTGACGGATGGTATTTTGAAAGTAGATATTAGATACAGCCACTAACTATCCGATGAGATACTTAGACAGCGTCTGACGCTTAAGATGGAGTTTGATCTCCTCTCGACACGTCAAGCAGAAAACATTATACTAAAATCTAGACACATTTCTTATGAATATGGGGAGAGGGCTGGAAAAATTTTAGCATATCAGTTGTGTCAGAAGACTGTTAATCAGTATATCTTGTAGATTAGTATTGAACAAGGTCAAAACATATATCTGGTTTCATAAAGAATCGGTAGTATACAAAAAAAAAAAAAAAAAAAAAAACGCTATACAAATAAATGTGAATTGAATTGAAAATTCTGGTAACACTTTACAATAAGGTTGTATTAGTTAACATTAGTTAATGCATTAGTTATCGTTAACTAACCATGAACAACACCTCTATTCAGCATTAGTTAAGTTAAATGTACATATAAGAAACATCTGGAGGACCAATTTGCAACTTATTAGGTCAATTGGCAATATGATTGGGTATAAAAAGAGCCTCTCAGAGTGGCAGTGTCTCTCAGAAGTCAAGATGGGCCGATGAATCACCAATTCCCCCAATGCTATGGCAAAAATAGTGGAGCAATATCAGAAAGGAGTTTCTCAGAGAAAAATTGCAAAGAGTTTGAAGTTATCATCATCTACAGAGCATAATATTATCCAAAGATTCAGAGAATCTGGAACAATCTCTGTGTGTAAGGGTCAAGGCCGGAAAACCATACTGGATGCCCGTGATCTTCTGGCCCTTAGACGGCACTGCATCACATACAGGAATGCTACTGTAATGGAAATCACAACATGGACTCAGGAATACAGGAAAACATTGTCAGTGAGCACAATCCACTGTGTCACTTGCCGTTGCTGGCTAAAAAAGAAGGTCAAAAAAGAAGCCATATCTAAACATGATCCAGAAGCACAGGCCTTTTGTTTGGGCCAAGGCTCATTTAAAATGGACTGTGGCAAAGTGGAAAACTGTTCTGTGGTCAGACGAATCAAAATTTGAGGTTCTTTTTGGAAAACTGGGATGCCATGTCATCCGGACTAAAGAGGACAAGGACAACTCAAGTGTTTACCAGCGCTCAGTTCAGAAGCCTGCATCTCTGATGGTATGGGGTTGCATGAGTGCGTGTGGCATGGGCAGCTTACACATCTGGAAAGTCACCATCAATGCTGAAAGGTATATCCAAGTTCTAGAACAACATTTGCTCCCATCCAGACGTTGTCTCTTTCAGGGAAGACCTTGCATTTTCCAACATGACAATGAACACAAACTGCATCAATTACAACATCATGGCTGCGTAGAAGAAGGATCCGGGTACTGAAATGGCCAGCTTGCAGTCCAGATCTTTCACCCACAGAAAACATTTGGCGCATCATAAAGAGAAAGATGTGACAAAGAAGACCTAAGACCGTTGAGCAACTAGAAGCCTGTGTTAAAGTAGAATGGGACAACATTCCTATTCCTAAACTTGAGCAACTTGTCTCCTCAGTCCCCAGACGTTTGCAGACTGTTATAAAAAGAAGAGGGGGTGCCACACAGTGGTAAACATGGCCTTGTACCAACTTTTTTGAGATATGTTGATGCCATGAAATTCAAAATCAACTTATTTTTCCCTTAAAATGATACATTTTCTCAGTTTAAATATTTGATATGTCATCTATGTTGTGTTCTGAATAAAATATTGAAATTTGAAACTTCCACATCATTGCATTCTGTTTTTATTCACAATTTGTATGAGTTAACGTTAACAAAGTTTAACTAATGCTGAACAGAGGTGTTGTTCATTGTTACGTGCTTAAAGTTGTTCAGTGGAATGACCGCAACATTTAAATGAGATACAGCTGTTGAGGCGTGGGGAGGAACAAACCAAACAACAAGGGAAACAATTAATATCCGATATTTATTAACACGGTAGAGATAAGTCAACAAGTAAGACATAAACAAAGTAAAAGTAAGGAAAGAACGAGGATGTTGCCAAAGAAAAGAAATAATCAGAACAAAACCCACTAACTAGCGCCCACGCCCCTAAACTAACTACCAAAAATAAAATGTAAAAACAAAACCGAAAACTTCGGCGCGGCGCCTTAACTAAAACTCCACTAAATAAATAAACAAAAATACAGGAAAGGCGAGCACCCGCATTATAACTAACATTATTTGCTAGCTGACACGCACTATGCGGAATTCACCGTGGTCAGTGAGGTTGATGTTATCTCTGAGCTGTCCGCAGCAAAAGGTTTCATTATCGGTCAACCCCTCGGTTGAGAGATAATGACTTCACGCCAGAATTCGAATGCGTTCAAACATTTCGCACGAGAGACTTGTCTGCAGGAGAAGGGTTTCATTATTTGTCAACCACTCGGTTGACAAATAATGACTTCACGCCAGATTTCGAGTGGACTCAAACATTTAACAGGAGACTTGTATCACTCTCTAACGCCGTCAGCTTAACTATTACACAGAAACAAACAACCAGATACTGTCTCAATGAACCACAGACTAAATAAACAGTTCGCAAACACAAAGAATGACTGGCTCTGGCTCGACAAGTGTGAGTGAGGTCCAAGCCCAAACGCTCACTGCAGGTGGAATGCCGCCGAAGCCTTTTAAATGATCAGCCACCTGCAGATTGGCAGAACGCTGGTTGGGACGTCAGAGCGTCATGACGTCACCAAGATGAGCCCCGCTTTACCGTCAACCTAAAACTCGACAGACAGATAAGAAAGAGAGAGAGAGAGAGAGAGAAAAAAAACTAAAACAAAATACAAAAACATACGTGGAACGTAACACTCCCCCCCTAAAAAAAAAAAAGAGAAAAGAAAAATAACACTTTTCTTCTTCTCTTCCTTAAGCCCTATTACCAGCTTAGTAAACTCTAGATAGAGCATCGGCAATTATGTTTTCTGACCCCTTCTTGTGCTTAATCACTAAATCGTAACCCTGCACGATTAAGGACCAGCGCATCAATCGCTGATTCTGATTGTTCATACGTGCTAAAAACACCAGAGGATTGTGATCAGTGAATACAACCACAGGCAAATTACTTGAACTAATATAAACATCAAAGTGTTGTAAGGCCAACAGCAAAGCTAACGTTTCTTTCTCGATGGTAGAATAGTTTAACTGATGTTTATTAAACTTGCGCGAGAAATAACACACAGGATGGTCAATACCATTTGCGTCCTCCTGTACAAGCACTGCACCCGCACCGACCGAGCTTGCATCGATCTCCAGCTTGAAGTCCTTTCCCACATCAGGAGCTGTCAAAACAGGCGTACTGCATAATAAAACTTTGATGTTATCAAAAGCATTTTGACAGTCATTACTCCAAATAAAAGTACGTGACGGGCTGAGGAGTGAAGTTAGCGGACTGGCCACAGTGGAGAAGTTTTTACAAAAATTCCGATAATAACCGGCCATCCCCAGAAATCTACGAAGTTCTTTTCGCGTGGTCGGAACCGGAAATTCTGCAATCGCAGCGACCTTGGCTTCTATAGGTCTTACCTGCCCTTGACCTACTTCTCTGCCCTGGTACGTCACTGTAGCTTGACCAAATTCACATTTAGAAAGGTTTAATGTCAGCGAGGCATTCCGAAGACGTTCAAACACCTCTCTTAACGTTGCAACATGTGCGGACCAGCTAGATGAATAAATCTCGTCCAGATATGCATTGCAGTTTCGAACACCAGCAAGCACAATATTAATGAGCCTCTGGAACGTAGCTGGTGCGTTGCGCATGCCGAAAGCCATAACGCAGTATTGCATGAAATCGTCCTGAGTCACAAAAGCAGAAATATCTGACGCTCGAGCCGTCAATGGTACTTGCCAGTAACCTTTCAGCAAATCTAGTTTACTGACGAATTTAGCAGACCCCAGATTGTCTACACAATCTTCCATAAGGGGTAACGGAAAACTATCGGGAACAGTAACTGAATTTACCTTGCGATAGTCCGTGCAAAACCTGGCGGATCCGTCACTTTTTGTCACCAGTAGACATGGAGAACTCCACGGACTAAAACTCTGCTTGGCGAGACCGTTTTCGCGTAAATACTCGACTTCAGCTTTCATCGCAGAACGTTTAACAGCGTTAACCCTATAAGCTCGTTGCTTGATAGGAACGGCATGACCTACATCAATATCATGTTGTAAGACTGTAGTTCGAGACGGAACATCCTGAAATAACAAGGAGAAATCGTGAATTAATATTTCAACATCATTTCTCTGGCAATCAGGTAAATGGGACAGATGAGAAGTCAAATTGCTCAACATTTCAGAGTTCTTCAGCCTAACACACTGCTGATATGTGTGGCGTACTAACACTCCATCATTATCTTGAGTAGGGACATCAGCCACCTCACATATAAGAGCGGCAGAGGTAATAAGCTCATCCACCTTCTCAACAGCTTGTGACGACCCTCTGACATGATACTCCTTCAGCATATTCACATGACATACACGAGATTTCTTTCTACGCTCAGGAGTTCGGATCAAATAATCAGTGTTACTCAATTTTTTAATCACTTCATATGGACCCGAAAATCGTGCAGACAGAACAGAACCCACAACTGGCAATAAAACCAGCACTTGATCTCCCTCCTTAAAATGACGCTGAACCGTTTTACGATCGAACTGACGTTTCATAGCCACCTGCGCACTCAACAATGACTCTTTTGCCGTTGAACAAGCCTTATGCAATCGCTCACGAAATTTGCTTACATAGTCAAGCACAGGAATTTTAGTACTAGGCTCACAGGATAACAGATCTTCTTTAAGCATCTTTAAAGGACCCCTCACCGTATGACCAAATACAAGGTCGGCAGGACTAAATCTCAAACTGTCTTGTACTGCTTCTCTGACAGCGAACAAGAGTAGAGGTATGCCCTCGTCCCAGTCCTTACCCGTATCCATGCAATAACGTCGCAACATCGCTTTTAACGTCTGGTGAAACCGTTCCAAAGCTCCTTGGCTTTCTGGGTGAAAAGCGCTTGAAGTTTGATGAGAAACGTTTAAGGTCGTCAACACCTGTCCAAAGATTCTTGACAAAAAGTTAGTACCTTGATCGGATTGAACCACTTTCGGAAGGCCAAACATAGAAAAGAATCTTACAAGTGCATTACTAATCACTGGCGCTGTAATCTTCCTAAGCGGAATAGCTTCTGGAAAGCGCGTCGCAACACACATTATTGTTAACAAGTATTGGTTACCACTCTTAGACTTAGGCAACGGTCCAACACAGTCAACAATAACATGCTCGAACGGTTCCCCAATCACTGGTATAGGAACAAGCGGTGCACGCGGAATCACCTGATTTGGCTTACCTGAAAACTGACAAGTCTGGCAAGTTTTACAGAATTTCGTTACATCAGCCTTCATTCGGGGCCAAAAGAAATGTTTCAAAATTCGATGATACGTTTTCTTAACGCCCAAATGTCCAGACAAATCATGATCATGAGCTAGAGAGAGTACAATCTGTCTGTAACATACAGGAATGACAATTTGATGTACAGAAGTCCACTCACTATCGCACGCAACATCTGCACACCACCAACGCATCAGCAACCCGTTCTCGATAAAGTAAGCGGCTTTCCTCTCCTTGGCCATTTCCAAAGGAACAACAGAGGAAAAGCATTTCCGCAAGGAACAATCTTCTTTCTGAGCTGTAATCATTTTTTCACGAGTCATTGTCAATTTCACCTCGTCTGACTGCAAAATAAGCGCTTGATCCGCTGACTTACCCTCTTCAACTGGCAAAGTGTCATTTATAATAATAGGTGACATAAACGTAGAAGACAAGTCATCTGCATCAGCAAATTTACGAGCCTGCGCTCGCGTCACGGCACAAACAGGAAAAACTTCAGGAAACTTCTCGGACAACTCGTCAGTATACTCAGACAGAACAGGCTTATCACAAACCTCTAACAGCGGCGCGACTTTTCCACCTGCGATGTCGTTGCCCAGGATGAAACTTACTCCATGCACAGGGAGACTGTCACGCACGCCGATTTTAACAAACCCCGTAAACAAATCAGACTTCAGATAAATCTGATGCAAAGGAACTTTCATAATATTCATTTCAAAGCCTCGCACTAACACATGGGTACCACAGAAAGTCTGTTCTGAGAGCGGCAGTGCACCAGCCACTATAAAGGACTGCATCGCGCCCGTGTCACGCAACATAGTCACTTTTACCTGATCCGAAGACTGATCACTGACAGATACTAATCCTTTCATAACGAAAGGTTGATACCCAACATCTAACTCCCCACCGAACTTACAATTAACAATATCAACAGGCTTCACAAAAGCAACACTTTTAGAAGTGTTACTTTGCTGTTTGCGCTTTAAAACAATGCAATCAGCAATGAGATGACCCGACTTATGACAGTAAAAACACTCTCGGTCTTCCTTAGGCTTTGGAACATTTTTCGAACGCGACTGATCTTTCGAAGTAACGGAACTAAATAAAACTTTGTCAGTACGAACGGGAGCAAAAATGCTCTTATGCGTCAACGCAAACTCATCAGCTAGAACAGATGCCTGAGACAACGATGTTACCTTTTGTTCGTTTAGGTAAACAACAACACGATCAGGGATACAACCTTTGAACTCCTCCAACAAAATTAACTCACGAAGTGCCTGGAAATCCGAAACTTTGTTTGAAGTGCACCACTTGTCAAACAACATACCTTTTTCTCTAGCAAATTCTACGAACGTTTGACTCGTGCTCTTTTTATGGGTTCTAAAACGCTGCCTGTACGCTTCAGGTACGAGTTCGTAAGCTCTCAAAATTGTTGTTTTGACAACATCATAATTTTAACTATCTTCTAATGTTAAAGCAGCACACACTTCCTGAGCTTTTCCCGTTAGCTTGCACTGCAGCAGCAAAGGCCACACATCTCTAGGCCAATTTAAAGCAGACGCAATTCGTTCGAATACATTAAAGTATGAATCAACTTCTGACTCTCTAAACTGTGGAACAAGAGAAATGTGTTTACTCACATCCAGCGTATTACTCGCCGTATTCGCACCAGTCGTAACAGCAGCAGTCTGCGTAGGTTGAGCAGTAGACACAAGCGGCACCGGAGAAACTGCGACATCTCTGGCTGCTCTCAGTTCCAACTCCCGCAATCTGATTTGCATGTCCGCCTCTATTTCCATACGGCGAACTTGGAGCTGCAGATCCAGCTGGGCCTTACGCTCCGCTGCCCTCTCGCGCTCTTCCACTTGGACTGCCAAGCGATACTTGAGCCGCGAGTCACCTCCAGCCCCAATCACAGGTGGAGAAAAAGGATCGAAGGGTGGCAAAACAGCTTTGGCATCGGAACCCTCCGCCTCAGCAATTTCACTCGCTTCCTCCTCACCAATCCACGAAGCGCCACCATCAGAACCTGGTCTCTGCTCTGAACTATCAGCCAGTTTAAGCACACCCAGTTCCCTCAAGCCACACACTACAACCTTTTTGATTTCACGCTTAAGCTGCTGTTTCGAAACTTTAATGTTAAAATGCGCCGCAACGACTAATAAATCGTCCTTACGACATTTATCTAGCTGTTCGACAGTTGGTGCACTCACAAAGTTATTCAAATCAAAGTCAGCCATAATAATTGAACTGTACGCTAAGCCCCTAAGATTTTTACGTCAGTCAACAAAACATGCCCTCACCGACTACCCGAGCAATCCTTATTATCCGATTGTTCCACCAACACACCAGCAACAGTGCATCTCAGAAATTCATTCCACAAGAATAAGATATCCTAATGAGGATATCCCACCGCTGCCACCAATAAATGTTACGTGCTTAAAGTTGTTCAGTGGAATGACCGCAACATTTAAATGAGATACAGCTGTTGAGGCGTGGGGAGGAACAAACCAAACAACAAGGGAAACAATTAATATCCGATATTTATTAACACGGTAGAGATAAGTCAACAAGTAAGACATAAACAAAGTAAAAGTAAGGAAAGAACGAGGATGTTGCCAAAGAAAAGAAATAATCAGAACAAAACCCACTAACTAGCGCCCACGCCCCTAAACTAACTACCAAAAATAAAATGTAAAAACAAAACCGAAAACTTCGGCGCGGCGCCTTAACTAAAACTCCACTAAATAAATAAACAAAAATACAGGAAAGGCGAGCACCCGCATTATAACTAACATTATTTGCTAGCTGACACGCACTATGCGGAATTCACCGTGGTCAGTGAGGTTGATGTTATCTCTGAGCTGTCCGCAGCAAAAGGTTTCATTATCGGTCAACCCCTCGGTTGAGAGATAATGACTTCACGCCAGAATTCGAATGCGTTCAAACATTTCGCACGAGAGACTTGTCTGCAGGAGAAGGGTTTCATTATTTGTCAACCACTCGGTTGACAAATAATGACTTCACGCCAGATTTCGAGTGGACTCAAACATTTAACAGGAGACTTGTATCACTCTCTAACACCGTCAGCTTAACTATTACACAGAAACAAACAACCAGATACTGTCTCAATGAACCACAGACTAAATAAACAGTTCGCAAACACAAAGAATGACTGGCTCTGGCTCGACAAGCGTGAGTGAGGTCCAAGCCCAAACGCTCACTGCAGGTGGAATGCCGCCGAAGCCTTTTAAATGATCAGCCACCTGCAGATTGGCAGAACGCTGGTTGGGACGTCAGAGCGTCATGACGTCACCAAGATGAGCCCCGCTTTACCGTCAACCTAAAACTCGACAGACAGATAAGAAAGAGAGAGAGAGAGAGAAAAAAAACTAAAACAAAATACAAAAACATACGTGGAACGTAACATTCATGGTTAGATAATGTTAACTAATGCATTAACTAATGTTAACTAGTTGTGCTGTTAACGTGAATAGATGCAATACATGCGTGTTAACCTTAACAAACATTAACTAATGCTGAACAGCGGTGTTGTTCATGGTTAGTTAATGTTAACTAATGCATTAACTAATGTTAACTAATACAACCTTATTGTAAAGTGTTACCAAAATTATTAAGCATATCTACTTATCATCTATATGTCAACGTCATGTGGTTGTACAATTCAAGGTGGTACACCGACTACATTGGTCAAAGGTTTTTCAGACCAGAGGTAGATCCTATTTTTGATAGGTGTAGGCAGGCTCCTATGAGCCTTTTAAATATGTTCTGGACTTGCACAGCTTTGTATAACTTTTGGAAATCGATCTTTGATGCATTTTCAGAAATAATAGAATTGCCAATAGACCCATTTCCTTTTATTGCTTTATTTGGTGTCACAGCAGAGAACATACGCCTAAGTAGCTATAATTGTAAAATGTTGGCCTTTTCCACATTACTTGCCAGAAGATTAATATTGTTTAAATTTAAATCTTTAAATCTCCCCCCACCTTTTCTCACTGGATTGAGGACGTCATGCAATATCTTAAACTAGAAAGAAATAAGACACTCACTTCAAGGTCTAACCAGAGATTTTATGCAATCTGACTGTAATGAGGCAGGACTCAGGCAGAGATCCATTTGCAAGCTTTATTAAATAAGAGGTCGTACAGGCAGGGTCAAAGCAGGGGCAAATGAGAACAGCAAGGGATAGGCAGAATCGTGGTCACAGTACAGGCAGAAGTCGGGACAGGCAGATATCACTCACAGGTCAGGAAACAATACACAGTCCAAAGGCAGGCAGCAGGGTCATAAACGAAAGGCAAACAGGATCAGAAACAGGCAGGTAATCAACACAGGGAAATGCTCAGAATTGTACACACGGTGAAACAAGACTTCGCAATGAGGTGATGTGTGTGTGAGTCTTAAATAGTCCAGAGAATGAGCTAGGTTCTATGTGGCAGAGGGTGATTGGTGAGGAGTGTGAGCATGTGACTGGCAGGGAGGATTATGGGAATTGGAGTCCAGGAACTGACCGTGATCGTGACACTGGCAACCCATTCTGTTATTTGAAAAAACTCAAGTAGGGAATACAGTACCAAATATGTATAATTCATGTTCTTTCTTTCTTTCTTTCTTTCTTTCTTTCTTTCTTTCTTTCTTTCTTTCTTTCTTTCTTTCTTTCTTTCTTTCTTTCTTTCTTTATCTCTGTATGTAATTGATACTTTTTGTATGATTGCTAGAGGGATATTCAACAATATTATTGATTTGACTGCACTGACACTATTGGGTGAGAACTGAACTGAGCTGGACGATGACATCACTGTTTTCTGCAGAACTGCTTTATAGATGAAATTAACTCATTTAATAATTGATGGTCTTTACAAAAGAACTAAATCGATGCTGAACTTACTTCAGCTGAACAATTACACTATTTTTTAGAGCTGCTGTACAGCCGAAATTAACTCTGTTTGCATCATTGAATAATTTTCCTCTTAATACTGTAAAGCTGATTTGAAACATTCTGTATTGTATAAAGCTGTTTAATTAATTTAAAACTAAATGCATAAAATGATCCCATGATGGGAACTCCTGAAAGGTTCTAAACTGTATAATATGAAGACCCTGACAAAACCATTTAAAGTTCTATATAGAACCTTTCCTTCTAAGAGTGCAGTTGCAATGTTGTAAAGGATTTTTGTGTTCTCCAAATCTTTCTCTAAGCAGTTGCAATGTTAAATAGATGCTTCTGGTTTCTGGGCACTGACGCATCCTCAGGTCATCAAGGGGTCAAAGAAAGTTTGCCTTTGGTACAATTTTGTGAAATTGTTTTGACAGAACAGAGCTCTTTTGCTAAAAACAGCATTCGTTTGCTTGAATGTTATGCATTTCCAAATTTGTCAAAGAACATTAACTACACATTTAAAGATGACACGTCTGGTGGAGTCTAGAGTGGACACCTGATGGATTTTACAGTATGATCTATTTTACTGCTGCTTGTAAAACACACACTGTAAATTCCTGTTGTTGGTCATAACATGATAAACTTGTAATTTGTGGTGTGTTATATTGGCTCTCATAAACAGTACAGCTGTTTCTCTCGGACTACAGAGATGGGGCCAGTATGTTTTTGATCTTTGGAAAAGATACCTTCAAATGAAGGCACAGAGTTTTACATCCCTTCTGTTTAATGTCAAGGAATGTACAGTTGCAAGAAAACGTATGTAAACCACTTGCAGAATCTGTGAAAATGTAGAAATAAGAAAGATCATACAAAATGCATGTTATTTTTTAATTAGTACTGTCCTGAGTAAGATATTTTACAGAAAAGTTGTTTACATTTAGTCCACAAGACAAAATAAAAAAATAGCTGAATTTAATAAAAATGGCCCATTCAAAAGTTTGTGAACCGTTTATTCTAATACTGTGTGTGGTTACCTGGATGATCTATGACCGTTTTTTTTTTTTTTTTTTGGCATGGAAAAACCCCTAGCCATTCAGATTTGTGTCAGGAAGAAGCGAGAGTGAGATGGGTGATCGATTGTAAACACTGTTGTGTTTGTAATCGATTCCCCAGCTTATATAGGGCGATTTTATATCTACCCTCTCCTCTTCTTCTTTCACCTTCTATATATATATATATATATGTAAATATATATATATATATATATATATATATATATATGTAAATATAAATATATATATATATATATATTTACATATGCATGTATATATTTTATAGACATATATCATGCTTAGATGCTTCTTATTGTCAGACTGATGGCTGGGCCCATAGTGATTATTTCTGTCGGCACACTTTTTGGGTTTGATAATGAGAGGATATTTTAGGCTTAAAAGAACCCTAGATTACATCCTTTCATGTGAAATTAAGGAGTCTTCGGCCTTTGAGCCGCAGGAGGGTCTATATTTTATATGTTTAAAATAAGACCTTGTTTTTCCTGTATAGTTTTTCTGAGCATGTAGTCAAAAAGTAATGGATTTTTGGGCAAACTGAAGTTGATAAGCTGGCTAGAATTATATATTGTGTAGGCCACAAAATTAGCCACCTGTTGTTTAGAGTAGCTTCTCATCTGCTGTTTTCTAGAGTAGTTTGAGCTAGCACTCGTCACTTCAGTTAGTATGTTTATATAGGTTGGCCTTAATCAGCCGCCTAACATTGTTTTCGCTTTCGCTTTCTTTCCCTTATCCATGAGATTTGGAGGTGAAGCCCAGGCTTCACTAGGCTTGTGGCCCTGTAAAAAAAGGCCCGTAGCTTAGCAGCTAGGCTAGGTGTGTTATATGTTAATCCTATGTATACTATCCCCTGTCAGGTGGTATAGTTCCTAGTTCTGGCCTCCTCCCAAGGGAGCTGTTAGGCCATATGCCCATTGTCACCTTGTTTATGTAGGTGCAATTGTTGAGTTATCAGCTAAGGTTGTAGACTTTTTAGACTCCCTGGTGCTGTTTTTCTCAGGTGGTAGGCCCTTATCTTTGCGTAGATAAGTTATCAGTGTATGCTAGGCCTCACTTTCTAGAACCTTTCATGCTATGAAAACTGTTTTTCCTCTGAGCCACTTGATCTTCCATTCAAGTTTGAGTTGACAGCGCTAGCTTTTTAGCCTCCGTCCTCTAGGGCTCAGTACAGATTTGCGAAGAGAACGTTTATCCTATTAGGACAGCATGTATTTCAATGCATTGTGTTTTGCTTTGAGTTCTAGCCTTTTGCCCTACATTTGTATGTGAGCTTACTTATGCTGCCACAGGTTAGCACCTGTTCTCATAATAGCAGGCCTTTTTGATATTAGCCTCTCTTTAGAGAGATTGGTGACTATTTTAATATTCCCCAGTTAGGGTTTATTTGTGTCACTGAGTGCTTCACCTGCTGGATTACATACTCAGGGTAGTGTTAGAACCGCTTTGCAGTCTGGTTTCTTTTAGCTCCCTTTGGTTATTTTGATAACAGCTATATTGCATATAACTTGGAGTGTAGGCTCTTATGTCTTCAGCCTCTTTCTAGTTAGTTGGTGGACAGCCATTTTTAGGTCTCTCCAGAGATGATCAATTGGGTTTAAGTCAGGGCTCTGGCTGGGCCATTCAAGAACAGTCATGGAGTTGTTGTGAAGCCACTCCTTCATTATTTTAGCTGTGTGCTTAAGTTCATTGTCTAGTTGGAAGGTAAACCTTCGGCCCAGTCTGAGGTCCTGAGCACTCTGGAGAAGGTTTTCGTCCTTGGCCACATTCAGGTTTCCCTCGATTGCAACCAGTCATCCTGTCCCTGCAGCTGAAAAACACCCCCACAGCATGATGCTGCCACCACCATGCTTCGCTGTTGGGACTGTATTGGACAGGTGATGAGCAGTGCCTGGTTTTCTCCACACATACCGCTTAGAATTAAGGCCAAAAGTTCTATCTTGGTCTCATCAGACCAGAAAATCTTATTTCTCACCATCTTGGAGTCCTTCAGGTGTTTTTAGCAAACTCCATGCGGGCTTTCATGTGTCTTGCACTGAGGAGAGGCTTTCGTCAGGCAACTCTGCCATAAAGCCCCAACTGGTGGAGGGCTGCAGTGATGGTTGACTTTCTACAATTTTCTCCCATCTCCCGACTGCATCTCTGGAGCTCAGCCACAGTGATCTTTGGGTTTTTCTTTACCTCTCTCACCAAGGCTCTTCTCCCCCAATAGCTCAGTTTGGCCAGACGGCTAGCTCTAGGAAGGCTTCTGGTCATCCCAAACGTCTTCCATTTAAGGATTATGGAGGCCACTGTGCATTTAAGAACCTTAAAGGGGCTCTATGTAAGATTTTTACTTTAATAAAGCATAAAAATACCCCGATATGTTTGCAGATATTTAGGAAACATGCTAAGTTCACCTACTTGTTTCTCTGAAAAACAATGCTACAGCCAGCCTGTATTTGAGTCCTTAATACAGTTGCGTTCACACGCAGTACGGTTATTTATGGGGGTGACAACCACAATCTATAACCGAACTCACACCTGTACATTTTCAGGACTCACAACCGCATTCTCAGAATATTTGTGCTGTGTGAATGGAACCGGACTAGACAACTAGTTGTCTGTCACATCATACAGTGCAAGAGTGCCGGTGTTTTGTGTGTGGTTTCGCTTTTGGTAACTTACTGTGACAGAGATGTGAGCTGTGCATCATCTTAGGTGTTAGATCCATTCACCAGAGTAGCTCATGTCAGTTTTGTGTTTCTGTTCAAATGCAGTGTATGCGCGAGATGTCGCAAAGGACATGACATGCGCGTGCGTCGGTTAAAGGCTCCGGCTAGCATGTAATTACATGCTGCTGTTGGTTAATGAAGTTTTGATGGATGAACTCGTGGTTCAGTTAGTCTCTTGTCATGTGAAAAGTGATAATACTTTTCAGTGTTATGGACTTCACCATCTTTAATATTACGTTGATTACTGTCGTCATAGTTACTAGTAAGAGAATACGGGCTTGACACTCGCTGCACGTTCATACAGACAGTGTTCCACACGCTACTGAAAGTTGCTGTGTGAGCGAGACGTTTCGAGACTCACACCTGTAAGTAAATGTGGTTGTCAATCCCAAAAAATGACTGTGTGAACGTGGCCTAACTCTCCTCAGCTTTCATTGTCAATTGCGCTCCCTATTGTTGCTGGCAACCCACGTCTTTGAGCGAGGGGGCGGGGCAAACAATATTTTGAATTTGGACTGCAGTACCTATTTTGAACACTGGGTGTCATTATTACATAGAGCCCCTTTAAGTGCAGAAGAATTTTTTTTGTAACCTTGGCCAGATCTGTGCCTTGCCACAATTCTGTCTCTGAGCTCTTCAGGCAGTTCCTTTGACCTCATGATTCTCATTTGCTCTGACATGCACTGTGAGCTGTAAGGTCTTATATAGACAGGTGTGTGGCTTTCCTAATCAAGTCCGAATCAGTATAATCAAACACAGCTGGACTCAAATGAAGGTGTAGAACCATCTCAAGGATGATCAGAAGAAATGGACAGCACCTGAGTTAAATATATGAGTGTCACAGCAAAGGGTCTGAATACTTAGGACCATGTGATATTTCAGTTTTTCTTTTTTAATAAATCTGCAAAAATGTCAACAATTCTGTGTTTTTATGTCAATATGGGGTGTTGTGTGTACATTAATGAGGGAAAAAAAATAACTTAAATGATTTTAGCAAATGGCTGCAATATAACAAAGAGTGCAAAATTTAAGGGGGTCTGAATACTTTCCGTACCCACTGTACATCAGCCTCCTTGAGTCTGGGTTTTTTATTTTTGCTCCTAGAAACCTAATGGTTAAACACTGCCACAAGCTGATGCCACGTGTCTGCTGAGGTCATAGGCCAGTGAAAGGCCTTCCTTAGTGCGTGTTGACGTACGTTGTACTCCTCCTGCTTTAAAGAGTAAAAAGGTTCTTTTACCAAGTACACTGCTCGTTGGACTGTGTTAGGTAGATTGTCATGTGGGCACTATACAGTTATCGGTAACGCTTTAGATTACAGCCCGGAAAGTACTGCTTAATTACAACGTATTTACAGCATAACTTTCAATAATTATTGTGTAACTATACAGTAAGTATGTGTAAGTATAGGGGAACAATATGTAAAGTATTGGGAATAAAGGGGTAACAACCAGGAAAATAACAAATTATTTAAATATTTTATAACTAAGGGGTACTTATGACATATAACTAAGGGGTAAGTATGACATTACGGACCGTAAATTAAAGTGGAGCTTGTTATCCTCTTATTTCATGTAGTTACCGGGTAAATATGACATTACGGGCTGTAAATTAAAGTGGAGCTTGTTACCCTCTTATATCATGTAGTTACAGGGTAAGTAATTAATAAAATGCAAACAATCTGATATCACTGACTCCGAAACCTTTATTTGAAAAACAACTTTATTAAAAACAGGTCTACAACACTTATTATTCATTTTTTTAAATCAACTTTTCATTTCAAACTCTAAAGAGTTACTTTCCTGACAGAAAGTAACAAGTTTTGTCCGTTTTTTGGTTGTTGTTGTTTCTCGCTTGGCTTCCTCCTGCTTTCGTTTCTCAGCTGATGAATCTTAAGAAGGAATCCAATTGCTGTTCTGTATTATAAGAAAATACAGTACACCCCAAAATTTTCTCATGGTTTAGGCTATTCATCTTTTCGCTTCTGATCAACTGTCACCAGCGCCTGCATGAGAGTCGATTTTGCATTTGACGAAGCATATTAATGAGCAACGTGAAGCTTTCATGACGTTCTCGCGGGAGATTCGTGTGAAACTCGCGTAAGAACTGCCGTCTCTGTTATTCTGTCTTGTTTGTTTCTTATTCTCATTATCTGTTATTCTGTGTATTTTGTTGTGAGCATTACTAAAAAAAAAAAAAAAAAACTGACGCAATCCAACATCTGCGTGAGTTTCTCGGCACGCTTACGTCACGCTTCAAGTTACGTCAAGCATGAACTCTCAACCCTCGCATGCACGCGCAAGGAGACAGTTGGTCGAAAGTTTTAAAAATATTAAAATATTTGGCAATTTTATTACAAATACGTATGGTTTCACTTCAGAAGACATCGATTCATCCATTAGGGTCGTATGGATTACTGTAGTTATTGCTGTATGTGCTGTTTGATGCTTCGACTTTTAGGAACACATGAGCTTGCATTATAAAGTGTTCCCAGATGATTTTTTTTTCCCTAAAATCCTTTTTGTGTTCATCTTAAGAAGGAAAGTTGTATACATCTCAGATGGCATGTGGGTAAAAGATGAGTAAACGGTGAGCACATTTCCGGGTGTACTGTATTTTCGTATAATACAGAATAGCAAATGGGATTCTCTCTTAAGATTCATCAGTGGAAAGAAAGAAAAAGAGGAACAAGAGGACGAGGAAGCCAAGCAAGATAAACAAATAAGAAGTGTTGCAACTTTAAATCAAGTTTTGAAATAAGTTGTTTTTCAAATAAAGTTTTCCAAGTGATATGACTGTTTGCGTTTTTTTATTTATTTATTTATTTTTTATTAATTACTTACCCTGTAACTACATGAAATAAGAGGGTAACAAGCTCCACTTTAATTTACGGCCCGTAATGTCATATTTACCCTGTAAGTTCATGAAATAAGAGGGGAACAAGCTACACTTTAATTTACGGCCCGTAATGTCATACTTACCCCTTAGTTATATGTCATACGTACCCCTTAGTTATAAAATATTTACAGTATAAATAATTTGTTATTTTCCTGGTTGTTACCCCTTTATTCCCAATACTTTACATATTGTTCCCCTATACTTACACATACTTACTGTATAGTTACACTATAATTATTTAAAGTTACAATGTTAATTTTTTTGTAATTACGCAGTACTTTCCGGGCTGTAATCTAAAGTGTTACCCAGTTATCTACTCTTACTAAGTCATATGTCCTGCTCTCAGCAAGACAGGTGTTCAAGGTGGCCCTCACAGGCCACCATTGAATGTCCTTCTAATATGGCGAAATGCTTTTCGTATGTGAATCATGCTCCATATTGTAGTGATTTTACTTTGTCAATCTAAGGATGTGAAGTAAAATATGGATTGGTACTCACGTCACCACTGACATTGTGATTTTTGGATCACACATCTCTTAAGGTGTGGTTATGAGTAAGTCAGATGACCACTCCCCTTGGCAGTATGAGAACACTATCAACAGGGGCTTTCATTCATTTAGAATTAATGTAAAGTGGTCAGCTGATTTATTTGAAAGATTTTTTAAATAGCTGAAAGTTATATGTAGAGCCTCTTCTGTATTTTCAGCACAAGGAAGACACAAGTGTAATACAATAAATTTTATTAACAAAAATATAAACAAGAATAACTAACACAACTACTAAATGAATACCATGAATAATAAAGGAATAAAGTGCATAAGATACATAGAATACAAGTGATTAAGTTGAGTGTGGCTATGGAAGAGTTACGTTATCTCATGGAAAGATAAACTGTTTCTCTGAAAATAATAAGGTGGAGAACCTTATTATGCACCAAACAAATAAATGAAAGATTATTTGTTATTAACTAACATCAGCTATATTACATTTAATGGGAATTAGTAAATAATATACTCATAATAAACAACAATGCCAAGGTCTCTGGAAAGAGGTTTGGTTAAGTGATATTTACATTCCATGTGGTTGAGTCCGATGATGGTGACGTCTTCCACTGGTTGTGCTGGGTGACAATGCAGTGGGGAGAGGAGCCTGAATCTGTTTCAACAGTCTTGAACATGAAGCTCTGTGGGATGCTGATCCCCTGGATCACCAAAGGGTCCTAAAATCTGGAACACGCAGATGAGGCCCTGGTGTAGGTGCAGAAGGTCCTTAACAGTCTGGAACACGCAGACGAAGGTACCTTGGAGTGAAGGTTTGCTCTCCTGAGCTTAACCTTGTTGCAGATGTCATTACTGTTTTGCTGGATGTAAACTCTGAATGTAGTGTTTGTTGATGTATCTTTCCTCACAAGCTGGAGGCTTAGAACGTGGTCGTCTAGGTTGCTGTTTCTTCTGGATGGACCAGAGGCTCAGAACGGTATATCTGTTATGTCTTTCCCCCGTGTACGACAGACTCAGAACAGTGTATCTGTTGTGTCTTTCTCCTTTGATGGGCAGACTCAGTACAAGGAGTGTCTGTTGAAAGGGTACCTTTATCCCTTTCCGATGAGGAGGAGATTGCAATTTGGCACTTCTCCATTTGAGTGCTGTGATTGGCTGCTGGCATCAGAGGGGACACACACAGTGTGGCCCACCCTTCTCTCCCCTCTGGAACTTATTTGCATAAAGCACAAAGTTGGAAGTCTTTACAGTGTCTTTAAAATTTACCAATGCATTTCTCACTTTCCAAACCACCACCAGAATACCTTTGGCAATATTCTAAACAAATAGAGACTAAACATGATGGAAAAGGTTTGAACTGTCATTCAATTGTACATTAACAGCTAAATTTGTATCAGATGTTGCACTACAAATAGCTGTCACTGAGAATACTTATTTCTGTGAATAAGTATAAAATGGATGTGTAGTTTGCCTCAGTTCTAAGGTTTTCAAACATAGTTTTGAATGGATTTGGATGGATCTTTGTGATCTCTCTTTGTTTCACCCATTAAGGTCCCGAGGAAATTTTATGGTGGTCTGTGGCCAACCTTAGGAAGTAGTCTCTAGATGGGTGAAGGGCAGAAACTGCCTGTGGACCATTGAGAAGTCCTGTCCTTCCCAGGCTTGGTACAAGAGGTCTTCTTCTTGCCCTCTAAGAGCTGTCTGGATGTGGTCCTTACATCTTTATCTGATGGCGTTGGACAGTTTGTTTGTGTTAGTCCACCAAGATCCAATCAAAATGTAGCAAACATTTGTCCGCTGTTACGGACAGAGAGGGGCCCGGCCATAAACTGGGCCCTGGAATGTGCTGTTCACTACAATATAAAGCTATTATTATGATGTAGGCCCCTTTCTGGCCTCCCTGATTATGTGCCCACAGTATGCTCTACCTGTTAGGATGAGCTTTCTACTTCCCTGCTAGGGTTGTTTGTGTAATAGTGCTTAGCTCCCTAAGCTGATCAAGGGTTGTAGGCCTCCATGAGGCTTCCTCCTGAGGTTCAGCCCTAGGCTGGTTTGTGCTCCCCTGTATCAGGGTTTCTAGTGCACAGACTCCTCAATGCAAATAATCAAGCACTGAGTAGATCCTAGGATGAGCGGATTATACTCCCCTCAATACAAGGATTGATAGCACTCAGCTGAGTTCTGCTCTCCAGGATGCTAGTCTCTACGTGGCCACTAGACTAACGCTGTATGTTTTACAGGTATTACAACTTTTGAACATACTGGAGTATGTAATAGTGTACTCCTCTTGCTGTGAGAGTTACAAGTATTTACTGAGAACATTTTTGGTTGGCCAGTGTCACAGGTGATAATTTAACCTCCTTATGGTACGGTTAGTTGTCCTTCCTGGTGCTTGAAACACTGCCTCGAGCTGACACCACGTGTCTGCTGAGGTCATAGGCCCGTCTTTGGGGCCTTCCTTAGTGCGTGATGGCATATGTTGTACTCCTCTTTCTTTAAAAAGTAAAAAGGGTTTTACCGAGTGCACTGCTTGTTGGATTGTGTTAGGTGGACTGTTATGTGGGCACTTCACAGTCTCAGTTTTCTGTATACTGAAGTCATGTTTCTTGCTTCCAGCAAGATGGGTGTTCAAGGTGGCTTTCGCAGGCCACCATTGAATATCCTACTGTCATGACTAAGTATTCTAGCTTATGTGAGTCTTACTCCACATAGTACTACTATCATGAGTAGGCCTATTCTGGCCTCCATGGTTATATGCCCACAGTATGGTCTACCTGTTAGGTTGAGCTTTGTACTTCCCTGCTAGGGTTGTCTGTGTCATAGTGGTTAGTTCCCTAAGCTGATCATGGGTTGTAGGCCTCCATGTGTCACAGTTCCCTCATCTCCAGGACTCCATTTCCCTTGATCCTCGTGTTTCCACACCTGCACTCACTTCCCTTGTCATCTCCTCATCATCACTCATTATCTACACCTGGGTTTAATCATCATCACTGCCTTTATAATGGACTCACTCCCTTCACTCCCTGTCTGTTCTCTGTTGTGTTAAGGTTGTGTTTATGTGTTCTATGGTATTATATTCCTTGATAATCATTAAAGTCTATTGATTGTGGATCTCCGTGAACGCTTCATCTCTCCAGCACATACACCCATAACACCATGAGGCCTCCTCCTTTGGTTCAACCCTAGGCTGGTTTGTGCTCCCCTGTATCAGGGTTTCTTTCTTTCTTTCTTTCTTTCTTTCTTTCTTTCTTTCTTTCTTTCTTTCTTTTTCTTTCTTTCTTTCTTTCTTTCTTTCTTTCGGGTTTCTAGCGCACAGCCTCCTCAGCAAATAATCAAGCGCTGAGTAGATCCTAGGATGAGCGGATTATACTCCCCTCAATACGAGGATTTATAGCACTCAGCTGAGTTCTGCTCTCCAGGATGCCTGTCTCTACATGTGGGTTTGAGTTGCTTACTGCCCTTCTTGCAGTCGCTCGTACCTGCTCTCTTCTTAATAATGCGTTTTGCAGATTCTGTATTCAGACAGGGTTGGTCAAGACTTGGTTTGTCCTACATCAGACCAGGTCAGCCTCCCTGGTGGCATTGGGGGTGACTTCGTTCCCCTCTAGTGACTGGCTGGGGCTCCTTTTGGTTCTGTGGCCACATTCCCTTTAAGGGACCACTTTTCTCTGAAACATTGGTCCCAGATGCCTTGAGCGGCCTTAGTAGGCTTTCTACAGAAGGCTTCTTTTAGGCTCAGCCTGGGCTGCTGGCCATAGACAATGCTGTCACTGACAGCCTGGTGTGACCCGAGGGAGAGTTGCTAAGCTTTTCCTTCGAAACTGCTCGACATTTGTCAGCCATATTATTTGGCATGCACTCTCCTTAAGCATGGCGTCGTTGGTATATCATTCCCCAAAGCATTTCAACGCAGAGTGAGTTCCCTTTCGAAAGGGAACATCTCAGGTTATGTATGTAACCATGGTAACCAGGGAACGAGACTCTGCATTTCCTTGCCATGCTTCGGTCTGCCTGCCTGCAGAACAGTCCATCAAGATGATAGATACTGTCTGTTTCTCTAGGCGCTCCTTTTATACTTCTGGGTTGCGCCATATTACGTCATAGGCTGTCGCCAGCCAATAGGAATTGGAGTTGTTGGATAGTTTGCTTTCAGACACCAGGTCACATGTGACATTCCCCAAAGCGTTTCAACGCAGAGTCTCGTTCCCTGGTTCTCAGGGAACCATGATTACATACGTAACCTTAGACGTTTTCAAGCATCTTTTGCATAATTGAACCCTCTCCAACAGTGACTGTATGATTTTAAGATCCATTTTATCACACTGAGGACAACTGATGGACTCAAACACAACTATTAAAAAGTATCAAACATTCACTGATGCTCCAGAAAGAAACACAATGCATTAAGAGACGGGGGTTGAAAACCTTTGAATTTGAATATCAAAGTAAACTGTAAACTGTAATTTTTCTTCTGGGAAACATGCAAAAGTATGTTATGTTGCTTCCAAAGCAACAAAAAATGCAAAAAAAAAAAAAAAAAAAAATCCTGCTGGACCTGGAGGATTTTTCTGAAGAACAGAGCTCAGTTTAACACTCATAGATCATCCAGGTAACCAATGGTTCACATACTTTTGAATGGTGACATTTTAATAAATTCAGCTTTTTTTTTTTTTTTTTTTTGTCTTATGATATAAACTAAATATAACTAAATATAAACATATTTTATGTAAAATAGCTTACTCAGGACAGTACTAAATAAAAAATAACATGCATTCCCTTTCAGTCGGTCACGTTCGACGTACGTCAGTAGTGACCGACGAATTGGGATATCGCTTAGAGAGCCCTATCAGCTTCGTGTAAACTAAAACAAGCCAATGGAATTGGCGTGCGATATTTGCATAATGCGCACCGCCTCCGACAGGTGTATATAAATAGGAAGCAGATGCAATCGCACTCTGTCTTTCGCTTCGGAGCCATACAGTGGTGTCCTGTGTTCAGAAGACTAACCTTTCTTCTTGAAGAAACACTAAACTGCCTCAGAAGAGGATTCTCAGCAAGCCGTGTGCTGGTAGTTACGGCGCTTCAGCGAGGTCGCGAGCTTCCGAGGAGCCGAGCTATAGCTCTCAACTGCTGTTTTCACAGCAACACGCCTAGAGTGAAGAGTGTGTGTTGCGATTTGGGCCGGTTCCTCTGTGTGCCCAGGGAGTGGTGTACCTGGCACATCGCGTCACTCCCTGTGTGCTTCAGCACGAGCGAGTTGACTGTTTCCCCTTCTAAAAGAGCTTACAGACGAACCCTGACAGTATGTCATTTCGTCTGTGCGTTACTGGGTGCGGTCGTTCCCTGATCCCTGCTGATGGGCACAATCGCTGCATCTCGTGTTTGGGCATTCAGCACGCTGAAGCAGCTTTTGTGGATGGTTCATGTTCCCATTGCGGGAACATGACTATCGCGGTGCTGAGGTCGAGACTCTCCTTCCTGAAGTCTCAGGAAGCGGGGGTCCCCTCCCCTATGCCCCGTTCAACCGTTTTTTTCCGGCCCGGGCCGGAATGACGGTTCGGCGGTGTATAGGAAGGGTGACCTGAGGATTACGGTCAGGGCTTACTCACCGAGCGGAAACGCTCCGCGGGCCCCTGCCGCCTCGTCAGCACTGCAACCCATCGTGCCACCGTTGGTTTCCGCTGGGCCCTCTACGGACTGTCCAGCCGTTACCTTTGGTGCGCCGGCAGTGGATCAGATGTCGATCTCTGCGTCGGAAGGCGAGCAAGAGTCCTCGGGGGAGGAAGATCCGGAAGCGCTGCGGCCCTCCGGGACGGTAGCGTTGCCCGAGTCGGATCCCGAGCTTACGGCTGTGCTCTCCCGGGCCGCCTTGTGCGTCGGGCTCGAGTGGAACCCTCCACCCTGTCCCGGCCCATCTCGGTTGGACGATTGGTACTTGGGGGGGGGGGGGGTCGCGCTGGTCAGCTCCAGCGTCCCGCCCCAATGCCATTCTTCCCGGAAGTGCATGATGAGGTGACCAGGTCTTGGCAAACACCGTATAGTGTTCGTGCCAGGCCTGGTCCCGCCTTCACCTCCCTGGACGGCGGGGTAGCCAGGGGGTACGCGAGGATCCCGCCAGTCGAGCGGTCTGTTGCGATGCAGCTGTGTTCAACGGCCACTGGCTGGCGTGGTGAGCCGCGTCTCCCGTCCCAGGCCTGTAGATTCTCAGCCGGTCTGACTGAGAAGGCTTACAGTGCCTGTGGGCAGGCTGCCTCCGCCCTGCACGCGATGGCCCTTTTGCAGGTTTACCAGGCAAAAGCGCTGTCGGAGATGCCCCAGGAAGGTCCTGACCAACAGCTGCTGGGGGAGCTGCGCGCTGCCACCGACCTTGCCCTCCGGGCAACGAAGGTGACAGCACGCGCTGTTGGTCACGCGATGTCTACCCTGGTAGTCCAGCAGCGCCATCTCTGGCTGACCCTGGCGGACATGCGGGATGCCGACAAACAGCGGTTCCTAAATTCCCCCGTGTCCCTGGTCGCCTTTTCGGCGACGCAGTGGAGAGCTTCGCCCAACAGTTTTCAGCTGCACAGAAGCAGGCCGAGGCTATCAGACATGTCATGCCACGGCGGTCCGCTGCTGCCTCCACTCAGCCGCCCGTGGCCCAGCCTCAGCCTGCTCGTCGCTGAGGGCGCCCGCCTGCGTCGTCCTCCGCCCCTGCTAAGTCAGCAAAGCAGCAGCCTACACCAGCCAGACAGCAGGGTGCCGGTCGCGGACGTGGTGCCCAGCCCGTCTCAGCAAAGCCAGGTGGCAAACGAAAAAAGAAGTCACGGCCCTGAGACGGGCAACCTGGAGGGGAAGGTTCTCGCTCTTTGGGAGAGTATACCATCATCTCTCCCACCCCCGGAGGAGGGCCGGGGGGGAATTTGTGATGTCTGTCTGTCCACCGCCGCCGGCTCCCCGGAGTCCAGCGGTACCCACTTTTTCACAAAAAGAGCAGTTTCCTCAAACTCCAGGTCACAACAGGGTGCGTCTGCCAGTGTGCCAGGCCCCGCCTCGCCGCTCGCAGACCCCTCCCATTCCGCCAGTAGGCGGCAGTGTGATGGCGCAGACCGCGTCCCGTGCGCTGTCTCCCATACGCACTGCTGCCTCGCAGAGTCCGACCTCACTCCGGGCCGCTCCCATGCCGTCCGAGTCGGGTCCCTATCTGCCTTGCTGCCCCACCCCCGGTGCGTCTGTGGTGCCTTTGGTCCCGCTGGCTCGGAGTCTGGAGGCGTGGATCACGCTTCCCAGCCTGTCCCGCTGGCTCATTCGCACTATCAGACTCGGCTATGCGATTCAGTTCGCCCGGCGTCCCCCCGTTTTCAGGGGTGTCCACTTCATTAAGGGGTCGTTGGACAGTGCACCTGTTCTCCGGGTGGAGATTGCTGTCCTACAGCCCCTACTTCATTGTACCAATAAAGGGCGGTGGGCTACGGCCAATCCTGGATCTGGGCGTCCTGAACCGGTATCTTCACAGGATGCCGTTCAAGATGCTCATGCAGAAGCGCATTTTCGAATGCGTCCGTCCCCGGGATTGGTTTGCAGCAATAGACCTGAAGGACACGTACTTTCATGTCTCGATTGTGCCTCGACACAGACCCTTCCTACGGTTTGCGTTCGAGGGTCGGGCATATCAGTACAAAGTCCTACCCTTCAGGCTGGTCCTGTCACCCCGCATCTTTACAAAGGTTGCGGAGGCGGCCATTGTTCCCCTCAAGGAACAGGGCGTTCGTATCCTCAACTACCTCGACGACTGGCTGATCCTGGCCAGCTCGCGAGAGCAGTTGTGCGAACACAGGGACATGGTTCTAGCTCACCTCAGCCGGTTGGGTCTTCGGGTCAACTGGGACAAGAGCAAACTCGCCCCCGGGCAGAGGATCTCTTATGTCGGTCTCGAGCTAGACTCGGTTGCGCGGACTGCACGTCTCACCGAGGCGCGCGTCCAGTCGGTGTTGAACTGCCTGAGCTCGCTCAAGCGCAGGACCGCGGCCCCACTGAAAGATTTTCAGAGGCTCCTGGGGCATATGGCATCTGCAGCCGCGGTCACGCCGCTCAGATTGCTCCATATGAGGCCGCTTCAACACTGGCTCCGCGGCCGGGTCCCGAGATGGGCGTGGCAGTGCGGCACGCTCCGTGTCCCCATGACACCGAGCTGCCGTCGCACCCTTGTCCGGTGGTCGGACCCTTCGTTCCTGCGGGCCGGAGTACCCCTCGAACAAGTGTCCAGGCATGCTGTGGTCTCCACAGATGCCTCTGCCACGGGATGGGGGGCCACGTACAACGGGCATGCAGTGGCAGGTCTTTGGACGGGGCCTCAGCTGCATTGGCATATCAATTGCCTCGAGTTGCTAGTGGTACGTCTTGCGTTGGCCCGCTTCAAGAAGCTGCTGTCAGGCAAGCACGTTCTAGTCCGCTCAGACAGCACTGCAGCCGTTGCGTACATCAACCGTCAGGGTGGTCTACGCTCCCGTCGCATGTCGCAACTCACCCGCCATCTCTTGTTGTGGAGTCAGAAGTATCTGAGGTCCCTTCGGGCCACTCATGTCCCAGGTGTGCTCAACTGTGCAGCCGACGAGCTGTCACGGCAGCCTCCACTTGCGGGCGAGTGGCAGCTCCACCCCCAGGCGGTTCAGCTGATTTGGCAGCATTTCGGCGAGGCTCAGGTAGACCTGTTTGCCTCCCCAGAAACTGCCCACTGCCAGTGGTTTTATTCCCTGACCGGCGGCACGCTCGGCACAGATGCCCTGGCACACAGCTGGCCCCCGGGTCTGCGCAAATATGCGTTTCCCCCAGTGAGCCTTCTCGCACAACTCCTGTGCAAGGTCAGGGAGGACGGGGAGCAGGTTCTGTTAGTGGCTCCGTACTGGCCCACTCGGACCTGGTTCTCAGACCACATTCTCCTCGCGACAGCCCCTCCCTGGCCGATTCCTCTGAGGAAGGACCTCCTGACTCAGAGACAGGGCACCCTGTGGCACCCGCGTCCCGATCTATGGAACCTCCACGTGTGGTCCCTGGACGGGATGCGGAGGTTCTGAGTGATCTCCCGCAAGCGGTTGTAGACACCATCACTTCCGCTAGAGCTCCTTCCACTAGGAGTCTCTATGCGCTGAAGTGGAACCTGTTCGTCGAATGGTGCGCCTCTCGCCGAGAGGACCCCCGATTATGTTCGGTCGGATCCGTGCTTTCCTTCCTGCAAGAAGGGTTGGAGCGAAGGCTGTCTCCCTCCACCCTGAAGGTGTATGTTGCCGCTATCGCCGCACATCACCACGCAGTTGAGGGTAAGTCCCTGGGGAAACACGAACTGATCGTCAGGTTCCTGAGGGGGGCGAGGAGACTGAATCCTCCTCGCCCTTCCTCCGTACCCTCTTGGGATCTGACCCTGGTTCTCACAGCTCTCCGGGGTCATCCCTTTGAGCCTTTGCAATCAGTTGACCTGAAACTAATGTCTCTCAAGACGGTTCTTCTGGTTGCATTGGCTTCCCTGAAGAGGGTAGGGGATCTGCATGCATTTTCGGTCGACGAAGCGTGCCTAGAATTCGGGCCCGGTGATTCTCACGTCATCCTGAGACCCCGGCCTGGATACGTGCCCAAGGTTCCTACCACTCCCTTCAGAGATCAGGTAGTGAACCTGCAAGCGCTGCCCTCGGAGGAGGCAGACCCAGCCCTAGCTTTGCTCTGTCCCGTCCGCTCTCTGCGCGTTTACGTGGACAGAACGCAAAGCTTCAGGACCTCAGATCAGCTCTTCGTCTGTTACGGAGGCCAGCAGAAGGGAAAGGCTGTCTCCAAGCAGAGGATGGCCCACTGGATAGTGGATGCCATCGCCTTGGCGTACGAATCCCAGGGCGTGCCTTGCCCGCTCGGGTTGAGAGCCCACTCCACCAGAGGGGTGGCCTCCTCCTGGGACTCCATATGCGTACTGCCCCCGGGGCCAGTCCATATGTGTATTCTCCACGTAAACTCCTCCCCCATTGGGTAGGTAGTGGCCTCCGCAGCGTCCCCTATGGGTTCGCTTCCCCAGTGTAGTCTAGTTTACTTAGTGGGTATTGGTTAGACAGCAGTAAACTCTCTCGGCGTGGGCTCGCCCCCTTCTCCGTCCAGCCGGTGCTATGGGCGGCTGAGCTTGCACTGGGCACTGGAAGGGGTTTCGTAACTGTGGCGCTTTAGTTGGGATCCCAATTCGTTGGTCACTACTGACGTACGTCGAACGTGACCGACTGAAAGGGAACGTCTCGGTTACGTATGTAACCCTCATTCCCTGAAGGAGGGAACGGAGACGTACGTCCCGTCGCCACAGTTTCTGTACCCTCGCTGTAGCGCGGACACCAGTTGTCTCCTCAGCGAAAAACAGAGTGCGATTGCATCTGCTTCCTATTTATATACACCTGTTGGAGGCGGTGCGCATTATGCAAATATCGCACGCCAATTCCATTGGCTTGTTTTAGTTTACACGAAGCTGATAGGGCTCTCTAAGCGATATCCCAATTCGTCGGTCACTACTGACGTACGTCTCCGTTCCCTCCTTCAGGGAACGAGGGTTACATACGTAACCGAGACGTTTTGTATGATCTCTTTTATTTTGTTAAAATAATTCACATTTTCACAGATTCTGCAAGTGGTTCACATACTTTTTCTTGCAACTGTATATAGAATGCGATTTTAAGCTATACATTTAATTTAATCCATTCAAGAAAGGAAACAAGAATCACACCAAAAAAGCTAAACACTGAATATCCACTCCCTTGTCCATCGATGAGCCTTTGGATCCCAACACCCTGTCATCAGTTTGTGGGTTTGCCCTCGGACCACTGTTGTTAAATTCTCAACCCTGCTGACCCAGGAGCAACTCACAAGCGTTATTCCTGCCTATTTCTCCTGCATCCAACCCCAAATGGAATGGTAAGATGGTGTTTTTTTTGTTTTGTTTTTTTGAAAGGAGTCTCTTATGCATTTCTATTTTAATGTATTTTAAAATGTAACTTATTCCTGTGTTGGCAAAGTTGAATTTTCCGCATCATTACACTAGTCTTCAGTGTCACATGATCCTTTAGGAATCTAACATGCTGATTTGCTGCTCAAGAAACATTTCTTATTATTATAAATGTTAAAAAAAAAGTTGTGCTGCTTAATATTTTTGTGGTAACATGTTTTCAAATGTCTTTAATTAATAGAAAGTTCAAAAGAACAGTATTTATTTGCTGTTTTGTGTAGCAATGTAAAAGTCTTAACTGTCCCTTTTGACCATTTTATTGCACACTTGCTGAATAAAAGTATGTAATTCTTTGCTTTGTAGGATGAAGACGTTAAGTGCACATGCACTCAATTCGTTTTAAACAGGACCGTGACCCAGCAAAACTCACACTGGACTAATAGGCTTATGTTCTGGAGTGGAGCATTCAATCGAACATCTGTATAATGACTTAAAAATTGCTGTTCCCAAATGGTCTCTGTTCAAACTGATGAATCAAGAGCAATTTTGCCAAGAAGAATGGGAAAAAATACAGTTTGAAAAAGTGAACACAAACTTAAGAAAATTCTGCTGTAATTGCTGCTATTAACTTTAACAAATGTCAGTGCTTTATAATGAATTTAGTCAAACTTTTTTTGCACCCCTTTAACTTTGTAAGTCTTTACATTTTTAGAGTATTTGTATAGGTAAATCGTGAAATCGTCTTGAAAAGGCTAAAAACCGAGATAATTGTTTTTATAAGTAGGCCTGCCCATTTTAGATGAGGTGTGAAGATGTGGAAGAGAGATAGATTCAAAGTATGCACTTATATTTTTATGTTAACTATCTTCTTGAACAGATGTATCAAATCAGACTATGTCGAACTTATAGTCAACAATCTTTCAGATCTTAATTTAAATCTCTTATATTAAAATAGCAATGACCCATAAAATTGTCCATTTAAATTAAATGCTAAAACTGTCAGATTTCTCTTTTTTATCTTCAGAAGTCACAGCATTTCATGACATGCATATAATTAAGAGAGAGATAACATAGAAAAGGCATTTTTAGAAACCTCTTGGTGCACCCTGACTTTAAAAAGGCATGACACTCCTGGCCATAAGCCTGATACACTTAAGTTAGACAAGGAAAAACTGTATGTTTTAGAAACAAAACAACAAAACAAAACAAATGTGCTTTCTGTGATTGGATGTGATGAATATGAATTTACTTTAATGTAAGCCAGTTCAAACATTTAGAGATTTTGAAGCTTGTTTGGGTGTTCCTACAAACAAAGACGACTTCAAAAATGGATACAACAACGAAGACTTCTAATCATTGTTTTTCTCTGCTATTCTATGGAAGCCCCCAGCTCCATTTTATTAGAGAGAGAGAGAGATAAAAAAATTACTTTTTTAATGTTGTGGAAATGGGCTTCCATACTTATCTGATTGGCTGGCTCAACACAACTGTTTTTCTCAGTCTACCTGGAACTCTATCAAGACTTTGGTAACTGTGGTAATGATGAATGATGCAAAGAGAATTCAATTCTTAAAAGACAACAGTGTCATTGTTCAGCTGAAGTCTGGAGAAGACAATGATGTCATCATCCAGCAGCTCAGTTTAGTTCTCATCCAGTGTCAGTGCATTCAAATCATCAAAAAGGTAATATTAAGTCTTCCTAATATTAAGTCTTCCTGGTCAGAATAAGTTGCAAAGTAAACCAGGCGGTAAACAAAATTTGCTATTTTTTAGACATTGGATTTCCCTGGCTAGACACTGTACAGTCTTGACAACATACTACTGTGATGGTATGAGAAGGGCACACCGGACAGCACAATGTTACTCGACACCTGCTAGTCACACCCAGTGTTAGCCTTCTCTTTCTGTCACTTCTGGGTTCAGTGTTTTGTCAAGCTCCTCTGGAGGTGGCACACTGTGAAGTTTTCCAGTCCCAGAGCACCCTGGAGCTGCGGAGGAGACTTGATCTCTGATCAGAGCTGAAGCCTGAGTCACTCGCTCGCTTTTGTCATATCCTGTCAAGCCTGTATGAACTTCTTTCATGTGCCTGTGCGTGGAAAGAGAGAGGTCCTATTTTGGAATTTGATGATACGGTGCATGTTAAAGTGAAAGAGGGAGTGTAGGTGTGCATTCGATCCTAAAATTGTTCAGGAGTCAGTTGCCATTTTCCTTCATACCCTACAAGATAATGAGAGGGGGAACTAGAAAGAGAGCAGGGGTGGTGAAGAGAAAAGAGAGAGCAAAACTTTGATGATGGGGAGAGAGTTGCGTATAGGGTGGGGAAAAAAGAAAGAAAAGTGAAAGACATGACTTGGGGGAGGAGAGAGCAGATGAAAGAAGAGGTGCCTGGTGGTCAGATGATGCAATTTAACAACAGTCATATGGCATTTTCTGCTGGCTGCCTAAAATACACCAGGTAAACAGATACAATCAAACTGTCCAAAAATCAATTACTTCACTGGGATTGCTCTTGCCCAAAGACCTGCTTTAGATGTCTAGAGGTCCCGGAAGGAATAGGAGGACCCTTTTTAGAGTGATATCCTGCCGAGGATGACCTTTCTCGCAAAGGGCACTTCCAGTGAAGTGCAAATCATGGATTTGAAAGCCCAGGCGATTTTATTTACATGTAAATCATTTCATCGATTCAAACTTCCAAACTAATTATCAGTGTGCTTATCATCTTATCATCAACTCACTACATAAATACTGTACATAAGATATTTAGGTCATATTTCACCTTTATATATATAATATATATATATATATATATATATATATATATATATATATATATATATATATATGACAATCACTGGAAAAGGAAAAAAAAATAAAAAATAAGTATAATTTATAAAAACACTGAGAACTAGACGAGACACAGCTGGGGATAATCAGTAACTATAGAAACAAATAATTACATAATCCAAGTATTGGTATCTACAGATTGGAGTAATGGCTGTGACAAAAGGTTGTGAAAGCTCCTTGTCAGGGTTTGGGCTATTTTTAGAGGTTAATTTTTCATTTGTCCATGTGTATATAGAGCCCTCATGTTACCATTGTCTCTTTTCTTGCTTTGTTCCTCGTAACCTCTGTTGGTGAGTTTTGTGTTTCATGCTCATGGTAAAGTTTAGGTTGTCAAGTCAAGCCATAATCAAGTCAAGTCTGTTTTGGATTATATTTTTTGCCAATCAATATACTGGGTTCTCACTGTCAAGTCACCTCCAGTGGACTCGTTACAAGACATGAAATATGTCTATATTTGACCAAAGACTGATACTCTATCAATGAGGGGAAGAAGCAGTGCTCAGAAACACTGTTATAAATGCACATAGTGCAACCAACCAGACAGTGCCAGACAAAACACAGCAAGAACAACGGCATTGCTTGAATGCATTAGCTGGGTCCATGAAAGAAAGAAAAGTCATCACTCCTTACTGATGTAACAGCAAAGAATAATGTGGTTGGAAACAGCGGGAAAGCAGGATACAAAGTTTTATTTTCTACTGGCAGCAGGGAAAGGTAAATATC
This sequence comes from Chanodichthys erythropterus, assembly GCF_024489055.1. Classification (NCBI taxonomy): domain Eukaryota; kingdom Metazoa; phylum Chordata; class Actinopteri; order Cypriniformes; family Xenocyprididae; genus Chanodichthys; species Chanodichthys erythropterus. Next base: position 24,352,432 of record NC_090227.1, read on the forward strand.
TAACTGGGCTTCTTTAAACACTATAGCATAATAAATTAGGGTTTAAAGGAGCTCCAATATTACAGAAAGGAATTGCCTATTATGAAATGATCTGTCCAATATTCACTACTCTCTCAATGAGTCTAGAGCGAATCTAATGGCTCTGATCTTCCCAATCACATGTGCAGAGCCTTGGAATCACCTGAGATGGTGTTGGTCCTTCCTACTGTTCAGGGGTGTGTTTCCCAAAGCGAATTATGGTCACAAGTTCTGTCGTTACCAATAGAGTTCAATGGGACTTACGACCATAGTTGGCTAACGATGCTTTCGGGAAATGCACCCCAGATAGACTACAAGTAGATGGACTGCACCACAAGCAAAACCTCCTTTAGTGGTTATGCCTGCATCAAAAATCCACTGTTCAAAGAAATGTCCAGGTTTTTTTTAACTAATTATTATACTGCATCCATGGCATGCTGTTACAGTGTGAAACAAATGAGACTAATTTTTCTAAATCACCTTGAACTGGGTCTAATTTTGCAGGTCGATGAACTTCTAGATATGTGTTATTGAAGTAATTCCTCTCAGAACATTAACATTTACATTTATGAATTTAGCAGAAACTTATCCAATGCAACATACTGTACAACACATTGAAGGCATACATTTATTTATTACTAAATGCATTCCTTGTGAATTGAACCCAAAACCTTGGTGTTGCAAGCAGCATGTTGTATTGTTTGAAATACAGGAAAGTGCATGCAAACAAAGTCGTGTCATACATATCATCTGTTCAACGTTCTTTCCTAGATCCTTATGTGGGTTCTAAATGAAAGTAACCAGGTTTATTATTATTTATTAAAGCTTATCATGACAAGTCCAAAAATTGAATATAGCACTTGAATATCAAACCATGTTATTGTTATTGTTATGGTATGCTGGTGTAGAGAAGAGGCAGATACGGATTTCCACAATTGCACGTAGTATTTAATACATAGAAGGCAAGGAGAACCAAACATACACGTTATACAACATTCAAGACGGACGAGGAGTGAAGGGAGTGAGTGCAATATAAAGGGAGTGCTAACAATAGAGTCCAGGTGCAGGTGATGAGTGATGATGAGGAACTGACGAGGGAAGTGAGTGCAGGTGTGGAGAACAGGAGGATTCTGGGAAATGGAGTCCAGGGAAACAAGGGATCTGTAACAGTACCTCCCCCTCCCGGTAGGCGCGTCCTCGCGCCGTAGATGTAACAACCGGGAGGGGGGCGGGCGCCCTGGAGACCTCAAACCGGAGCAGGGGAAGGAGTAAACTGGAGTGGAGGTCTCCAGGGCAGGTCCAAAAACCATGGCGGGTCAGGAGCCGTGGGCAGCCATGGGGGGTCAGGAGCCGTGGGCAGCCATGGCGGGTCAGGGGTTGAAGGCAGCCATGGCGGGTCAGGAGCCGTGGGCAGCCATGGCGGGTCAGGGGTTGAAGGCAGCCATGGCGGGTCAGGTGCAGCGGGCAGCCATGGCGGGTCAGGTGCAGCGGGCAGACATGCAGCGGGCATACATGGCGGGTCAGGTGCAGCGGGCAGCCATGGCGGGTCAGGTGCAGCGGGCAGCCATGGCGGGTCAGGAGCCGAAGCCTTCGAGGCGTTGAGCCCAGGCGTCGCTGAAGGACTGGCGGGTGATGGCGGAACCGAAGGCTCCGCCGACCGAAGCGCAGCCGGGGCTCCAGAAGGCCGCAGTTGAACACAGACGACAGACAACAAAGTGAACACTAGGGGGAGTGAGGAAGCCAACTGGAAGCGAGGGACGGAGGGACGGAGCGGAGACGGAGGAGTGCAGTCCAGAGGGGAAGGCAGGCTGACGAGGGACCAAGGTGTGAACGGGGGCAGGATGGAGGCTTGTGAGGCTGGAGGACTGATGGACAACGGTGGAGACGAGGGAGGTTGGAGCCAGGGTGAAGGTAATCGCCCAGAGGTCTGAGGTGGAGATCTGGGCGAAGGGGCTTGAGGTGGAGGTGCAGTGAGTACATTAGTGGGAGGAGGCGGGAGAGGGAGGCAGGGAGGGAAAATAGTCTTTGCAAAGTTCATAATTGGAGCAGAGGGCTCGGCGGCGGCTGGAGCTGAGGGCTCGGCGGCGGAGACTGGCGCTGCTTGCTCGGCGGCGGAGACTGGCGCTGCTTGCTCGGAGGCGGAGACTGGCGCTGCTTGCTCGGAGGCGGAGACCGGAGAACTTGGCTCTGCGGAGACTGGAGAACTTGGCTCGGCGGAGACTGGAGAACTTGGCTCGGCGGAGACTGGAGAACTTGGCTCGGCGGAGACTGGAGAACTTGGCTCGGCGGAGACTGGAGAACTTGGCTCGGCGGAGACTGGAGAACTTGGCTCGGCGGAGACTGGAGAACTTGGCTCGGCGGAGACTGGAGAACTTGGCTCGGCGGAGACTGGAGAACTTGGCTCTGTCCAAAAGTCTATAAGCCAGGCCACCTCACTTGGTGGCTCGCACAGGGTTGGAGCTGCAGGCTCGGAAAGGGCTGGAGCGGGCTCGTTCATCCCCTCAAATACAATTAAAATCCCCACAGGCACTGGAGCTGGCTCTGTGGGGACTGGAGCTGGCTCTGGAGATACTGGAGCTGGCTCTGGAGATACTGGAGCTGGCTCTGGAGATACTGGAGCGGGCTCTGGAGATACTGGAGCGGGCTCTGGAGATACTGGAGCGGGCTCTGGAGATACTGGAGCGGGCTCTGGAGATACTGGAGCGGGCTCTGGAGATACTGGGGCCGCTTGCTTCCTCCTCCTCCGCTTACTGGGCCCAGTAGCGGAATATGGGTCCAGCCTGGGGCAGGCAGGGAGTTCGCTGGAGGGGTATGCGGAGGAAGACGGAGGTTGACTGACTGGCCCGGCCAACCGTGTTTCTGGATGGACTGGACGACAACACTCATCCTGAACCTCATCTACAAAGAATTTGGAGCCATTTAACCACAAAATTAAATTGATAGTTTCACTTAAGGAGAAACAAAAAACAGGTTCATCAAAACGGATAGTGTCATCATCCAATCCATCCAAAAACAGGGAGATCAAAACTGCTTCAGGCCAGTCAGACAAATAAGCGATCTCAACGAACTCCTCCACATACCTCTCCAGCGAACGACCTACCTGCAGGAGCCCGATAAGGCGATCGCTGGCTGTCAGGGTGAGAGGTGTTGGAGGAGCTGGATCCAGGGAGCTGGGGAAAGTCTCCATTTTTTTTTTTTTTTTTTTTTTGTGAAAATCCAACTTCTTGGGTCCGTCTTTCTGTTATGGTATGCTGGTGTAGAGAAGAGGCAGATACGGATTTCCACAATTGCACGTAGTATTTAATACATAGAAGGCAAGGAGAACCAAACATACACGTTATACAACATTCAAGACGGACGAGGAGTGAAGGGAGTGAGTGCAATATAAAGGGAGTGCTAACAATAGAGTCCAGGTGCAGGTGATGAGTGATGATGAGGAACTGACGAGGGAAGTGAGTGCAGGTGTGGAGAACAGGAGGATTCTGGGAAATGGAGTCCAGGGAAACAAGGGATCTGTAACAGTTATACTTTCAAAATATATTTTTGCATAATCAAATTCATTGTCCATGCTAATTGACAGTATGCAATATCGTCACTGTCGGGCGGAAACCTCTTGTGTCCAAAACCATTACTTTTCAGGAAATGGAAAAATCAACACTGTTGATATTGTGGCTTTATATATTATTAAAATTTTGCCAAAATCAATAGCTCATACGGAGTTACAAGTTTTTGGACTGAGGCAATAAGTGCATCACATTACATTTTCATCAACTTTCATCAACAAGTTTATCGTAGATATGTGGTCGCTTCTTCTGTCATTTGGCCAAAATCTCATGTTTTATGTTTTCATCTCAAAAAATTAAGTGCTACACATGCTATTCTTATTCAAACAAACTTATTTACCATTGCATTGCAAACAAGCAGAGACAGTCCAAACTGGGTGCAGTACTTCATTCAGGATAAAGGCTGGGTGTTTGAGGATCCAACTGAGTTACGAGGTTTAGTCACAAGCACTTTTTTAATTACGTCACACTGCCAGGGATCTGGAAACAGCTTGATCTGAGACACTGCTCATGATTTATGGGGATTTTAAAAAAAGTGGTTGGATTTGTATCATTATAGGGTGGTTGTGACATTGCCAACACACATTTATAGCCAAAGTGAATTTTGCATAATAGGTCCCCTTTAATGTCTTCCACACATATACTCTGTGGATTCAAAATGTTCCTCTCCAACTGTCTGAACCAACTATGTATGTTATGTTACTGTAAAATGCTTTCGTCCATTTTTAGGGTCTTTTGGAAGAAAACTTACCAATTCGGACACCTTCATAAATTATGCAAATGAAGTCATAAAAACACACAAAGGATGTCTTTCCCGCTTTATATTATAATTGATCATAACACGTTATGATTTAATGATATACTTCTCCCATAATTTGAGCTAATTCATTACAGCGCCTTGCGTTATCAACCTGGAACTAAAGTTCAATTCAGTTTGATTAGTGACCCGGCTCGACCGGTTACTTCCTGAGAACAGGCTCAAAAGAACATTCTTTCAAGAATCGAACATTACTAGTGTGGATTTTGACTACTATATTTACCTAATGCCTGGCTCACACTACAGGAGTTTTAAAATCCTATCCAATTGTAAAATCTGGTTGCAGCACACACTTCAGGAGAATCTTTGCAGATTTTCTTCCCTCAAATCTTAAACATGCTCACACTACAAGATCTGAAATTCGCGGAGCATCACACACTACAAAATGTTATTAAGATTATCTGCCAGAGGAAGCGCGTCACGTGATCTACGCAGCAGATCGAAAGCGGATGTAAACAAAATGGATAGGCTACTGAAACACAGAAACTTGCTGTAGCAATAATAATCGTTTGTTGTGAGAAAACACAAAAGCGGAAGAATAAACGAGTGTGGATGAAAAAATGGTTGAGGAGACAGGCTCAACATGGATTGTCAGTTCTTCAGCGAGAAATGGAGGTAAAATTGACCTTTTATTACTATCATAGTGTGCTAAAAAAATTTACCGTTATAACATTGCCTGCCTACTGTAGTTCAAAAGCGCTAGTGTCACCTTTTACATTGTAGATTCCTTGATCTTGGTTTCGCAGTCGCCATTTCGAAATGTCTGTCACTTCCGTCGCGTCGTATACTTGTTTCCTATTGGCTATTGTGACAGTACTGATGTTATTACAATCTTGCTCATCCCGATAAATATCAAACATGTTTGATATGATCGGGGTGAGCCCGATTTGTGTGAGATCAGATCGGGAGGTGCAAGATTTTATCTGTGAACGTCTCACATTACCAGATAATCTGCGCCGAACATCGGAACCGATCAAGGTCGTGGACAAGATTTTTTGTCTGATTCTCGGGAGGGGAAAATCGGGCATAAATCGGCCTAAAACTCCTGTAGTGTGAGCCAGGCATAAGTTGACTTGCCCATCTTCAGTCATCTTGCCCCAGCGGGCATATTACCCCAACCTACCCTAATGATTTATGAAAATAAATAAATAAATAAATTGATGAAACATGGAGATGCCAGACAGCCATGATATATGCATAGGTTAAAACAAAAACAACAAAAAACAACTGATAATTCCTTATCTTAATCTTGCAGATGTTAAGCTGCGAGTAAGTTGTGACTTAACTTTTGCAAGTGTAACAAGGGGAGTGTAAAGGATGAGGACAGTTCATTGATGTTCAAGTTTTGCCATATTTTACACATAGTCTTGTAGCCTCACAAATTTCCAGCTGTGAGGAAGGAAGGTCATGAACTTAAAGTTGGATAGATTGGTGTTGAAGGCACTGGAGGAGTCAAAGAACACAACACTGTTGAACCAAACTTGTCTTCTACTTCATGATCTGAGTCTAGAGAGCAAACAGCCTGTAGTCTCTGGGAAGCAAGGCCCTCCATCATTGACACCAAGGCCATCCATGGAGTCTTCCAGAGGCAAGGTACCTTCGTCATCCTCAGAGAAAGAGAAAACAAATAATGAAGAGCCCCATAGCACAGCTGGCACATGTCCTGGGGGCTTCCTGTGGCCTCCATCAAGGCCCTGGGCTTTATTTCTACAGAGTTTCCTCAGCTTTCTCCTCACCTAATCAAGGTAGATCATCACGAGCATGCAGGGCTGTGACTTCAAAATGATGTCAAAAGGAAGTGAAAATAATATTATCTTTATATGCCTTATCTTCCCTTGAATAATTGTAACCAAAGTTAAAATGCATTACAATCTTTGCAAATTTCTTGTTACATCTGCAATTGGTTGTTTGTAATGTTTTTAATGCATGGTACTTTCTAAAGGAGTAACAATGAATAGATACATGTTATATTATAATGTATTATAACTGTGGTTACATTTATTTATGAGATCAAACAGTGCATGATAAGGTGCATCATAAGGTGTGTGAAATGTGAACCAATATCACTAAAAATTATAGTCATAAATTATAGAGTATAATTTATAATTTATAGATTACAAAATAACTAGACAGATTTTTCAGCATTTATTGTTTATATTTATTGTCACTTTTGATCAATTGAAAGCATCCTTGATGAATAAAAGTATTAATTTCTTAAATCTACTCATCAAAGTCTATTTTACACACATTTGGTGCTTGATGTATTTTCTTTTTGGATCTTTCTATTTATACAGCTGTGCTCAGTATATGACAACAGCATGATAAAACTCCTTTGACAGTTAATATGTAGTTTAACAGCAAGTACTTCTACTTTTAAAGACCCCCTGTGGTGAAAGTCACATTTTTAATGTTGTTTATATGTCTATGTAGTGACAAACCATGTAAAACTTCATAAGTCAGCACCATTGCTGAGTATTTTATGTGTGAAAGTGCAATAAACCAAAGACTGTCTAAAACCCGCGGTTTGAAATTGTTGGTGTTTGTGACGTCACAGACTACCTTGTAACCAATCACAACAATGTGCCGGCAGGCTTTATCATATCACTAACTACGACTGCTCTGAAGCACGAAAGTCTCAAGAGAAGCCATGTTATCCTGGTATATTTTCTGTTGATATGAAAAATTGTGTAGATTTGTCAATATAGCGAGTCTATTACTATGTTATGATGAACTATAAGCCTTTCTCCACTGATGTTCTGAGTTGTTTAAAGCGTTTGTAAGGATACTGATTGTTAGAAGGCAGCTCTGAGATAAAGAACAGGAATGGTGTGTGTAACATTAGCAGCACATTATTAGCTGTTTGATAATGTAGTCAAGCAAAAGGCTAATCATATTAATGAATTAATTAATGACAGAACCTTTGCAAGGGCTGTGCCAAGTGTGCGAGTGCATAGGTCAAAGTAAAGTGACAGCTGACTTGAAGAAAAGCCAATAAAGTTCATGTGTTTGTCCTTCGAAATATTTTGATACTATAAAACATAGCTAAAACAATATTGCTCTAAGCGTGTGCGTGTGAATGTGTTTCATGTGCATATGTCAGTCAGTGTGGAATCGCACATCAAGTTCTGAGAGAGCTAATCAGTCCATTATAAATTTTGATTTTGGCCGCCTCTGGAATGGATCAAACCATAGATAGCCTACCCGATAACTTCAAATAAATACACTGGAAATCCGTGTGCATTCAAGGATGTGCTTTTATTTCATGTAGCCACAACACAAACAACAAATTGCCTCATCGTCACTGAAGCAACAGTAGACTCTCCGAGCTGGCTTGAGTGTGTGGAGGCGGGGCTAATTTGCATATTCATTGATCCGTGTATATTAAATGAGGCAAGGTTGTAGAGTTAGATTCAAGCTATTTTAAGGCATGAAGAATTTTTTTATCACTTGATTTTTTTTTTTTTTTTAAATATGTCATTTTGGTGATCAAAGATGAGTTTTATGGGATAAAATAATTGACTACAGGGGGAGTTTAAGGCACAAACCTAGTACATAGAGATCACCATTACCTCCAGTGAACTATGTAGGACCATTCCCACAGAGGCCAATTTCTCTTCAGCACTATATTGTTCCACTCTACCATCCCTGAAATTATCTGTCCTTTCTGTCTTCCCTCACGGAAAGTCCTGCAGTGAATAGCAGAACATGTCTGCAGCAATTAGTGGGTGTCAAAGTGCTACTTTTGTGCTTAGATTAAATGTAATTTCCAATTAATGACTTGCATTTACAGCATTCTGTTCGCAGCAATGATCTATTCAGTTCTGGGTAAATGGGCTGATGGTGTCTGTGAGGTACATTTGAAAGTTCAGTGAGAGGATGATGAGACCTTCAGAAATAGTCTTCTAGTAACTGTTGATATGAAGAGAAAGTGGAACCATGAAGTGAGTGAATGATAGGAAGATATGGGTAAGTCTTCAATAAGGTGCAGTTAAAGGGTTAGTTCACCTAAAAATTTAATTTCTGTCATTAATACTCATTAATTCCTCATGTCGTTCCACACCTGTAAGACCTTCGTTCATCTTCGGAATACAAATTAAGATATTTTTGATAAAATCCGATGGCTCAGTGAAGCCTGCATGACAGCAAGATAATTAACACTTTCAAACGCCCAGAGAGTTACTAAAGACATATTTAAAACCGTTCATGTGTACAGTGAAACGACGAGAATACTTTTTGTGCACCAAAAAAACAAATTTACGACTTTATTCAAAACACTGCTTCATGAAGCTTTGAAGCTTTACAAATCTTTTGTTTTGAAATGCCAAAGTCACATGATTTCAGTAACGAAGCTTTGTTACATCATAAATGTATCAAAACTATAAACAATATAACTATTATGAATTAATATATTATTAAAATGATAATTATAACTTGCAAAGTACAATTTATATGAAAAAAAAAAAACAATATACAGAGGGAAAGGTCAAGTCTTATGTAACCTTTCAACATGAAAAAATAGTGAATGAAAATGAAAAAAAGTATTTGTCCTTTAAAACTACAATTGTTTTTCTTCATTATCATCCTAGGGAATAAGTTTAATCCTTAAAAGTTTAAGAATTGCATACAGACAGACAGTAAAAAAGAAACTGACAGAAAGTAAGGAGAGCTCAGAACAGTAGCGGTCTGTCATCTGAAGATGACGGCATTTGCATTAACATGCCTTCACAATGCTGGCAAAAGGCGGTCGCTAATGGAAACCCTTTAAGGTGGCATTTTGGCTGCCCACTCCTTGCCATCCTTCAGTGGTCATAAGATTCATGTTGACAGGCTATTAGAGCACAACCCACCCCCAGAAAGAGGAGGTGGTGGCGGATCAGGTCGTAGCGAGGGGGAGGATGGGTTATGAGATGTAAAGATGCCGTAGGGAATGATTGTTTATGGAGGATTGACCTTCACCTCTATGCATGCCCTCCTCATATCAGTAGCAAGAAATGATCTTCTTTTTTGGTTGTTATTAATTAAGAGGCATGACATGCTCTGCAGGAGTGGAGGGATCACAGTCATGGTGTATTTAATATCAGATGTTATCATCTTTGGCTTAAGATGTCATCAGCAGTAATGTAGCAATGCAAATGCTGCGCGTCTGCATGAAAAATAATTGTAATTAATACTTCAGAGGGCATGATGGAATATGTGATCACCACTGAAGGGAAACACAGCCACTAAAGAACATTGCTGCCAGCTGCTCATTATCGTGTCAACATATATTGCACATTAGTTTTATTGTTTATTGAGCTGGCTGAAAAATAAATGATTGCACATACTGTATGGCTTAAAACTGTGACAATCAATACCGATGCATTCTGGGCCGCAGATTGTGGTGCCACAGGCCTGGACTACATGGCACCTTGAGGGCTGACCTAGCAACATGATCTAACGAGAATATGTATATTTACGCGAAGTAAATAGTTCTACCTCATGTACATTCACTTGTTTTCATACACACTGAAATGTACAATATTGACGTATTGACAGCACTGAATCATACACACACATATTTTCTTACTGGCACTCGTTTATGGCATACTGTACCACCTGAACTTCTGTAACAGGATTATTTAAAGTGCTTCTTTAAAGGTGCTGTACGCAGTTTCTCAAATTCGTTGTTGAACACTGTTGATATCTGAAATCAACCCAAACAAACCCACCCCTCTCTTCATTGCTCCACCTCCAAAACTCACACTCCAATCCTAATCACCTTGCTCCAAGTCGTTCTCGAACCCCGGCCCGATCGCTGCTGGCATACGAGTCAAATGCACTACCAATGACGCTAAACACCTCATTCTCTAGCCGGCGTCAGTGTGCAGTAGTTACACACGTAATGCACATGGATGTCTGTTTATCAACAAAATGCTTTACGAAAAATAAAGCGCAGATGATGAACAAAAGACAAGGAAGCACAAAACATGAATGTACACAGCACAGCAGCTCCAGACAATAATCCCAAACCCAGTGTCACTCACATGAGAAGGAATCAAAGCAGCCTCCGCGTCTGTTTTCAGGCCTTCCCGCTTAGCTCTCTCCAGCACTGGAAAGCTTTTCTAATATAAACGTGGGTCCCTGCTTGCCCAGTCATAAATCTTCATTCCAGTGATATTATTTAAGTTCTTTTGTATTGTGTCCCATCTCTCGTTCTTCGTTTTTATTATTATTTTCAAATCTCCCTCTTCTCTTCAAATTCTCTCTCCTCGACCGTCATATGCCCCCTAATGCTGATTGGTTACACGTTTGTTGTTGGTATCGGCCCGACTAACCTCCAAACAGTGTATTTGAAATAATACCGATCCACCTTTAATACATTTTTAATGCAGCAAGATGCATTATATTTATCAAAAGTGACAGAAATCTTTTGAAACATTATAAATGTTTTTTTACTATTTCAAATAAATGCTGTTCGTTTGAACTTTCTATATATCAAAGAATCCTTAAAAAAAAAGTATATCATGGTTTACACAAAAAATATTAAGCAGCACAATTGTTTTCAATATTGATAATAACAAGAAATGTTTCTTGAGCAGCAAATCAGCATATACGAATGATTCCTGAAGTATCATGTGACAGACTGGAGTAATTATGCTGAGAATTCAGCTTTTTTAATCACAGGACTGAATGACTGAATGATCAAATAAATGCAGCCTTAGTTAGAAAAAGTTTTTTTTTTTTTTTTTTGTACCAACTCCAAACTTTTTAATAGTAGTGTATATTTTCTTTACACAAAATATTATTCATTTTATATATTTATATATAAAATAAAAACAACATGTACATTAATGCATGTTATAATTTCTTCTTTTGATTTTTTAGTTGATACGTGACACAGACATTTCTTGTTTCTGTGACATTCATCCAGTTAGAGCTTAGCATAACACTGGAAGATCTTAAATCAAATGTAGACTCTTTCCATCTTAATCATCTGAGATCAGCCTCTTCTTTCCACACTTACAGCCCCCATGCCCTCCGTCAGTGACAGCCTGACCGAGTGACTCTCCCCTTCCTGCCGGATGACAAAGACCCTGCCCAGGGACAGCCGATGACTCTGAGCATGTCAGACAGATGGGGTGGCTGTGCCGCTGCTCACCCTGCCTATGTTGAATAATGAAAACAGATATGAGAGAACATGAAAAATAATGAAGAAACAAAAAAAACGCTATTATGACTTCTTTTCTTCTAAAGATAACTTTCCTCTGTGGTGGTTTGTCCTTGCATGCTATGTGCAATCACCTCTTGTGGTGACACTGAGAACACAACGTGTGAAATGAAGCCTGATTAGATAATGCATCTGTATTGATGTGCTTGTGTGTGTATGTATACAGACATCATTTTCAGATAATTTTAACCAGTGTTTCCCCAGAGTGGGCTGCACAATTATTTGTGAAAAAGCTCCATCTCATTGTTTCCTGTCTCATGAGGTTAGTCTTAATGACCCTGTTTAAATATCCATCTCAGATGATCCGATCACAAGTAATCAGCCAAGACAGACTACTTGGTATTAACGTGTCTCCAGTGACCATTTGCGATTAGATTTTGTCAATATTTTCAAGGGGAGGGTCATGAACATAAAATTGTCCAGCCATGACTTCCTGTTCCACAGGAGTACAAACATGAGGAAACACAAAGGCCAAATTCCCTTAATCATTCATCACAATGGTTAAAACCAAAGAATATAGTTATGATGTGCAGCAAAAGATTGTTGAGCTTCACAAAATAGAAAATGGCTGTAAGAAAATATCTAAAGCATTGAAAATCCCCATTTCCACTATTGGGGCAATAATTAAGAAATTCCAATTAACTAAAATGTTACAAATCTGCCTGGAAGAGGACATGTGTCTAAATCGTCCTAATGTGTGGTGAGGAGGAGAGTTTGAGTGGCCAAATACTCTCCAAGGATCACAGCTGGAGAATTGCAGAGATTAGTTGAGTCTTGAGTCTCAAGTCTCAAACAGCACCTACATCCCCACTAGTTGTCCGGGAGGTTTTCAAGAAAAATCCTCTGCTCTCATCCAGAAACAATCTACAGTATATTCAGTTGTCAGACAAGACTGGAACTTCAAGTGGGACAGACTTCTATGGTCAGATGAAACTAAAAAAAAAAAAGAGCTTTTTGGCAGCAAACCCACCAGATGGGTTTGAGTACCCCATGCCCACGATTAAATATAGTGCTGGATCTTTAATGTTGTGAGCCTATTTTTCTGCTGGAGGTCCTGGACATCTTGTTCAGTATATAATAATATAATAACAGATAACAGATAAAAAAAAAAAAAAAAAAAAAAAAAAAAACCTGACCGCTTCTGCTAGAAATCCAATAATGGGCTGTGGTTGGATCTTCCATCAGGACAATGATCCAAAACAAACATCAAAACCAACACAAATATGTGTCACTGAGCGCAAAATGAATCTTCTGCCATGGTCTTCCCAGTCCCCTGACCTGAACCCTAAAGAAAATGAGTGGAGTGAACTGAAGAGAAGAAGCAACCAAACTCATCAGGCATTATAGAAGAAGATTCAGAGCTGTTTTTTTGGCAAAAGGAAGTTGCAAAAACTAATTGAATAAAAGGGTGCCTATAATTGTGGCCAACATGTTTTGGATATAAACATTTATTTCATAATGTTACTTTCCCCCCAGTTTCAATTCTTTTTCTTCAATGAAAGGTTAGATTTTTGCTAGTAATTTTATCAATTAAAGATCAAAAGGATAAAAAATTGCAGATTTATTAAGTCCCATGTTACAGGCCCAATTGTTCTAGGGGAGGATTGCAACAGAATATATAGTTGGTGGTGAATGAATGTGCAACAGCAGAGAAAACTCTGTCTCCAGGCCCAGAATGGTTACAATAACCCCAACAACCACAGTATATTGCAGCAAAAAAAAAAAAAAAAAAAAAAAGTTATTTACATAGTTCAACAAAAGAGAATTACGAAAAGGGTATCAGCTTCAGAAGGGGCAAGGCCAAAATAACAAACATAACAAAGCTAACTCCCATATAACCAACCAACTATGTTACAAAGAAAAGAAAACTAAATACAGCAGGCTAGGCTAACTCCCTATCTAACATAACCAGGAGAAAAAAGGTAATACAAAACAAAATGGCACCCACCTTCCCACTGACCCCAACAAAGAAAAATAAAGACATTAAATAATAAAGGCTTGATCAATATTTACATTAGACAACTCAAGTTAACATTCACTTCTCTCTTAAACATCTCAATCATAGATGTAAATAATGAGACAAAGAACTGAAGTAGTGATGTGACGTTTGACACCGAGGCTTCGAAGCTTGTATCAAAAAAAACAAAACATCTCACAGTGAAGCACTGTATCGGAGCTTGATTCGTTTTGCCATAACCACGTGATCGGTGACGTCCGAAGCTTCGTTTTCGCACACAACCACGTGACTGCTTCATATTCTGATTCACATAACATGAACCTTTGCGCAGATGTGAAGTATCATTTGCTTTTTAGCATTTAGCTTTTTAGCCATAATACGAATAAATATTTACATGTGTTCAGTTTGTATTTATTCCCAGTTCATACTTCATTCTATAACAATCATTTATTTTGATAATATATGCCAAAGCTTGCCTATTTGTCCCCCCAAATTTTATTCAGACTCATTTATTCAAATTGTGTAAGTGAAATGACACGTGAAAGACTTTTTTTATGTATAATAATAATTTACATTGTTTTATACGCTTTTCATAGCACAAACTGATTTATTACATGAAACTCCAAAAATAGCTGCATCGTCTGGGACGCAAAGGCAGTTTTTTCCACCTTTTGACCACAAGATGTCGTTAGTGTGCACTGTGTTGAAAAGCTTCGAGTAATGAACCTTTTTACGATACACTTGAGAGGAAAGCCTCGGTGCTTCACAAAGCTTCATTTCGCCATCACTAAACTGAAGCTCTACTTCAGTAGTCTCAACACAATTGAGGTAAAGATACACCAAATCACCAAACTAAAGCTTCACAACCACAGCCAGTCTGGAGATGAGAATGAGACCTCAGCTGCTGCACACCATCGAGCCACCACCAACCACTGCTCTGTAGGTAGCTGTGATTAAATACTCTCTTTTCTCTCCCATCATCCAATCACAGCAGAGTTCTAATTAGTAACATCAGGTGGTGTTACTGGTTCTGATTCTGAGAGAGAGACAGGGAGAGAGACAAGCAAAGCATAGCTTGGTCCAACAGAACCTTATTATGGGCTCTGGATGTAACACCCGGAAGTCCATGGCGCAGGTAGAGCAACAACTGACCAAGATGGAGCCAGAGGGACGAGGAAGTCTGGTGGAGTCGTAGGGATGATGATCTGGATGGAGCCAAGGGGGTGAGGAGCCAATGTGGAGCCAACTGGTCAGCAAGCCGAGGTGGAGCATGGGTGTTCTGGCTGAAGCTAGTCGGTAGACACTTTAGGGCTGAACTGGTGAACACGAAGCCCAAGGTAAATCCAGATGGAGAGGCGGAGCCAGCATGGGAGGAGCTGAAGGGCTGAGAGGAGCCAGGGCTGGAAGACTGGGTAGTGCAGACAAGAATTTCAAAAATAACTCTAGGATGAACCAGGGCAGACAAATCACACAGGAATGACACTTTTGGCTGATATGGAACAGGTATACATTTCTCATTAGGCAGACTCAAAATATTCAGATGAGGTGGGTGTGAAAGTCAAGGCGGGGACACAGACATCAACATCTCGATGCTAGGTGATGCAAGACAGGCAGGGTACACTCACTCTGAAGGTGCATAACATCCACTGCTGCAGTAGAGGGGGTAGGGCTTCGATTCATCCCCTCAATCTCCACCAAAATTCCCTCAGGGACTGAAATTGTGGCCAACTCATACACCTGGTCAGAAGCTTCTTTGGGCTTGGGCTCTGGGACAATCCTTGGCTCAGTCTCTTTCCTCACTGGCGCTGGTATTGTGGCGGGCTCTGGGTCCATGTCTGGAATATACTTTACTGTCATTTCTATTGAAACTTGTATGTCATGTTTTTAAATGTATTTTGGAATAACACATTTGTAATGATGATGAAATTAAATCTATTTAGTCTTATCTGTGAGTACAATTTTGTAATTTAAATATAGTTTTAACATTTGAAGTACACTACAAGTGCAAATTCAAAACAAATATACACACCTCTTTTCAACAAGGGAAAGGATTCACATTTAGAGAAATACTGATAGATACCCATTCCTCCATTCATTTGAGATTAACTGGTAAATCTAAAAGTCTTGTTTGGATGCAATGATGACCTGTTATATGAGAAGATGTTGTCTGGACACATTAGCGTTCACACTACAAATGCAATGTGGCCGTATGCGTCCCTGCACACTCGGCAAGACACACTGGACCCTGTCTACACATGCTTTTATGCTGCGCATTACTGAAAGACCAGGAGTAAATGTGGTGAAGTGTGCTCTCAGCCATTGCAAGTCAACATAGATATCTGAGCAGTTAGTAGACATACAGTAAAATGAAGAGAGCAAATGAAGGCCAACATTTAGGCGAATGAAATGGACAGTGAGTCAATCAAAACATCTGTTCTCAGCAGGTGTGCATATTTGCATTAAAACATGCCTGCCTTCAGCCTCCATAACTCTTCACATTTGAGGAACCCTTCACGTCTTCTGATCTGAGAGTTTTTAAACAGCCGTGATCACTAGCAGGTTTCTGGCTTCAAAACGGATGATGTTCTATAAACAGTGAGTTGCTGTAATTTGACTTAATTCAGTGGCAATTCATTCCAGGGTTTCATCAAACATCACAAGAGGCAGCAAAACGAAGGAGAAAAAAAAATAAGCATGCAAAGATGCCCGGTGCTGCTCTTCCCTATAATTACAGCTATTGATGAAAGGCAAAAAAGCACTTGTAATTACGAATCTTTTGGAAACAGCTGTTGTTACAACGATGCGTGAACAATACAGAACTGGAATGATACACTGAAAGGAACAAACCACCACAATGATGAGTTGTATCATTATGTTGCATTGGAAAAAATGTTTTGTTGGACATTTCAATCATTGCTTGTTTTGAACTGCGGGGGAAGAAGTCTTTTTTTGAAGAAATCGTAAATATCTGCAAAAAAAAAAAAAAAAAAACTGAACTCACAAAACATATTTTTTGTTTTAGTAATAGCGTATGTTTGATGTCTAATAACTATTGATAAGTCTCCAGATATTGCAAGACCTTGAGATTGCAAAAACCACTCGGAAACCTAAAATGACAAATGGGACACCTTACAGTCTATATATATATATATATATATATATATATATATATATATATATACACAGCTCTGGAAAAAATTAAGAGACCACTTAACATTGATTTCTGAACTTGGAGTGGTCTCTTAATTTTTTCCAGAGCTGTGTATATATATATATATATATATATATATATATATATATACATATATACTCACACACACACACACACCGATCAGGCATAACTTTAATTTTACTATACATTAAAATAAAACTAAAACCATGTCATGTCAAATACATGACCAAACCATTTTCCAAACATTCAATATTCTGACTGCTGTGACAGTCAAAATCATTTGGCATGTGTTTGAGCTCCAAGTTTTCCATATGTATTTCTTGTCAGGAGCTCATAACTTCACAGATGAATGACAAGTGACATTGAATTACATCAGTACAGCCCATACATTACTGCAATCTCTATCACATTTACTTTCATTTCACTTCCTCACCTCATTTTATTCCTTCCTTCATGCATGTGTCCCTTTCCTCAGTCCACGTGCTGTGCATCCAAATCCTTGTTTGCCCGGTTTGATTAAGATGGAAATCAATCACCCTGCACTGGTGGATAATACAACCAAAGAATGTTATATAAGGGCCATACTTTGCATTAAACCATTTTTTCTACTTTAGATACATCCAACATATTTCTTTGTGTTGCTGCCTTGGCATTTCTAGAATTATAAGAGTCACTTCTGGAACCTTAAATATTCAGCTTTAGTTTTGTCTCATCCTTCAGTTTATAAAAAAAAAAAAAAAGTATGTTAACATAACATTTGCACTTACAATGGAAGTAAATAGGACATAGTCTAGTGTGATAAAAATTGTTCAAAGTTATAATTTTTACTTTTTCAATTTTTAAATCACAATGTAAAACTGGCAAACACAGTAACTTCTGAATGATGCGCATAATAAAAAGCATACAAAATTTGCATAAATAATGCATAACCAGAAATTTATGCAACAATTTTGAAACAATCACAAATAATTACAAAGAAACCACAAGTAACACACTGATTTAAACATGAAACTTTAAAGTAGAAGGCCTAAAATATTATTTTCTTGTAAACATACACCAAAAATCTTTGTTTTATTTACAACTTTGATTTTTCTGCTGAAGGAATAAAAATATGTTTATAAGAAATTTAATATTAAATATAAAATTTAAAATTAAATATAAGTAATAATATAAGCATAACAAAGATACAAGCTGCTCATTTCTGCTTTAAAACTGAGAATTTTTTGCACAGTATGTTGTCAACAGTTTGACATTCCATTAATAGATGGACTTGTACACTTGGTTAGTATTTTGTTGATGATAATAATGATCTACATTTACATTTAGCAGACACTCTTGTCCTAAATGGATCAAGAGGAAATAGCTTTGTGACAGATTGAGAACACAAAAAGCTTATTATATACAAATATCCATTGGATTGGTGCTGTGTACTTCAGAGGTATCAGAGGAAAACTGCATTGTTATCCTAACAAACGTCATTTCCAAAGACAAAGCAGAAATGCACACACAGCTGAACATTCACCGAAGATTACGGACACTGTTCTGGGACTGTCTGCCACGTACACATAGAGGAGGCAATGCGCTTTCCCTGTCATCTCTTTCCAAAAAATCATGTCCAAGAGTCTGCAAAGGCTCTGAATTTTACACTTCATGTTTGCTTGTCATTTATCTCTTTGATCGTAAATCCAAGCTTAAATCAAAAAGGACAAGATGGAAATAAATGCAAATGCTATCTATGGAAACTATTACGCAAAGCAGGGACACTATTTTGTGAAGCATCCACTAGAAATCTTTGTGTTGTTTTCATGCACAGTCTCATGCACATTCCACTAGTGTTAAGGCCTGATCAGCACACCTGAAACATATCAGTTCATCCCATTGATTCATGATTGATAAATACAGGACTGATAGGTGTCCAATCCTGCTCCTGGAGGGCCATTGTCCCGCCGGAGACCCAGGTTTCGAGGCCCGTGCAGAGCGGGGCGAGTAGGATCTGGGTAGAGGGGTTACATTGGTGCCATGACCCGGACGGGAGTGTGGTTTAGGGGGTGAGTGTAACGGAGGCCAGCTAGTAGTCTCTGTTGCAGCCTTTAGCTTCCTTGTTAGAGTATCCTTCTCCCATGCCGGAGACCACGGTTAGAGGCCCATGCAGAGCGGGGTAGAGGGGTTACATTTGCATAAAATAAATCTAAATATGACAGTAAGTACAAGGGGTTACTTGGTTCCTTTAAATTGGACCAATAAGAAAAAAACAAGAATACCCTGGCAACCGTATCACAACCTACAGTAAGTTTTGCACAGTCTCGCATTTCTAGTAATATTTTACAACAGCAAACAATTAAAAATTAATTGTTATGCATTAAATGTTATGCATTTTTAAATATGTACCGTATAAACCTGAAATGTTTGGTCTACAGTCAGTATTTTTTGATTAATATTTTTGGATATGATGACATATTCTCTGTGTTCATCTTATGGATTTAGAGGCAGTGCACTGCTTTATGATGACTTTCAAATAATAATCTCCAAAAATCATTTTGCAATTTCTTTAAATCGGGTTTTAACCCCATAGGCATTTCCCATATGATGGCTGTGCTTTCAGAAAGTTTGACTTTCAACTTGGAGAGATCCTGAGAGAGGTCGCCGCAGAGGTCAGTACTTTAGAAAAGCGGCCGTATATTGTGAAAATGTTCCATTTGGAATCATTGCTTTTAAAAGACGCCCTGTTTAAAGCCATTGCCTTTCAAACACAGTTCAAGCTATTGTTCTTGGGATGGATTTATTCAGTTTTAGAGATATTGTGGAGCATTTATTCTCTGCGGGTTATCGAGTGGCCCATTTTGACAAATGCATTAAAATAAGTTCACGTCGTATTGGATTCAGTTAATCTTTTCATTACATTCATTCCTGTTAAATAAGTCTATTTTCTCCCAACTAATAGAGCATTTTCATTTGCTAAGTGTCTCATTTGCTGAACTTTATTGAATATAAGAGGAACAGCTTAATTTCCGGCTCTGTGGGTTGATATTTTAAAACGGCCAGCTGGGAAACATGCGAAATGTAGCTGTGGACTGGTCACTTTTTCCTCTCATTTTCTCATTTGACAAGTAAGATTAATTTGTCTTTTTTAATAAAAATGGGAATGTTTAATTAGACCGGCTGATTAGAAAAGATTACAGTTTAGTTGAAACTTAGATTAAACCTCTCGAGAACATACCCAGTCATATTTCTTCCCCGAATTAGAATACAGAAATAAGAAATCATATTTTGCATAATGAAAATTAAAGCTATTTTTGAAGTCATTCATATTTTTTTAGTATATTTACCCGCCAAATGTTATTACTGCTATCTATCTATCTATCTATCTATCTATCTATCTATCTATCTATCTATCTATCTATCTATCTATCTATCTATCTATCTATCTATCTATCTATCTATCTATCTATCTATCTATCTATCTATCTATCTATCTATCTATCTATTAACACATTTAATTCATATTTAGAAATGGATTAGGCTTGTTTCACTCATTAAATTTATTTCAACAACAAACATTTACAGGTTGAATCTATTGAGAATCACTGAGAATAAAAATATGAATGAATGTATGAATTGCCATGATATATGTCAATGTATTTTTTTATTTTTTTTATTTTTTTAATGGGGTTTGAAATATGACTGGTGTGTTTTTTTATGCAAATGGTTTATACTGTCCATTTCTGTACTGCTTTGGTGTTTATCATTCTCTAAAAAAGTGCACACATCGATTTTAACACATAAATGACATGTACCCTATAGAGGTCAGATGGGACATTTTGTTTACTGCGCCTTTTTAGATGATTTATATGAAAGCTCCCTTGTCCTTAAGCATCTGTCCTTGAGAATAAACTCAAACACTTGAGTTTACTCGGCTGTATACCTTCAGTGTGCATATGGTTCTGTGTTTAATTCATCCTCCAAAGTGACAGTAATTGCTTGACTCATATTCGTCTGGCCAAGCACAAATTCCAGCAGTGACCAGGCATCTGTCACATCATATCTGTGAAAGCCAGAGTAAAAAATGAAAGCGGGACATTGGGTGCTCTGAGTGCACTAATTGGGATCGAGGAACATCTTGTTGAACCTCTAAGGAATGGGAACATGTGCTTTATTCCCTCACCTCATGCTCATGGAAGCAGCGAAGGATGTGTTATAGTTTCATCGGGAGCCGTTCTCCTAAAACACTCCACGCAGCTGTAATAAAGAGAGAGAGAGAGAGAGAGAGAGAGAGAGACAGACAGAATGAGAGGACAAGAAATTTAAAAATGCATTTGAGAGAAAATCTAAGAGAACATTTAATCTCCCCAGAGTTGGTGGGCAGCCATATGTCTCTGAATTACATCACTTCCTGCTATTTTTGACACACTGCTTAAGCTGAAACACTTTATAGGCATAAATCTCATTTTATGTCAATTTGCAACTGACAAATTAAGCACTAACTTTATTAGAATTATTGTGTTACCAGAAGAATCGGGATAATAGGCTATATAAAATACAGTCAAACCAAAAATTATTCAGACACTAGATTATATATATATATATATTTAACTAGTGGGTGCAGGACACTATAGTTCATTTATGTATGTGAGGATAGCAAAATAAAGTAAACTGTGACATATTATACCCAAAAATTCTTCACAGTGGACTACCAGTAAAATTGGTTAAAAAAAACATGTAGGATCAAAAATTATTCAGACACTTTGACCTGACCATGTTTTGCTTACATTTTATCTGACATAATTAAGATTTAATATTTTTTTCTGACATTTTAACTCTGAGATCTTGTCATATTTAATTACCATTATATACCTATAGTGAATAAACTGTAATAATGAATGAAATGTTCAAGGTGTCTGAATACATTTTGGTTTGACTGTACATATAAACATTTTTGCTGTGCTTAGCTGACCAAAATTTTTTAAAAATCTGATCACAAATGGGATATATTGTCTGTAAGATTAAGATTTTATTCAGTTTCACAAGGAATGCAGGTAAGGTGACATTTTGGAAGGGAAACTGCATATAAATTGCAGCAAGTGCATAATGCATCATGTCATGAACAAGATCACAGTTTTCCAATGCATGAATCAAACTCACTTGGAATACCAACAATATCTGATGTGGATTTCCATCATACATCTCTGCAGAGACAAACAGAATACAATCAGTTCATGTCACATTCAGTGCAGTTTCAAAACTTTTTTTGGGTAACACTTTATTTTGATGGTAAAACTTTAGACATTCTACAGTATAAGTAAATTTGCAAATACATGTCAGCTAACTCTCATTAGTAGACTGTTAAGTTATGGTTAGGTGTTAGGATTTGGGTTAGCAGAGTAAATAATTGTAGTTGCAAAGTTACTTAGTCAATAAAATGTCTGTTGGGGGACCATCAAAACAAAGTCTTATCAGATATTAAGCAGAGAGTCTAGTAGTTGCAAAGTTACTTATAGTTAGTAGAATGTCTAAAGTGGACCATCACATTAAAAAGTCTCACCCTTGGTTCCCTTTTAAATAAATAAGAAAAACTGTGTTTTTTCATTAGCTAGTGTCTAAGTGAAATGGCTTAACTTAACCTGCTGGGAAACTTGTTGAGGGAAGCTGTGACCATGAACCAGCTGGTCACCAGTTTAGCTCATTTATTGGTTCGCTGCCCTCTTAAGCCAATAAAAATGGAAAATATGCATTTGGCTTATATGATCGATCTGTTGTAACACTTCTGATTTAACAGGCAGGTTTGATTTGATGCATTTTTCAAGACTCTCTAAATAATATAGATAAATAAGGCTTACTTGGAATACTGATGACTTCTGACTTTCCACACATCATTTTTTATTAACAAATCAAATTGCTTAGATTAATTTCTACTACATCTTGCCAATACTCGACTGCAGCATCTCAATCTACAGCATCATAATCTAATGTGCAATGTATTTATTCAAATACATGTATATACCTCTACCTCTTTTGCACATTATACATTCCTCCTTGCCATAAAATAACATATGCTATTTCATGGCTTTAATGTCCATATTTTGCATTTCTATTTACCCTTTAGAGGCAAAAAATAAAGAAAAATATTAAAGTACTTTTGAGAGCATTATAATCAACATTTCATTCACAAGTAAACATACAGTGTTCATACAGTGTATGCATAATTTATATACTATGCTTCCCTTCTGCCATCTTTTATCCATCAAAATGACTGCTTAGCTCCTTATCCTATAAATTTCATACTGTTTTATCATTATATTTTTCCCATTTCCCTTTTGTTTCTTTATAATTTAATTTCAAAATTCTACAATTCTACTTTTTTTATCTTCATTTATCATTTATTTCAACACGATCACATGAGAATGCGTATCAATAGTACGAGTTTGTAATCTCGTAGAATATATACGCCAAAATGAGTTTTGGCGTACTTATGGTACGCAGTTTTTCGCGTGCATATGATACGCACTTTATGGCGTGTATATGATACGCTCTTGGTTAGGATGGGGGTGGGGGAGTGGGGGGTTCGTACGTATAATACGCCATAAAGTGCGTATCATATGCACGCGAAAAACTGCGTACCATAAGCACGCCAAAACTCATTTTGGTGTATATATTCTACGAGATTACAAACTCGTACTATTGATACGCATTTTCGTGTGATCGGGCTCTTTATTTTGGTATCATACCAAATAATTTATTGTATAACCATTGTTAAAAATGTATTCCCCTCTCACAGAAAAAGCAAGTGAACATATCTATGCAAAAATAGTTCCCCCTTTTTTTTTTAATGCCATTTTAATGCTATTTCATGCATTCTTACTTATTTACACTGTTAGGGCCCTATTTTAACGATCTGAAACGCAAGTGTCAAAGCGCGAAGCGCAAGTAACTTTGTGGGCGCGTCTCGGCGCTGCTGCTATTTTCCCGGCGGGATAAATGGCTCTTGCGCCCGGCGCAAATCTAAAATGGGTTGGTCTGAAGTAGCTAGGTGTGGTTTGGGCATAACGTGAAATAAACCAATCAGAGCGTCATCCAACATTCCCTTTAAAAGCAGGTGCGCAAGTTCCATTATGGATTGCTATTATTATGGCGTATTTACCAGGCGCACGCCAGGAGCGGTTCTCAGCCGAGGAGACTGATGTTCTTGTAAGAGCAGTGAAAGACAGAGAAGTTGTGTTGTATGGGGATGGGAGAAACCCACCCAAAATAGCGTCGGTTAAACAGGTTTTTTCACATCTTCGTGGCACACCACAATGATTTCCGTCATCTCATGTGTTAATATTTTTTTAGTGTAACATATGATTTGCAAAAATAACTTGCATCTGTGTAGATTACATGAGCAAAGTGTATGCGCGTTGTGCACGCTATACATTATGGTCAAGCATGCGCCCTTAAAATAGCATAATGAACAACGCGCAACGGCCACTGACTTTAGACTAGGTTTTTTCTGGTCAGTGGTGCAATTGTTTAATGGAACAGCAAAATAGCACCGGGGATTGTTTGCGCCGGAACACGCCTCCTTTTTTGCGCTGAACCGCCCAGTGAGGTCAAGTTCATTCACTAGTTTAGCGACGTGCTTCTGTGGAGGGAAAAGCGCGCTTTGCGCGGGTGGAAAATAGGAATGACACATACGTCGGTGTACAAAGTCAATTGCGCTGGGTGCAAGATAGGGCCCTTAAAGTTTCAAAACATGAGTTGGACGCATGACAGTATTTCTGTGCCAAATATACTACTTCCGGTTGTGGACATGAGTATGGCCTTTATCATGTAATAAAGGGCAGAATTCCTTGTATAGCCACTTCTCCCTGATAAGCGTGCATACAAACACACCACCTAGAGCAAGAGCACGCCCATCAACGCGCTTCGTTTTGGATATGGAAGCCTTGTTTTTCAACAATGGCTGTGTCCCAATTCAGGAGCTGCACCCTTCGAAGGCTGCATACGTCATAGAGGCAGTCTCATTTAAGAAAAATAACCATTAGATTGCAAAGTAAGAAAGAAATTATAGTATTTTACACCTCACAATGAATATAAGTCAATTTTATTACGGTTACTTTTCTTAAATATGACATCCTTGATGACATATGCAGCCTTCAAATGCGACCTCTGGAGGACACAGCCTCTGAACTGAGACGTAGGTCCTGTCACCAAAGTAGTATGATTTTTGTTGTGAGGGTAAGATTACCTTTTTCAGCTTCCCAAAGAACCCAGAATTAACGGAACAGTGGATGAAGTTTGTTTTTCCGGGGAAGCAACAGAGTTGCGCACGTATGTTTGTTTGTTCCTGGAATTTCCGTGATGAATGCTTTGTAAACAAGTCCCAGTTCAGCGTTGGATTTGCAGATTGCAGGCAGTGAGTAAAACTGCAGCAAATGTCTGTGTTTTGTTGGCAATCGTCGTGCAAGTGTATAAAATGTAAACAACACAAACGTTTTTGTTCCCTTTTTATTTATAATGATGTCACAGCTTGCAGACGATCTCTACGCAAAAGCTGCGCATGCTCGTGACTCTTTAGCTCTGACCACGGCACGCCTCCAGAAGCTCAGCTTTTCAGAGACTTTTCAGAGATATGAAGGATGCAGTATTTCTCTATAGATACTCGAGATTGGCAGAAACTGTGTGCAATACCCCCCTTTAAAGTAACCATGACATTAAAATGGATTTTTTAATGCAAGATCAATTGGCAGGACAACGTCACTCATATGAGATCAACCAATACTAAACCACAATCATATAGTCAATTCCAGATGGACAAAATCAAATCCTAAAATTTTTCTTTAAGACGCCACTTCACTCATATATACATCACAATACAGAAGAAAATACTATCGCAATTTCCATTTCATGCCTTTAAGGTTGATTTTGAAGAGCTTAAATATTTCAGAAGAGAGCACCTAGAATCTCCATTATTGTCTGAATATTTTACATGTCCTAATGTTTTACAAACACCCTTTTGCACATACACATATTCATTTACATATATTATCCTGCCCTCTCTTGCGAACATGATACTGGTTTGGGACTCATAGGAATGTCTTACCTTCTCCCTCCTCGCCACCGCTTATTCTAAGGGATTAACCTTATCTAATGATCGCTCCTTGGGCAATAATATTAGACCTGCTTGTGAGCACTGGAATACGTTTTGGAAAGGTCAATTTTTGCATTTCCCGCCCCTTTGCCTTCACCGGGGCATGCAAGTCTTCCATCGTAGTATACGATTGCATAATTATGTGGTGGGCACTGGCGGTACCTGTGTCACCGGTGAAGACACTTCTCTCAGATACGTCCTATCTGCCTCACACAGGAAGTGGTCAGGGTTAAGCGTCTAAAGACTGCTTGTCTCAAACTCAAAGATTAATTGACTGTGGAAGGAGCGAGATAAAGAAGCACATTAAGACTAAATAATCTTTCCATATCCAGATCCGTTCCAGGTTTTAATTACATTATAGCCGCTATTTTAGAGTCTGTTTAAATTTTCTGAGAGCTGTCAAACAGAAGACTGTCAGGCTCGTGGCACCTTATAAAATAATTCCAAATTCTAATTCTCAAAACAGCGAGCTCACCTCATGCAATGAAAATCACTGTCGATCAACCTCAGTGTCTTATATTTAATAGAATCCTATTAAAGAGTATTCGTTCTTTGCACTATTTCTCCTTAGATTCATCACTTGGCCATTTCCACATACACATAAATAGAATTCCATGGTCAAGGGCAGTTTTCCCCCTTCAGAGTTGTTGATGATGGTCAAAGTATGAGCAATAATGACACGATAAGGTTGGAGGACTCATATCTTGTGGAACAGCTTTGATCAGCATTCCAGAAATTCTCTCAGTTTCTTTTCATGTATGAACCTGGAATGTATGACTTCAATAATGCATAACTTCAAGAAACCAACCTGTAAAGGTTTAACGGCAGGTGTTGAGAGACTCTCTCACTCTCCAAACGTCCACCATAAACTTTACTTTGCCCATTTCATCATTCACCTTAAAGAAAGCCGGTATATGGCCACTTATATAAATAATGAATCACACTGGACATTCTTACAATATTAGACCCACACTACTGTTCAAAAGATGGTGGTTAGTTGTGGCTTTTTTAAAGAAATTAATCAGCAAGGATGCATTCAATTGAACAAAAGTGACAGTAACAACATATATAATGTTAAAAAAGATTACTATTTCATGTAACACTTCAGATTAGGTACACATATTCACTTTTAACTTGTTGCTTACTACTTGTTGCTTGGCGGTTTAATGCCCATATTAATGTCTTATTCTGCATGACTATATTCTAGATCCCTTAACCCAGGGGTGTGCAATCCTGCTTCTGGAGGACCACTGTCCTGCAGAGTTTAGCTCCAACCCTAATTAAACTAACCTGAACCAACTAATCAAGGTCTTACTATAGACTAGAAACCTCCAAGCAGGCGTGTTGAGGCAAGTTGGAGCTAAACTCTACAGGACGGTGGCCCTCCAGGACTGAGTTTGGAAACCGCTGCCTTAACCATACCCCATACCTAAAAATAATCACTGCAATAATTATCTTACTTACTATCAATAGGCAGTAATTACGAGTTTATTGAGGGAAAACTCCATGCTTTTAAACCTCATATTCTGTCAACATTGGATATATCTGTAAAAGAGCTGTAAAAGAATAGTTAAATAAAAAAGAAAAGAAAATTCTATCATTATTTAAAGTATTTGAGTAAATGTAATTAGTTACTGAAATTTCTTTTTGGGTACTTTGTAGTGGTACTGAGTATCAAATATATTAGCAACTTTTACTCTACTTTACTACATTTTTGAATAAAGTATATGTACTCTTTACTTCAATATTTTGCATGGCACCTAACTTTTTCTGCAGAAGTTTATTTCTGTTACAAAAGAAGCGATATCAGCATCTACAGTGCATTGAAGTTACCGTACTTTGTGCATTTTGCCCTTACTCACCAAAACTTGTCAACGAATCTACTTTACGCCAATGTGATTGCATTAGCAGGTAGTTGCTAAATTGCAGGTGTTTCATATATGAGATGAGGACATGGTTGCAGCTGAAAGCAATACGTCCAGTGCAAGTAGGCTTTGACTTTTTTAGGCTTTAGTTATATGTAACATTTTTTTTATTTATACATTATA
Source organism: Chanodichthys erythropterus (assembly GCF_024489055.1). Taxonomy (NCBI): domain Eukaryota; kingdom Metazoa; phylum Chordata; class Actinopteri; order Cypriniformes; family Xenocyprididae; genus Chanodichthys; species Chanodichthys erythropterus. The sequence goes on from NC_090227.1 coordinate 24,380,338, forward strand.
TTGAAGATACCTTTTTGAAGGACATTGATTTACTTCTGCCCTTTCGAGCAGGTTTAAGAGTTTGTTGCATGTGTTGCATTTAAGGCTGTTGCATGTGTCTATTGCAATATTGAAGTATTCAAGTATTAATAAACATGTGATGTCTCTCCTTACAAATGTTTTTAACTGGCATGTCTCTTAGATGTTGAGGAATAGTACATCTTTGAGCCTATACTTTCTGTATGAGTAAAATACTTAAGTACTGATAAAATCAGATATTTTAAGTGTGTTAAGGGTGTGTTCACACCTGTAGTTCATATATAAATGTGTAAAATGTGTAAAGGAGTAAAAACAGAGGCAGGAATCCCTTTGTCACAAAAACAAATGAAGATCTTCGAGTTTTTTTGAAAGTGGCCTGATACCTCTCTTTTCATGGGTCTCAGTCCACTTGTTTGGTGCGCACCAGGGATTGGATGGCAGTGTTCAAACTTAATCAAATGAACTGCTTCAGTTTCCAAACAAAATCTGGCATGTAAACAAACCAAAAACAGGACATGATGTCACAAGATGCGATCCTAAAAGGGAAAGAATGCACAAGCATACCCATTTTTTCTTTGTCATAGTCCTCATGTTGCCCATCACAGTTCGGTACAGGCATCACAACCGCATCTCCTCGCAGAAGATCTTCATTTGTGTGTGTGATGGGGGGATTCCTGCCACTGTTCTGACTCCTTTACAGAATTTATAAGCTCCTCACAAGCTGGTCAAAATACCATCATATGTAGTGAACACACCCTTAGACTGTTACTCAAGTGATATTGGAATTAGTGACTTATGACTTGTAATGAAGTAATTTTTGATGAAATCCGATGACTCAATGGGGCCTCTATTGCCAGCAAGTTAGTTTACACTTTCAGTGGCCAGAAAGGTACTAAAAACATATTTAAAACAGTTCATGTGAGTACATTGGTTCTACTTTAATATTATAAAGCAACGAGAATACTTTTTGTGCACCAAAAAAATAAATAAAATAAAATAAATGAGTACTTTTCAACAATATCTAGCGATGGCCGATTTCAAAACGCTGCTTCGAATCTATTGTTTCGAATCAGTGATTCGAGCGCCAAAGTCACATGATTTCAGCATTTTGTCAGTTTGACACGCGATCCGAATAACTGATTTGAAATAAAAGATTCAAAGCAGTGTTTTGAAATAGGCCATTTGTGTTCCGAAGATGAACAAAGGCCTTATGAGTGTAAAACGACATGGTGAGTAATAAATGACATTATTTTCATTTTTGGGTGAACTAACCCTTTCAGTATGGTTTACTTAAGATGTTTACTTAACATATCTTAAGAAGTTTATCATTTTTGTTTTATTTTATTATTATTCTTAAGCTATTCTTAAGCTGAGACAGGTTGGTTTCCGGTTCAACGCTGCTCAACGCTGCTGCCTGCCAGCTGTCTGATCTACGCTCGGAGCTTCGTGGAGATTATCCTAAATCCTTCTCTTTATTCCTATTCGCATAATATAACTTTCTTATTTTTCACCTGATTACTTAACCTATTGCATAGTATTACTAAACGGAACGATTTATTACTAGCAATCCACCAGCGTAATCACCTAGTGTTAGCCATAGCCTGCTAGCTACCGTCTACTTTCTTTTTTTCCTCTAAACCTACCTTCCTTGTCGATTGAATGGCGGATTTATCCGATGTATGTTATTCTGATCTGTCCTCGCCAGATCGGGAAGCTGTGGAGACGTTGCTGCCCGGCATTCATCGATCCACCGCGAGGTACAGCGTCCCGCACATCACCCTCGCCCCAGGCACCGGCAAGCGACCGAGACATCCAGCCAGCGAGTCCCGTGTGCGTTGCAGTTTTCGGACGGCGTTCATCAAACACACGGTCAGTCATGTCCGACGATTATCATGTGTAGTAAATGCAACATGTACAGCTTAGCTCTTTCTGTCAGCAGTGAGACTTACACATGTGATAAATGCAGGGATATTGTCAGGCTGACAGAGAGAATCTCAGAATTAGAGACACGCATCCAAACTTTAATTGAGGATAGTGAGAATGAAAGGGCCTTAGATACTGCTTTGGATGCGACTAGCCTAGTAAACACTACACATTCGGTTCCGGTTGTAGAAGCCACGCAGCAGGCTAACTGGGTGACTGTGAGGCGGCATAATGGCAAGAACAAACACCACTCTTCCGTTCCGATTAGAACATCAAACAGGTTCTCCCCACTCAGTGACGCACCCACTGAGAATCCTGTTGAAAGTGCCCTAGTAATTGGCGATTCTATTACACGGAACGTGAAAATAGGAACACCAGCCACCATAGTCACATGTTTGCCGGGGGCCAGAGCACCTGACATCAAAGCAAATTTAAAAGTGCTGGCTAATGCTAAACGTAAATATTCTAAAATCATTATCCACGTCGGCACAAATGATGTTCGACTTCGCCAGTCGGAGATCACTAAAATTAACATTAAAGAGGTGTGTGAACTCGCAAATTCAATGTCAGCAAAAGTAATTTGTTCTGGCCCTCTTCCTGTTCGTCGGAGTGATGAGATAGTTAGCAGGTTATCATCACTCAATGGCTGGCTGTCTAAGTGGTGTGCGCAGAATAATATAGGTTTCATAGACAATTGGAAAAGCTTTTGGGGCAGACCTGATCTGTTGAAAAGAGATGGTATTCATCCCTCCCGGGATGGTGCTGCTCTTCTCTCTAGAAATTTGGCAAATAGTCTTAGAGCTGAAACATGACAAACCAGGGCCCAGATCAGGACGCAGACAAACTGGCTAAACCGACCGTCTGCTAGCCGCCTCACGTCACATAACTCAGATAATTCACAGCACATAGAAACACTTTCACCTAGATATTATCACATAGAGACTGTGTCTGTACCTCGAACTAGTAAATACAAAAACTTCCAAAACCTTTTAAGGGTAAAAATTTAATTGATGTTCAAAAAATGAAAATCACAGATAAATCAGATAAACAAATGATAAAGCTTGGGTTACTGAATATTAGATCTATTTCTTCAAAAGCACTTATTGTAAATGAAATTATCACAGACAATAAACTAGACTTGCTGTGTTTGACAGAAACCTGGCTAAAACCAGACGATTACATTACTTTAAATGAATCTAGTCCTCAAGGTTATGATTATCGACACAATCCTCGACAGAAAGGCAAAGGGGGAGGTGTTGCTGTAATTTATAGTAATATATTCAGAATCATTCAAAAGAATTTCAAATATAATTCCTTTGAAGTGATGGTGCTTTATGTAACATTATGTAAGTTGACATTTGTGCTGGCTACTGTATACAGGCCACCAGGGCACCATACTGACTTTATCAAAGAATTTGCTGAGTTTCTATCAGAGTTAGTACTGGCTGCGGATAAAGTCCTTGTTGTTGGTGATTTTAATATCCATGTAGATAATAATAAAGACGCATTTGGATTGGCATTTGCAGATATTTTAAACTCTATTGGAGTTAAACAACACGTGTCAGGACCCACTCATTGTCGTAATCATACCCTAGATCTAATACTGTCGCATGGAATAGATATTGATGCTGTTGAAATTCTACAGCAGAGCGATGATATATCAGATCATTATTTAGTCTCGTGTATAATACAATTAGCCAAGGCTACAAAACCACCACCCAGCCATAAATATTGTAGAAAAATCACGTCTGCCACTAAAGATTGCTTTATAAATAATCTCCCCGAGCAGTTTCATCGCCTTAGTATACCTGACAACATAGAAGAACTCGATGCTGCAACAGAAACTATTGGCTCTCTCTTTTCCAGCACATTAGATGCGGTCGCTCCTTTACGTCTAAAGAAGATTAAGGAAACTAATCCAACGCCGTGGTATGATGAGCACACTCGGGCTCTAAAACGAGCTGTTAGAAAAGCTGAACGTAGTTGGAAGAAAACAAAACTAGAAGTTTTTCGCCTTTCGTGGAAAAGAAAAAATGATTGAGTACAGAACAGCCATAAGAAATGCTAGATCTACTTATTTTTCAAATCTCTTAATAGAAAACAAACATAATCCTAGGTATTTATTTGACACAGTGGCTAAATTAACTAGAAACAGAGATTCAACTGCTGACGTTTCCATAGAGCACAGCAGTAATGACTTTATGAACTTCTTTACTTGCAAGATTGATAATATTAGAGAGAAAATTATAAACATGCAACCGTCTACAGTTTCTCTTCAGACAGTGCACTGTAGTGTCCCTGAGGTAAAACTAGAATCATTCGCCGCTATAGGAGAGGAAGAATTATCTAAACGTATCAAATCATCAAAATCAACGACATGTATGTTAGACCCAATGCCGACTAAACTACTGAAAGAAATGCTTCCAGAGGTCGTAGGTCCACTTCTTGATATAATTAATTCATCTTTAACACTAGGACACGTGCCAAAAAACCTTTAAGCATGCTATTATCAAACCTCTTATTAAAAAACCTCAACTAGATCCGAGAGATATAGTAAATTACAGGCCAATCTCGAATCTACCTTTTCTGTCAAAGATACTAGAAAAGGCAGTTTCAACACAACTGTGTTCCTTTTTAGAAAGAAATGGAATCTGTGAGGATTTCCAGTCAGGATTTAGACCATACCATAGTACTGAGACTGCTCTCGTTAGAGTTACAAACGATCTACTCCTATCATCCGATCGTGGCTGTATTTCTCTATTAGTGTTATTAGATCTCAGTGCTGCTTTTGACACTATCGATCATAACATTCTTTTAAAAAGACTTGAAAACTATATTGGCATTAGTGGAATTGCTTTGGCATGGTTCAAATCATACTTATCTGACCGTTATCAGTCTGTGGTAGTTAATGAAGAGATGTCGTATCGATCACAGGTTAAATATGGGGTACCACAAGGCTCAGTATTAGGACCGTTGCTTTTCACTCTGTACATGCTGCCCTTAGGAGAGATAATTAGGAAGCATGGTGTTAGTTTTCACTGCTACGCTGACGATACTCAGCTCTATATTTCCTCGCGCCCTGACGAAACCTACAAATTCACAAAACTAACAGAATGCATAGCTGACATTAAAAACTGGATGACAAGAAATTTCTTATTATTAAATTCAGAAAAAAACTGATTTCCTAATCTTTGGACCAAAAACTTCCTCACGAAAAAACCTTGAATACTCTCTAACACTTGACGGGTGCTCCATTAAACCTTCGTCCTCAGTTAGGAACCTGGGTGTGCTCTTTGATACCAATCTTTCATTTGAAAGTCATGTTTCTAGTATCTGTAAAACCGCCTTCTTCCATCTAAAAAATATATCTAAATTACGACATATGCTCTCAATGACAAATGCGGAACAGTTGGTTCATGCATTCATGACCTCAAGACTAGATTATTGTAACGCTCTACTGGGTGGTTGTTCTGCTCGGCTTTTAAACAAACTACAGTTGGTTCAAAATGCGGCAGCTAGAGTTCTTACTAGAACCAGAAAGTATGACCATATTAGCCCAGTTCTGTCAACATTACATTGGCTCCCTATTAAACATTGTATAGATTTTAAAATCTTGCTACTTACTTATAAAGCTCTAAATGGTTTAGCTCCCCAGTACCTAAGTGAGCTCTTAATGCATTATAGTCCTTCACGTTTATTGCGATCTCAGAATTTAGGCCAGTTGATAATACCCAGAATATCAAAATCAACTGAAGGCGGCAGATCATTTTCCTATTTAGCACCTAAACTCTGGAACAATCTTCCTAGCATTGTTCGGGAAGCAGACACACTCTGTCAGTTTAAATCTAGACTAAAAACACATCTCTTTGCTCTTGCATACACATAACACATCATCAATACATTAACATTTTTCAAATCCGTTAAAGGATTGTTACGCTGCAATAATTAGGTCGGCCGGAACCGAGAACATTTCCTATAACACTAGATATACCTGTACATCAGAACAAGAATGGCATCTACGCTAATATCTGTCTCTCTGCTTATCCTGAGGTTTGCCGGGTGCTGGATCCAGGCCGTATCCAGGTCAGATGGAGAACCTGCGTCTGGACCTGACTACAACGTAGCCCAGGATCCCCGTATCCGCTTGCATATATTTATATATAATCGATTTTTAATCTCTATAATAAAAATGTACAATTCAGATTTTGATCTCCATATACATTTACATATATATATCTTCCAAGGGGTTTTTTCCCTCCTAGGACTTTTTTCCCAGTGCTAGCACGCTGGGTTTTTCTCCTAGGGGGTTTTTTCCACCCCTGGAAGTCAGCCGACATTGGCTTAATGTAGCACCATCTTGTATATGTTACATATTACCACGCTTGTTTGTACAGTTTTAACCACTTCCCTTTTTTTCTGTGCTTCTAATATGTAAAGCTGCTTTGAAACAATTACCAATTGTAAAAGCGCTATATAAATAAATTTGACTTGACTTGACTTGACTATTAAATATCCTCAGTAGTAGGGTTCAGCAGTATATAGAGCATCATTGCACAACAGACATCTCTTTGCCTATTACAGATGAGATGCAAACACATGACTCCCAGGAGAGTGAAACAAAGATCTCAATTATCTGTCAAATGTCATCTGCACTGCTGCACAGCAGTGTACTTTAGGGAACAGTGCTCTTTAAAAGACAGATTTAACACATGGATTTAAATGCAGAGGCAGGATCATAGCGAGCACTCTGAGTATATTGGTTAATGCTTGACTTTATGAAGACAAATGTGGAAATGATATCCAGAGTTTGTTTAATGTGATGTCGATCCGTAAGTGTGTATCTCAGCTCATTAACAGAATAAGGGGGAGGCCAAATCCTCTTATACCAAAATGTGCAAAGATTTATTCAAATACTCAACGGAAAGAGGGCTCCTTAATATGAGATAGCAGAACTGAGGAGACTTCTTTGACCATTTCACACCATTAAATTACATCTGTGGTCACATCCTGTATTTTATTTTCCATTATACAATTTAAGAAATATGAATCTGTGGAATGATTGACCTTGAAGGTGGGAGAACTGTGTATACATTTCATCCTGTGTTCTTGTTGAATATCTTGTTTCACTCAGAAACGTCACAGTAAAAATGTAAAATTGGTTGTAAATCCTGTTTCATGATGACTTTAAGTGGCCATCCAATCTGTAAAACATGTAAAACAGACAATTACCAAACAAACATATGAATATTCATATTCATTCACTGCAGGACCCCATTCTCTCACGGATGCCATTATATTGTCATTATATGGGAATGTTTGTCTCAATACAACATGCAAAATATATAGGCTACGGTGCCTGTAGAAAGTCATCATACCCTGTGAAAATCTTTACATTTTGTCACATTACACCCTAAAAAATAAAATAAAGTCTAACTTTTTGAGCTGTATGTACACCTTATAGTCCTCATCATCAATGTGAAAATAACATTCTAAAATATTCTGGAGGATTACTGACAAATAATTAGTGAAATACCTAGTTTGGTAAAGCGATTATAGCATAATCATAGCATATAGCATACCAGCTCAGGTGTAACCAATAAACTTCCAGATCAAACACTAGGCTAATTACTCCACCTGACATCTATTGTAGTGGTTTTGATTACTTAAGAATAAAACCAGCTGTTTCTTGAAGATTCTACTTTTAGTAGAGCACTGTACTACAAAGAATTCACCATGGTTGGGAAAATTCTTTTAAAAGGCCTCTGGGAAAAAGTTGTAGAAAGGCACAAATTAAGAGAAGGCTACAACATTTGAAGGCTTTAGCTATCCCTCTGAGTACTGTTCAGAGCATCATTAAGGGAAAGCAATGGCACCACCAGCATATTGCCTAGATCAGGCTGTCTGTCCAAACTGGATGACCAAGCCAGGAGGACATTGATCAGAAGCTACCAAGAGGCCAAAGGCAACTTTGAAAGATTTATAAGGCTTTATGGCTGAGACTGGTCTATCTGTGCATGTGACAACTCACAAAGCTAGCCTGTATGGCAGGGTGGCAAGAAAGAAGCCTTTCCTGAAAAAGTGCCACACTCATTTGTGCTATGCAAAAAAAAAAAAAAAAAAAAAACACCTGGAAGACTCTGATGCCATCTGGCAAAAGGTGCTATGGTCTGATGAGACCAAAATCAACCTTTTGGGACTGACCTCCAAGCACTATGTTTGGCGAAAAGCAAACACAGCACACCACCCAAAACATACCATACCTACTGCGAAGCATGGTGGTGGCAGCATTATGTTGTGGAGGGTGTTTATCTTCAGCGGGGACTGGGCGATTGGTCAGGATTGAAGAGAAAATGGATGCTGCCAAATACATCCAAATTCTTGAGGAAAATCTGAGTGCCTATACAGCTGAAGATGGGCAGGTCATTCACCTTCTAACTCCACCACCAAAAGAATGCAATGGCTTAAGGATAGGAAGGTGAATGTCCTTGAGTAGCCAAGTCAGAACCCCGACTTACAGTAAATCCGATTTGTGGATGGACTTGAAGAGAGCAGTCCATTGCCACTCACCATGGAATTTGACTGATTTTGAGCAATTTTGCAAGGAAGAATGAGCAAATATTCCCTAATCTAGGTGTGAAAAGCTAGTACAGACATATCCAAAAAGATTAATGGCTGTAATTAAGAAATAAGGTGGCTCTACGAAGTATTAATTCAGGGGACTGATGACTTTTCCAACCTTGTTAGTTTTTCAGGTTTTTTGTTTTTTTTAATTAATTTTCAGAGCTTTTGTCTTTATTTTTTTAATGGGTTTTGATTTCAGGCTGTGCATCAGAGGGGTATGATGATTTTCTATAGGCACTGTATATGTAACATGCAAAATATACAACATGCAAAAAACCATAGAATATTTAATTTCATTTGGGGGACACCCCATCTACACCACTGAATAATATTTATGTTATGATCTGTGTACATATATTCAAGAAAATTAAGTATAATAATGATAATGTTGTCAATAACTTACTATATCTATGTTAAATGTATAAAAAAATATATTAAGAAGTGGAAGAAATGCAGCTACAAAGTCATGCCATGCCATGCCAAAAAAAAAAAAAAAAAAAAAAAACTTATTTAGATACAAGCTAGTACATTTGTAGTACAAGTAGTAGACAGACTTATAGTAATCCACAGTCTTTTTATTAGAATTTTATTAGTAATTTTATGCTAAATAAAATTCTAAAAGTTATACACTATAAACACACTAATAAAAAGTGTATCTCTACTTCAGTAGTACTTCAGTGCATGTGATTACCATCAGAGGGCACTCCACCCCAGACTACTGTCACTCCATCAAGGACTACATTACCCATAATCCTTTGCCCAGACTCATCAGAACTCATTGTTTTCAGCTGTGTCTCATTAGCCCACTGTTTAGCTCACCGATATATACCCTTATCCATTCTGTTATTCTCTGTAAAGTCTTGTATGTGTCATCACTGCATTTCTGAGCACTCCATTGTTTATGTGTTTCCCTGTTGCCCATATTTATGACCTTTCGCCTGTTTTGTGGGTTATGATTGTGGATTACCCTTCTATTAAATACTACGCTTGGATCCTCAACCTTTGAGTCTCGGAGCAGTACATGACAGAAGACCTCACCATAGATGGATCCAGCAGTAAGAACAATCTGCCTACGTCAAGGTAATTGACCACTCAAGGACCATATCCAGGACTTCTTGAATGTTGGCAATTTCTCTAACCACCCAGCATTCATATTATGGTAACCTAGTTTGTGCTGAATACAGTGTAATGACACTTTTTCCATTAATAGGTTTATGAACAAATGAAAAAAGCACAAATGTCAGGGCATGTCAAAACTGTTACAACAGAGACACGGAGACTGAAGTAGAAGTAATACAGTTAAGTATTTATTCACATGTAGCTGAGCACAGAGTGATAATATGCAGATGTAGCGTGAAGAGAGATGAATGGAGTATAATACTGTCCTTTTAAACTTGCAGATGCTGGATGAGAGATGCAATGGAGGGAGACGATGGAGACACTCACACACACAGGTAGGTATACACACAGGGAGACCAGGAGACGAAGGAGATGAAGGAGATCGCTGAAGCAGGTAGGTAAGTCGTTTGGGAGTCCTTAAGGTAAGCATACGAGTGTCGTAGTGCGAACGAGACTGGACAGTGAGTGTGTGTGAGTGTGGTGGCTTTATGGTGCTGGTGATGACAGAGTTAAAGATGTGCAGGTGGCGGTGATTAGAAGGCTGGTGATTAGGGGTGTTACGGTACACGTATTTGTACCGAACCGTTTCGGTACAGGGCTTTCGGTACGGTGCACGTGTGTACCGAAGCATTACATTGCAACCAATATTCACCACCAATAACCGCAATAAGCTCTGCGTTTTGTTACTTTCGATAAGAAACAAAGTGTCATCCTTCAAATTCTGTCCACGAAATCATGAAGTTTAGGTGCGTTCACGTGGCCTCGTAATTCCTGTAGAGATTCTAGCTTGTAAAAAGCATGCACGTCCTCGAGGAGCTCGTAATTACAGCTTGTAAGCTGGGAGTTTTCTGAAAGCTCCCAGATATACCACGTGGCCGCGCTGTACCACCTGACAGCTGTAGATTCATTTCCTATGATTCATTTAGGCGTTGACACTGCTGCCATGGAAACGCATAATTCAAGGACCAAAAGGACGTGAACAGCTCCGAATATAACGTCACGTGTTGTCATTTCAAGATTCCGGTAAATACGAGGTGACGTGAACGCAGCTTTTAAACAGAAAATGCCATTTTGATGTGCTTTGATGTGGGGTGACAGATCACTGTACAGGCGCCTCAGTTCAACCGGCAGCGCGAGCGCGGAGCGCAAGTGAATGTGTTCATCTCTTCCTCCTTAATACTAGTTACAGAATAAACATGAAAGAACATCTGAAGGTATGTTGCAAGATTCAGTACAACTTACTGAAACGGTCATATCTCATGTAATCGCTCATTCAGTGTTTCAACGGTGGAAAGACATCAATGAAAGCGTCCGTATTCAACAATATGTCATGATGCATTTACCTCAGAAAAGCCATTCAGTGTTCACAGCTTGTTAGTTCGCTAGAGAAATTAACTCTTTCGCTTAATATATGCACTGTATTAGCCAATATATTCATTATTTTATTTATTTATATATTCATTATTCTACTTAGGCTGGAAAACTGGGTTGGGCTTTCTGGGATGGTCCTAAAATGGTTCAGGTCATACTTAGAAGGGAGAGGTTATTATGTGAGTATTGGTGACCATAAGTCTGAGTGGACATCCATGATATGCGGAGTCCCTCAAGGTTCAATACTCGCACCCCTCCTGTTCAACCTATATATGCTGCCACTGAGCCAAATAATGAGAAAGAACCAAATTGCATATCACAGCTATGCAGATGACACCCAGATTTACCTAGCCCTATCACCTAACGACTACAGCCCCATTGACTCCCTGTGCCAGTGCATTGATGAAATAAAAAATCGGATGTGTCTAAACTTCCTTCAGTTAAACAAAGACAAAACTGAAGTCATTGCGTTTGGAAACAAAGATGAAGTTTTCAAAGTGAATATGTACCTTCACTCTAAGGGTCAAAAAACTAAAAATCAAGTCAGGAATCTTGGTGTGATCTTGGAGTCAGACCTGAGTTTCAGTAGCCATGTAAAGACAATAACTAAATCAGCGTATTATCATCTCAAAAATATTGCAAGAATTAGATGCTTTGTCTCCAGTCAAGACTTAGAGAAACTTGTTCATGCTTTCATCACCAGCCGAGTGGATTATTGTAATGGGCTCCTCACTGGTCTTCCCAAAAAGACCATAAGACAGCTGCAGCTCGTACAGAACGCTGCTGCTAGGATTCTGAGCAGAACCCGAAAACATGAACACATCACACCAGTCCTCAGGTCCTTGCACTGGCTTCCAGTTGCATTTAGAATTGATTTTAAAGTACTGTTACTTGTTTATAAATCACTCAATGGCCTAGGACCTCAATACATTGCAGATATGCTCATAGAATATAAATCTAACAGATCACTCAGATCATCAGGATCAGGTCATTTAGAAATACCCAGGGTTCACTCAAAGCAAGGAGAGTCTGCTTTTAGCTGTTATGTCAGCCGTAGCTGGAACCAGCTTCCAGAAGAGATCAGGTGTGCTCCAACAGTAGCCACATTCAAATCCAGACTCAAAACACATCTTTGCATTTGCTGATTGAGCACTGTGCTATGTCCGAACTGTTTGCACTTTATTGTATACGTATTATCTTTTTATTCTTTTAATTCCTTTTGCTGTTTTTATTTCATTTTTAATGTATTTTATATCTTTTATGTATCATCTTGTTATTCTGACTTTTAATGCATTATTGCTGTCTGGTTGAAAGAGCTGGGAGAATTAGGAAGAAATTGATTAGGTTAAAATTTGGTAAATTTGACAAACCATGGGGAAATTTAAGCTGTGGTGCATGGTTAAGATATCTCTGGATTACAGTCAGGACACTTTCCAAAGGGGGAAATTTCCAAAGGGGAAATTTGAACTGCGTTCCATTGGTAAGATGTCTCCGGAAGGGGGATTAGGGCTGTGTGGTGCAGTTTGAGGTGTCTTGGCAAAAGGGGAGATTGAAACTATGTTTATCAGTTTGAAGTGCCCTAACAGGTAGCAGTCCTGTTGGATGAGGAAGATCCATTCTGATCTGCTCTGATGAATAGATCCGTTTAGATCCAACTCTGATGGACGACAACAACAACAACAACAAAAAACTCCCTGAGACTTCCTAGCTCTTCCATCCAGATAGCAAAATTCTCTGTTTTTACTGTAATTTCTATTCCTTATGTTCTATTTTTATTATTCTTTTTTATGTAAAGCACTTTGAATTACCATTGTGTATGAAATGTGCTATACAAATAAAATTGCCTTGCCTTGCCTAATCTTTTAGTGATATCCTGATTAGGCTATTTAATGTATGTTTAAATAAATCTGATGTTAAAATAACAGCCACTGTGTAGAAATGATTATATTTCAACAACGAATTGGAGTAAAAACATTTAGAAGTTAATGCAAAAACTGCCTTAGGTGCATCTTACAGGTTTGCATACAATTTGTTATTTGAGTGTTGATTATTGTATCTAAAAATAAAAAGCAATTGAATTTAGGCTAATAGTTTGGGCTTCTTTCAAGTTAGGGCTCCCTACATAGTTTATAGCATTAGCAGAGATCTTTTTTTTTTATCCTTAAGAAACTTTTAGTTTTAATTTAATTTAATATATTTAAAGACAAAAACACAATTTGTTCAGTAAACCTCTGTTTAATAATAAAAAAAGCAATTTTATGTTTAGTTTTCTCTCCACCTGCTGTACCGAAAACTGTACCAAACCGTGACTTCAAAACCGAGGTACGTACCGAACCGTGAGTTTTGTGTACCGTTACACCCCTACTGGTGATTGAGTGCGTGGGTACTGCAGTGAGGTGGAACCTGACGTGTCTGTTATAAAAACTTCTTCAGGCTCCAAATCAGCCTCAGACTCCAGAGGGTTAACCAACTTGGCACTGTGCTTGTTCAAGAGTCTGCTCCAGAGCCTGCTCCAGCCCATGAGTCCACTCCAGAGTTCACTCCTGTCCCAGAGCCCAGCCTTGTGACATAATGAAGTTCTTGTATGTCTTGATATGACCACGGTGGTCACCCCTGATTTCCCTGTCTGCCCTAATGTGACAACGGAGGCCATCCCTGAGTTTTCTGTCTGCCTCGCCGAGTCCACAGAGGTTGTATATGAACTTCCTGTCTGCCTTGACGTGACCGCAAATGTGGAACATGAACTTCTGGTCAACCTGCGACACCTTGCCGGACCCATTATGTTAATGGACACACAGCCAAGCTACCTGCCAAGCTACCTACCAAGCTACCTGCCTGCCTCTATAAAACCATGAGAAACCATGGTTTTATAGAGATAATTATTTTGTGAAAGTTAAAGTAGAATAGCGGCAAAGCCACTAGACAGTTCCACACAGCTGTTGCACACAATGAAGGAGTTGTGCGTCGACCCAGGCCATCTTGCAAATTAACTGTACATTAAATGGAAATTCTTTCTGTTAACATACACATGCTCATTTGCAAGAGGTGCTCGTATAGCAACATGAGTGCAGTCTATTGCACCTAGGATGTTAGGGAATCCTGTTTGGCGCACAAAAATCCTCCTTCACATTCTGCTGCTCCTCAGCACTGTATGGGAACTTTGTGTACTGAGGGGACAACTGGATGATGCCTTGAATACAGCGGGCATTACTCTACTCACCAATGGCTGGGATATTCTTAATTGGTAACCAATTTCTCTTTGAAATGCTTCTATTTTTGCTAGGAACCCAAGCAAGGAGAGCACCTGTACCTCTACGGGTATGGCCTGGTTGCAGTTGGTGTGTTCTGTAAATTAGGGCTTATCTGGGCACAAAGCTGCAAGAGTGTAGCTCTCAGCAAACGGTACCTGCTCATCAGCCATTCATCGTCATAAGCAAAGAAATCTGTCCAATCTCTAAAATCGTGTTGTTTCCTCATCCCGTGATTTGCAATGTCTTTGAGGAGCACCAATGCTGCCATTCTTCCATTTTTTTTTTTATATAAACATGAATGTTGGCTTGGATTTTAGCTTATGCACACTATAAGATCAAATCTGTGTGTATATGCACATTTTATAAGCGAGGCCGCTTGTAAGATTTCTTAGGATTACATTTTTTTATTATTATTTGCTACACATTTTAACATATAAAGACTGAAGGGGACTTTTACCACAAATGATGAGTTTTCATTATCCTTAGTCAATGTGGCCTATGTGAGGTCAGCAGAAAAGGAAGAGCAAGTTTATTACATTTTGATTAAAGATTGCATAGATAAATTGTGCACAATAAGACCAGGAACATGCAATAAAGTACATTTTGATTTCATGTTGAAAGAGGAAAAGCTCAAAAAACAGCTACAGTTTCTGGGGTGAAAAATAGACAAATAAATAAATAAAAAACACCAAACGGTTTTAGATGAAACCCTTCACACTTGGGTGTGACGTTTGCTTTGAGGTATTAATGGCTTCTTTCACATATTCACAGTCTAATCCAGACTGTGGGAATGGAGGAAACACATTTCCATAGAATTGCACTAGCAGGCAAAATTGCATAAATGCAAGTTGGTGAAAACCCCTTTTTCATCACTCTGTGGGATTAAATCTCCCAGCTAAGCCGAGATCAAATATTGGATTGTTCGGGCACCCTCAAGGTGAGATGGGAATGAATGGGAAAATATAAATATATGCATATCCTTCCACCAAATGGGTCTAAAAATCAAATTGATTGGATGTATTTGTATTCTTGTTTCTCATCATTGAAATGTTGAAATGTTTTGCTCACAGGTCCGATATGAATTAAAGGCTATATATATATATATATATATATATATATATATATATATATATATATATATATCTATCTATATATATATATATATATAGCAATAACTTGGAGTGATCATTTTCTATATGACTCTATCAGTCTCTCACATTGTCGTAAAGGAATTTTGTCCCACTATTCTTTACAATGTTGCTTCAATTCCTTGAGGTTTGTGGACATTTCAATCAGGTTGAGGCCTGGACTTTAACTGGGTGATTGCAACCCCTTCATTGTATTTTTTATTATTTATTTTTTATCTTTTTCCAGCTGTTTTGTTGTAGATTTGCTAGTGTGCTTGGGATCATTGTCTTGTTGCATGACCCGATTTTCGCCAAGCTTTAACTGTCAGACAGATGGCCTCACATTTTTCTCTAGAGTAAGCAGAGGAGTTCAAGGTTGACTCAATGACTGCAAAGTGCTCAGGTTCTTGGGCTGCAAAACAAGCCCAAATCATCACCCTTCCACCACCGTGCTTAACAGTTTGTATGAGGTGTTTGTGCTGATATACTGTGTTTGGTTTTTGCCAAACGTGGTGCTGTGCATTATGGCCACACATCTCCACTTTGGTCTTGTCTGTCCATTATTGCAGAAGTCTTGTGGTTTGTTCAGAGGCAATTTTGCAAACCTAAACCTAATGTTGCAAGTTAGCTCTAGTAATCCAAGGGGTAACACTTTAGAATACTAATCCTTCATTAATCAATAACTACACAGGAACACATGAGAAATGCGTTATTAACACTCTAGTAACTACTATTAACTAACAATAAACTCTGCTGAATGAATTAGTAAGTAATATAGTGCTCAGTTGAAGGTGGTAGTTCACTATTAACTAATCAGTAACTACTGTTTTTTTCATTCCTCTCAGAGAACTACTAAGGCTACGTTCACACTGCAGGCTGAAACGACCCAATTCCGATTTTTTTGCCCCTATGCGACCTGTATCTGATCTTTTCATGATAGTCTGAATGACACAGATCCGATCTTTTCAAATGTGACCCAGGCCACTTGGGTATGTGGTCCTGAATCCGATACGTATCCGATCTTTTGAAATGCGACCTCCGTCTGAACGGCCAGACCACATGTATCCGACCCGTACGTCATTGATACGCTACAAATGTCATAATTGTGCGTTGAAGTAGGCGGGAACGAGAAGATAAACAACAACCATGGCGGACGATGCTGCTGAGACCAGTCAATGGAAGGGAAGCGAGGTCACAGATTTAATTAATATTTGGGGTGACAGCTCTATTCAGGCCAAACTCGAGGGCTCTTATCGGAACCGGGCGGTTTACGAAAACATTTCCAGCAAAATGGCCGAGCGTGGTTACAGACGATCCTGGCTCCAATGCCAGCGAAAAATAAAAAGCCTCCGAGCCAAATACAAGGAGGTTAAAGCCTGGAACAAACGAGGTGGCCGTCTACTTCCGCAAACAACGAGTGACGTCGTTGACCGTTGCGTACTCTTCTGCGCATGCGGGTCACTTTTGGGTCATTTCACGTTCACACAGGAGATCACAAAAGGTCGCATTTAATTGAAAATGTGAACGGCCTTGCAAAAAAATCGAATTTTTTCAAAAAATCGGAATTGAGCATTAAGCCCTGCAGTGTGAACGTAGCCTAAGAACTACTATATATATGTTCATAATTAACATGAATGATGCATAATGTATAATTAATACTAAAGTGAAGATCTTGGTAACCCATTAGTAATGACTGAAGTATTACTAAATACTTAAGAAGGAATTACTAATTATTTGGATCAGTATTCTAAAGTGAAAAGCATGATAATTCTCTAGTAACTACTGAAGTCTTTGTAAACTTTTGAGGTTTTTGTATGTTTTTGGACAGTAATTCCTTATGATATATTTGGTAACACTTAAGTAATTACTAGTGGGTTACTATGATCTTCACTTTAGAATACTGATCCAGATAAGAAGTAGTTACTTCAGAGTTATATAGTAACTCTTGAGTTATTACTATCCAATACTTTACAAAAACCTCAAAATTTTACAAAGACTTCAGTATTTACTAGAGAGTTATCATGCTTTTCACTTTAGAATACTGATCCAAATAATTACTAATTACTTCTTAAGTATTTAGTAATACTTCAGTCATTACTAGTGGGTTACTATGACCTTTACTTTAGAATTAATTATATTTTATTCGTTATTCACATTAATTCCGAACCTGTATATAGTAGTTCTTAGTTCTCTGGGAGGAATGAAAAAACAGTAGTTACTGATTAGTTAATAGTGAACTACTGAGCACTATTACTTACTAATTCATTCATCAGTTTATTGTTAGTTAATAGTAGTTACTAGTGTGTTAATAATGCATTACTCATTTGTTCCTGTGTAGTTATTCATTAATGACGGATCAGTATTCTAAAGTGTTACCATCCAAGGGAGAATGCAAGAAGACGATCAAACTGACTTTTAATGAACACCATGGAAAACAAAGAACTACAAGCTATAACAAAACGTTAACACTAGACAAGGGACTAAGGAAAACTCAGGACTTAAATACAAAAGGATGCTAATCTGAGAACTAGAGATGGGTGCGTAATGTAATCAGTAACCCTATAAACAAACAAGGATCTGGATCTCGGACAAACAGGAACAAAACCAAACTATCCAAAACACAAGTATACAAACAAAAGTCACAAGTATATATCCATCCTTTAAATTATTTAAATTATATATTTTTTTTAAATATAAAAAAAAAAAAAAAAAAAAAAAAAAGTTTTACATGAAAAGTGTTTAAATGCCCTTAAACTGTTTCATTTTATTCTACTTAAATGCTGGAAACTGTGATAGAATGCTTAATTCACATGTTTGATGAATATAATTGAAAAACATTGACTTTGACAGATTTACACTGAATCATAAAGAAAGATGAAACAAATACACTGCCCTGATTTATTTCTTGGGGAGAAGTGTCTTCAAAAGCAACTTGGTTCACTAAATGATCTTTTATTAGAGAAACTGCATAATGATATGTCTGCACAGTGAAACTTTTAATGCCCTTAATAAATGATGTGTTTGATTTATAGGCCACTTTAGAGATTAAGTTTCTATTGGTTCGGTGTGATGATATCTGTAAATCTGATTGGGGTTATTCAGTTAGTCAATCACAGCCTTTCAATGTGATCATTTTAAATTGAATAGTGTGCGTTTCAAATTAACCACCGTTTGTTCTGCACATGACCACACTATAATTGGTTTATGGAACATTCCTCATCACTGCTATTATTATCAATATCATCTCTTCTTCCATTATAATCATAATAATTTATTGGACAGTTTTGCACATTTTTGTAATTTAAAATGTATGGCAAAATTATTTCTTCTAAAATCATGGGAAATTACAAGATGTAAAACTCGAGATGTAAAACCTAGAATTTAAAATAAGAATAAGAAACTGGATAGTAGGACTGATGGCAGATACTAAACTAATTTTACCAAATTTTATCATATTGTATCAATGGCTTATTTTGAGTATGTTCTGTATAGACAGAGCTACTTTAGCTGTTCAGGAAATGTAATTGTCCAGTTGAATGATTTCTGTAGTCTGGTAGGATACATCCAAATCCTGATTAAATAAAAACCACTGTTATCTCATGTTTTCTAAAAATGAAACATTCTGAGATGCTCAATATTAGAATTTCCAGATGAGTTGTTAGAGATGTAATGTCAGATTCAATAGCATGATGTGCATCTGTATAAAAATAAAGAACTAGTTACAAAACCTCTAAGACCAAAACAAGTCATGTCATACATAAATGTCATACCTGTATACTATTAGCTATTTAAAAGAAGCCATGTACAATGTTTCGGATAAGTTAACATATGCTGAGTTCACACTGCACAATTTTAGGCCCATTTTCACTTGTTATAATTGTGTAATATAAATTTGCAATCGCAAGAAAAATGTCAGAATTGCAAGTTTATATCTCACAATTCTGGCTTTATATTTCACAATTGCGAGTTTATATCTTGCAATTCTGAGAATAAAAATCAGAATTGTGAGATAAAAAGTCACAATTATCTTTTAAATTGTTATATTCTATGGCGAAAACAAGCTTATTATGATAGACCACACAATATTATAAAAATATTTTTAAATTAATTTTTAATTGTCCCTGTCCCTGTTCGATATGATACTCTTGTAATAAGTAGCAGTGGCTGGGACAAACTTTAAGTATCACATCTGTTTAAAAAGATGCAGTCTAATCCTGTTTACATTAAATAAACCGGCTCCTGAGCAGGTTTGAACTTATGGACCTGTTGCTATGACTGCAACTCTGGGATGAGCTTTGAAGAACTTAGCAATTCTGAACCGTCAAATCGTTAACAGTAAAATCCAGATAAATGAGTAGTCCACATATGAAGAACAGGCACCTTAATAAATTCTTATCTTTAGCAAAGTAAGTAAGCTGACATTCAGTACAATCTATAGACCTATCTTTTATTTTGATTAGATACAATTGTCAAAATAAGTTTGTACTTAACCACATTGTTAACCTGAATAAGTTGGGCTAACTCAAAAAATTTGAGGTAATCAGTTACATCAAATTTGTTTAAGTTATGATGTTCTCAATTTTAAATAAGCACAACTATCAAGTTTTGGGTTTGTAGTACTCATGCATGTTAATTGTTCCTAACTTGAAGTACTGAGTTGGATAACTCATATATTTTGATAGCAATTAACACAAAATATTTAATTAACTTTTTTATTTTGAGTTCTTGCAAATCAAATGAGTTATTAACTTCACTGTAAATCCTAAGAAAATACAAAAAATACCAACTTGATAATTTGCTAACATTTTAACAATAGCATGGTATAGCTCTTACTGAGTGAGTACAGCAACTTGCATGTACATGTAACTTACCTGCTCTCATACCAAGCCGCATGCGCTACTTGTCACCATAATGGTAACTCTCCAAAAACCCACATTAACAGAAACTCTTCTAAATTAGCATGACAAAACATTAATCACTACTAAATCTCCCTTACCACTAATCTTGTGCAAATTATATAACATAGATTGATAGAAAGAAAGAAAGAAAGAAAGAAAGAAAGAAAGAAAGAAAGAAAGAAAGAAAGAAAGAAAGAAAGAAAGAAAGAAAGAAAGAAAGAAATCATCCTACAAATGGCTTCTAAACAGTTGCCTTTACACATAAAGTGAAACAAGAAAAATAATTTCAACACAGCAAAAGTTACATACTTTAGGTTTGCTGGAGGTGCACATGAAATGTCTGTCATTTACCTGTATGACTTCCTGTGGACAGGAGACTCTCTTCAGTAAAGGAGGTATTTGCAGACACATCAAGATGGCTGAACGGCATGTAACCACATCTCCTGTTGAGAGAGATAATGAACCACTGTCAAGCTAATAAGAGTTCAGGGTGAGAAGGGAACTACAGACGGAGGGAAAGCACTAATCTGACTGTGAGTGTATGTGTTTGAGAGCTCACATGCAGGAGAAAGAGAGTCCATGCTGCTTTGGAAAAGAGATGAATGAGTTCGAGCCCATGTTAGATGACTTAAAAACACACAGACTGAAGCTACGGGGCTCCCTTAGTGACACAGAAACACAACAAGCTTCTTTATGCATGACACTTTATCCATTTCATAATTAATTTAGTACCAGGATAACTTATTTGAATTCTTCCTCTGATGCTTAAACGTAAAAGGAAAATATAGATATCCAGTACTGGGGAAGAAACCATATTTCTGTGCTACAAGCTTCTCATAATTTAAAGTACTGTTGTGTTGAGTGTTCTGAAATATTGTATGTGGCCAGAAGGGGGAGCGGTATGAGGAGGCTAAGATTGAAAATAAAGGGAGTGAAGAAAAGTACGATGGCTGTGTCCACATGTTCTTGACTGATGTAAGAAAAGTATAACAAATTGGCGACGAGGATGGCAGCTTCTGTCCCTGCCCCTGCTCCATTTTTGCCCTGCCCAGGCGAGCCTACCTTTCCCTTTACCATTTGGCGAAAGATTTTTGAAAATTAATCTATAATAATATAGATGCTTCTGGAGAGGGTTGGACTGATGCTAGTTGCCGCGCGATCCTCTTACATTGCCTTGGAATGGAGGAACAAAGACTCTTTTATACTTTGCCTAATACAGGGATAACCATGGCAGAGGCTATGACAGCATTGGAAACGCATTTTGTCCCGAAAGTTAATGTGGTGGCTTGTCGTCATGCATTCCGACAGAGGCCACAAAGAGCCGACGAAAATGTTACGCAATACATTGCCGTGCTACGTTATCTGGCTGTTCCATGTGCGTTTGGTGAGATGGAGGACGAAATGATTAGAGATCAACTGATAGAGCGCGCATATCTATGTCAAATCAGAGATAGACTCCTGCTTGAAGATGACCTTACCTTGCAACGGGCCGTGACTCTAGCATGCCAGGTGGAGTCAGCGGTACATAACGCATCCATTCTCAATGGGGGTGTTGCTGCAGCCCCTGTTCAGGCAATTCATAAGTCCACCTTCCGACGTCAGCAAAGATTCCGCGATGGGAAAAAGCTAAGAAAGCCGCTTTCAGAGCCTGATGGATCAAAAAAGAAAAAGTCCTTTCGGTGTGGCTCATGGTCCCATCTTACAAATGCTAAAAATTGTCCTGCAGCATCAGTGACCTGTAATTCATGTGGGAAAAAAAGGACACTTTGCAAAAGTTTGCAAATATACGTCTAAAGAAGTACATGAACTTGAGATTCCGGAGCTTTCTATCTGTTACATGAGTGATGCGTCTGACAAGATTTGTTGTAAAGTCCAGATAGAAGCACCAGTTGGCAATACGAAATGCGTGGATTTAATTGTGGACACTGGTTCATTTGTCAATACTGCCGAAACAACTCTACAAG
Source organism: Chanodichthys erythropterus (assembly GCF_024489055.1). Lineage (NCBI taxonomy): Eukaryota > Metazoa > Chordata > Actinopteri > Cypriniformes > Xenocyprididae > Chanodichthys > Chanodichthys erythropterus. The sequence continues at coordinate 24,402,630 of NC_090227.1, forward strand.
GATTGTTTTGATGAATGCTCCTTGACGGAACCGAAAGCCCGCCTAGTCCCCTATCCGAAGGATAACATCGCAGTACTTGGCTGTATGCCCGTTTTAGTGAAGCTAGGCAAGGTGACCACCTATGCTACATTTTACATTGTTCAGGCAGGCTCCGCGCTATTAGGCTTGGACTTAATAAAGGCTCTAAATTACCAGTTCACGGGAAGAACAGTGGGTTCTATATCACTGGTTCCAGTGTATGAAACGGATAAGGACTCATCAGGTGTGACTGGATGTGTGAAAGGATTCATTCACAAAGTGCAGGTGAATCCTAACGTTCTGGCAGTACAGCAAAAGCTCAGACGCCTCCCGCTGTGTGTACGAGAAGATGTGTCTAAAGAGCTTCATTACACAGGACGGTCTATTCAGATTCAAATGAGTTCTGTTCGGGCTGGCATCCGCGCCGTCCGCATTTCAGAAGATGATGCAGACTGTACTGAAAGGCTTGCCGGGTGTACAAAACTACTTGGATGACATAAGTTTGGGGCAGCTCAAAAGCTGAGCATGACGAACGACTCAGGACTGTGCTTCAGCAACTCGTGAATGTCGGCCTTCGGCTTAATTTTGAAAAGAGTACATTCAATCAGACAAGTATTCCTTATTTGGGTCACATAATTTCTAAGGATGGTTTGTGCCCAAACCCTGATCATATCAAGGCCATTTCAGATGCTCCAGCCCCAGCTGATCTGCAAGCTCTAAGATCTTTTTTGGGCTTAACTTCTTGGTTTAATAAATTCATTACCAACTACGCTACGGTGGTGGAGCCACTAAGAAAGTGATTGCGATGAGGAGCAGACACATTTAAGTGGACAGTGGAAGCAGAGCAAAGTTTCAAGGAACTGAAGGAAGGACTGGTTCATAACGCACCACTCACCTAATTTGATCCAAGTTTGCCAACGCTGGTGCCCACGGATGCCTCTGATTACAGGTTAGGAGGTGTTTTGTCACAGATGCATCCAGACAACACGGAGCGCGTTGTTGCTTTCGCTTCTCGTACGCTCTCAGCTGCAGAAAGGAAGTATTCAACAGTTGAGAAAGAAGCACTTGCTTGCATATGGGCTGTAGAGCGATAAAGAACATACCTGTGGGGTCATCAGTTCACGCTGAGAACAGATCACCAGGCCCTAACTACGCTCCTGCAGACAAAAGGAATGAACCGCGCTGGCATGAGGATTGCGCGTTGGGCGGCCAGATTGCTTTCTTTCCAGTATGATGTTATCTTCAGACCTGGCAGTAGAAATGTTGCGGCGGATGCACTGTCGCGCAATCCTATCCCTAACAATGATCTGGAAATGACAGAACCCGAACTGATAGCGGAAAATTTCACCCCTTGACAGTGCTTTGTCAATAGAGGAATTCAAAGCCGCTTGTGAGTCTTGCGCTGAACTTTCCCAGTTGCGCACACAAGTGCAAAAAGGATGGCCAAAAACAAAGAATGCGACACCTCCACTCATTTCTTCGTACCATCCGATTCACCATGAGCTTGCGGTGGACTCGCCTATTGTGTTCCGGGGTTCCCGAATGGTAGTACCAGTTTCGCTGAGAGAACGAATTGTCCATCTCCCACATGATACTCATCCTGGACTCGTGCGCACCAAACAAAGACTAAGAGAAATCTATTGGTGGCCATGCATGGACGAGTTAGTACATTCAGTCATCGCGTCCTGTTACTTGCCAATCATGCGACAAAACGGCCAGAATACATCCAGCTCCTATGCAACCCGTCCAACTTCCGTTAGGTCCATTTCAAAAAGTTGCAGTGGATATTATGGAAAAGTTCGAGAAAGGGAGGAATGACTGTCGATTTGCCATTGTTTTGGTGGATTACTTTAGTAGATGGCCAGAAGTTGTGTTTGCCGCACATGTTACTGCAGCTACGGCGGCGTCATTCTTGAGCAATGTTTTCTCCCGTGAGGGGAATCCTATCAAAATAGTGACCGATAATGGTCCCCAGTTTGTATCATATACCTTTAGAGATTTCCTAAAGGAACATGGGATTAAACACATCCGCTCCAGTGTCTACCATCCACAGGCGAATGGCTGCGTTGAACGTTTTAACAAAGTGCTGAAAAACTGTGTTCAGTTAGCGGATTTACAACAGAAACCATGGAAACCTGAAGTGACAAGGATGCTGCAGATATATAGAGCAACTCCGCATGCCACTACCAATGTGGCTCCCTTTCAGCTGCTGTGAGGTTGACCGATGCATACTAAATTGAATATCTTGCCAATCCACAGTAAAGTTGACTACAGGAAGGTTCGCGAGAGGGTGGCAAAAATGCAGGAGAAGAATAAGCAATACATTGATAAGAGGAGAGGTGCTAAATGGCTCCGGCTCAAACCAAGAGATAGGGTTTGCATCCGTAAACCTCAGCTGGTGAAAAAAGGGGATTTGAGATTTTCTACACCAGTGTTGGTAAAACATCAAGTTGGCCCGAGTACATATGTTCTGGGTGATGGAAAATCCTGGAACACTGCGAACTTAGCTGCTTGTCCAGGAAAAGATCAGATGCCTACTACGGTTCCTCAAGAGAAACCTAATGTAGAAATGGGTAGTCCCAGAACAACAAGACTAAAGAAGACTCCAGGATGGCTGAAGGATTTTGTAACAGCGTTGGTGGAAAATTCCTAAAGTGGTAGGCTATTAGTCTATGAAACAATGTTGCATGGTTACACTTTAATTGTTGTTGGTGATTATTTCTTTGTAAGATCGTTTGAATAACAAGAAGATTACTACATTCCAGATTGGCAGAATCTTATTATGTTATCGATTTGGAGAATATGGGGTTATCCTTGATTGGCCCTTAAGTCATTATTATACATTGTATTTTTTTTTTTTTTATTTCTTTGTTTATCCAAGTATGTACCCCTTATATTATGACTGTTTGAGGAAACATTAAATTCTAACGTAATTGGAAATGCTTTCCAGGAAAAGGAGAATATGTTGTGTTGAGTGTTCTGAAATATTGTATGTAGGCAGAAGGGGGAGTGGTATGAGGAGGCTAAGATTGAAAATAAAGGGAGTGAAGAAAAGTATGATGGCTGTGTCCACATGTTTTGACTGATTAGTATAACAAGTATAACAAGTACCTCAAGTACAATCAACTCCTTTGCAAAAGTAGTTGGCTATATTGATGCTACTTAAAGGGCAGAGTAGGTGATTTGCTTAAAAAAAAAAAAAAAAAAAAAAAAATATATATATATATATATATATATTATGCTGGTTGAAAGTCTCTTCACATCCCGATAGCAATCACTAAGTAAAGTGGTCTGAATGTATTTATCTATTTATATCATCAGTGTGTGGCATAACAGGTCAGATATTCTGTGTTTGATGTTTTGCATTTGATTTTATTATATGCTTATCAGCCATGGAAGTGGTGCGAATTGCTATTTGTATTTTATTTCAGTTAATAGGGACGTTAAGCAACAACTGATGGAACGGCGACCAGAAGTAAATTGTCAAATACCGTAGCTAAAGAATGCAAAAATCGCTAAGCAACAACAAAGGATGGCTTATTTAATCATTTGACATAGTACAAATATATATATATATATATATATATATATATATATATATATATATATATATATGTATATATCTATATATTTACGGTCTGTTTGTCGAGAGACGAGGGAGATACGGATTTCCACAAACATGTACACTTTACTACAAGACACAAAGGCAGGACCACCAACATACACATGTACACAACAAAGAACCGACAAGGAGTGAATGGAGTGAGTGCAATATAAAGGGTGTGTTAATGAGAGAGTCCAGGTGCAGGTGATCCGTGATGATAGGGAGATGACGAGGGAAGTGAGTGCAGGTGCGGAGAACAGGAGGATACTGGGAAATGGAGTCCAGGGGAACAAGGGATCTGTAACATATATATATATATATATATATATATATATATATATATATATATATATATATATAAAAGCAAGAGAATGGTTGCTTTTGGCATTAAATGACAAACAGATACAATTAAAATGTCTATTAAAGTCTTGCGAACAAATGTTTAGTATGTGTTTTAAAGCCTTATTTCAATGACTTTTTTTCACTAACCATGCATCTCAAAACTACAAACTTTCAAATACAGCAGCTGAATACATACTTTGGCAATAAAATTATTTTCAGTAACTGAAATAAACACAAATGTTAGGATATGTCAAAACATCTCCAGAGACCAGAAAACACCCCAGACACCAGAGGGTTAATGAATGCTTCTTGAGCAGCAAATCAGCATATTGGAATGGTTTCTGAAGGATCGTGATGATGCTGAAAATTCAGTTTTGCATCAGAGGAATAAATTACATTTTGAAATACATTCAAATAGAAAATGGTTATTTTAAATAATATTTCATAATATTACTTGTTTTTACTGTATTTTGATTAAACAATTGCAGCCTTCGTACTTCTCTTAAAAAAAAATGAGAAAGTCTCACTGATCAGTATGTTTTATTTTTTCTTTAGTGAAAATGTATCTGTTAAATGCTGTTATCCTAATCTATTCAAAAACCCTTGTTCTATGACTATGATTAAATTATATCTGCCAGATATGAGCTCCTTAAAAGTAGGTGGGTCATTTTCAGAGAGGCTAGCAATAGCAGGCTAGCTTTGAAAGAATAAGGTCCCACCCTCTATTCAGAGCATCTCCTGAGCCACGCCTCCTCCAAAACACATGAACGCATATAGCAGGGAGTAAACAAAAGCATCATGACAGACAGTGTTAAACTGCCTCATGTCTCAAAGCACATAGCATTACAATAATAATGAATGTAAACAACTTAAAGAGCACTTACTGCAGCAGATTAATTTCAGCATTGATAGTGTTGGTGTTGATAGTGTTGCCATTGAAATGCATAAATTCAAGTCACAAACAGCTCCAAGTACAACATCACGGGTTTCCATCTCTTCCAAATTATGGTAAGTAATGGCATGAACAGCATAAGCTTGTTGTCTTGGTTCGGGAGGAACTGTAAAACATGGCTACTGTTTTGGTTGTGGTGCTCATGACTGCTGATGACTTATGATGTCTGCACGAACAGAATGCGTGAGGGTATGTTAAAAACCATACGTTGACAGGCAGGTAGAAAACCCTATTTTATCCCTATGACTGAGGGATATGATTGGATGAACATTTCATGGTCCCATGTCTTTCACATGTGGCCAGGGCCCAGGGATGGCCCAGCTGAAGTTCACAAAATGACTTTAACCAGAATCCCCCTAAAATTGATGAAATTGAGAAATGCCTGATTACGCCACCTTGGGAATTTTACCCAAAGAATCTAACCCAGAAAACTTTGCACAGGTCCCCTATCCAGTGGTAAGCAAAACACACAGGTATACAATTATATAGGTTTTCTAAAGGTATACAATACAAACCATACAAATCCTTTATGAAATAGAAACATCAACTCTCAAAAAGACTTAATTAAAATAATTAGAAATCATTCAATCATGGAGCTGTGGCCTAAATTGCAGGGAAGAATTCAATAGTAAAGGGGCTCCTAATCTACATGACACACTCACATACCAAAATAAAGACACCAATGCACGCCAAAGACCAAATAAAGCAAAGCAAAAAAGCAAAATAAATCTTCTACAAACAAGGGAATTTATTCAAACAAAGGAATCAGAACAGTTACCAAACACACTTTACAAAGAAATACCAACAATACTAACAACAAGAATGGACAAGGAGTGGAGGGAGTGAGTCCAAAACAACAGACGTGCTAACGAAGAAGACCAGGTGCAGGGAATCCAGGGAGAGCAGGAGAAATGATAAGGGAAGTGAGTTCAGGTGTGGAACAGGGAGGAACATGGAAAACGGAGTCCGGGACAGGTGTGAACTTTAACATTACCTCACCCTCCTGGTAGGCGCGTCCTTGCGCCTAAGATGTAACAACGGGGGAAGGGGGGTGGGCGCCTTGGAGCTCGGGCAGTCATGGCAGGTCAGGAGCCTCAGGTGGCCATGGCGGTTCAGGGGCCTCGGGCGGCCATGGTGGATCAGGAGCTGTGGGAGGCCATGGAGGGTCAGGAGCCGTGGGATGCCATGACGGGTCAGGAGCCGTAGAAGGCCATAGCGAGTCAGGAGCTGTGGGATGCCATGACAGGTTCGTGAGTGGGAAAGGGTTAGTGGAGAACTGGAGCGGGTACGTGGGGAACTGGGGTGCTTCTCAATTCTTATTTGTGCATCCTCGTTTCCTCCTTGCTTCCTTTCCTCGCATCTTAGCTCCACCCATTCAGGATGCAAGGGAAGGACGCAAGGAAAATACGTGAGGATGGAGGAATTGAATCAAGTGAAATGATATGTCCTCGCTGCCTTTAGCGTCACTTGAAAGCGTCATCAGCTGCAATCAAGGGATCAGCCCATATGTTGTTAAAGTTTGGTTATTTAAAAAATATATAATAAATATTAATAAAGCAAGATGCCCCGTTGAAATATGTAAGATGTAAAGTTTATTTAAACTGCATACATTAAAGCACACATTTAAATTATTGTGACAGATATGAAGAGGGAGGAGAATGTATGCATGCGTCAGGTTTCTCGGCGAGAAAGACTTCCGCAAAGGATACACCTCTGTATCCTCGCTCATAACTCCTCAGGAAGCCTCCTCACTCCTCGATCTTCACCTCCTCGCTGTGCAATTAGAGAATTGAGATGTCCTTCAAGATGGCTGAGCTCTATTGGTAACTGGGTCATAGGATGGAGGACGGAGGAGTGGCCATCTTCTTTGGTGGTTTGGGCTTTGGGACAGGCAGGACAAAATGGGCAGACCCACTGGAGGGATACGTGGAGGAAACTGGCTGTGGGTGAACTGACCAGGCTGCATGTTTTTCTGAGGGGACCGGACGAGGAAGACACGTTCCCTTTCATGGGAACATCGACGCTGCGTAGTCGCTTTGGGAACGCCTCTGAGCGTTTTGTCTTGAAGCACTCGTGAAATCGAACCAATAGTGTGACGGGACGTCAGTGCGGGTGACGTCACGGACCAGGAAGCTATAAAGCACTCCTGAGAACAAAGAACGCCAGCTTCTGTGTCTTCAGCAGCGCTCTGTGTTATCGTGTGTCTTATTTGGTGTTGTCTGTCATTTACATATGCAGAAACGATCTCTTTTGTTTGAGAACAAGAGTATCAGTAATACACCACATATATATAGTATATAAAATACACTATAATGGCGAGCAAACAGCATCAGACCGTGTGTTTCCCTACTTTCATTACTTCACGGGTGGGGATACACACAAGCTCTGTGTTGTTTGTCTGGGAGAGGAGCATGCCCAGGCGGCCCTCGAGGGGGTTGTTTGCGAGCATTGTAATATAAAACCTCTCCACTCCCGCTGGGCGCTCTCTGAGGAAGGTGCCACGGCTCGCGTTCTTCGTGGTCGGGTCCCGCGCATCTGCCTGAATCTGAATTTGGTAGAGGGGTTAGAGACGGGCGCTGCCCTTTCTCTGCCCTTACCTGCCAGTTTCAGTGCCGTCTCCCAGGTGGAAGCACGCTCTGCGGTTTCTTCCCCCGGGTTGAGGCACCGTTACTTCACATGTCCAGCTCTGAGGAGGTGGATATTGTGATATTGATTTGAGGACTCGCCACCTCACACTCATATCGTGTTTCAAAATCACACGTTTAATCTAACATCAAAAACAAATCAGTTGTGTTTGAAAGCCATGATTATTTTGTTTAATATTCAGACCGTGATATACTTGTCTGATTATTTTCTCGATTTAACTGAGAAGTTAAATATCTTTCTGAATTTGTCAACTTACAAATATTGAAGATATATTTATATATAAAGAAAGTGAACAGCAGCTTGAGTTGCGTTCCTTCCAGTGCTATACTACAAAGCGAGTAAGGATGCACACGATGTTTTGTTTGCTGAGAGTGGAGCATGCACGTCAGTTCACAGCTGACAGTGTTCATTCATAAAAATGTCCCGAAGTGTAAAGAGAAGTATGCACTAGCGAGAGTTTTTAGCTCCACTCCTGTTAGACTTTTATTCCCTCGAGAATAAAGCCAACGCAAGGCTCGAATCTCGCGTTTGCCGCGGTAGCGCGTGGATTAAGCCTGCAATAAAGAACATATAGCTCGGATCTCGCGTTTGCCAAGGCAGCGCGCAGATTAAGTCCGCAATAAAGAATATACGGCTCGGATCTCGCGTTTGCCGAGGCTGCGCATAGATATCGCGCCCGTAATATATTTTATATATATGTTTATATATATATATATATATATATATATATATACGTTTATATATATTTGGAGGGAACTTCCCCTTTCTCTCTTTCCCTATAATATTGCAAACTATTTCGAGCTATAATTCTTTTTGTATTCTAATATATTCAGCCTGTCATTTTTGACTGTTTGTTTTTGGCTGCATTTAATTTGAGAATTAAATGAAATATTGAATACATTAAATTCTGAGGAATTTAAAAAGAAAAGAGGCCGGTCTGCCAACCCTGCCACCTCGTGTGCTTCAGGGCGCAGCGGTTTCCAGTGATCCTCCAAGGAAAGGAGGGTCATAGAGTGGTCAGTTCAGTTGTTACCTGCTGGTTCGCCATTTCAGGGCACTGGTCTGACCGTTCATTCAAAAAAAAAAAAAAAAGTGTCGCCACCCGTGCTCCCCCACAGAAAGCTTGGGGACCGGGACAGGCAACACAGCTGAAGTCTTTGTGGAATCTGCGGACTGTTATTATCACCAAGAAGGCTTTGAAAAGGTCCTGACGCCAGTGGCATGGGACAATCGAGGGTAGCCCCCTTCCGAAGAGGGTTCTTTACCACACTATATGGTATCCGCCCCTCCTCGGTGCCCTCAGGGGGCCGTTCTGCCAACCCTGCCACCTCGTGTGCTTCAGGGCGCAGCAGTCTCCACTGACCCTCTGAGGAGGGCCGGTCAACATTTGATTCGGTTGTTCCCTGCCGGTTCGCCGCTTCAGGGCGCTGAGTCAAATGCTCAAAAAAAAAAAAAAAAAGAAACTCCAGAGGCCAGTCTTGAGAGACTGGTTCCCTTAGTAGATTTCTGGTAGATGGAAACTTCCAAGTATTTCTCAATGGGTACTGCTCACAATAGAAAAGGGTTACAGAATTCGGGTCTCGCCCGCCCCAATTTAACAGGGTCTTCCCTATAGTGGTGGACCCCTTGCAGTCTCTGGTATTGGAACACATAGTTCTGACGCTCTCGCAAAAAGGAGCTATAGAAGGGGTTTCTCCTCCCAGCAAGCTGTCAGGGTTTTACAGTCTGTACTTTGTTCCAAAGAGGGTTGTAGGATACTTGTATCCATCCATCCTCAGCACAGGAGGTTCCTCAGATTTGCTTTCGGGGGCGAAACTTATCAATACAGGGTTCTTCCTTTCTGCCTAGCTCTTTCACCCCACACCTTCACAAAATGTGTGGATGCAGCTCTGGCTCCTCTGAGACTCCAGGGCATTCGCGTGGTGAATTATATAAGCAATTGGTTGAATTTAGCTCAGTTTGAGCATATAGCAGTCCAACATCGAGATGTTGTTCTGTCTCACATCAGAAGGCTAGGGCTGGAATTAATGCCAAGAAGAGTGTGCTTCTTCCAGCTTGAACTACCAACTATCTAAAAGGGGTAGTCTGGGATTCCATTACAATGCAGGCACGTCTGTCTACTGCTCTGATGCGTTCCATTCTCTCGGCCATGAATGGGGTGAAATTAGGCCAGTCACACACTGCAAAACAGTTTCAGAGACTGTTGGGTCTTACGGCAGCTGCGTCCAACGTGATACCTTTTGGCCTGCTGCACATGAGACCCTTACAGTGGTGGCTCAAGATCAAGGGGTTTTCTCAGAGAAGAAATCATTTTCGCATGATTAAGGTCACACGGCGATGCCTTCGTGCCTTAGTCATGTGGAAGAAGCCTTGGTTCCTGTCCCAGTGACCTGTGTTGGGGGCTCCTTGTCGTCGTGTAATGCTAACGACAGATGCTTCCCTCACAGGCTGGGAGGCGATCATGAGTGGTCGCTTGGCTCAGGGTCTTTGGGAGGACCATCTACTTTCCTGGCACATAAATCATCTGGAAATGATGGCTGTATTTTGAGTACTCAATACTTCCTCCCAGACCCAAGGGTCGCCACTATGTGTTGGTTCGCACAGACAACATGTCAGTGGTCTCTCATATCAACCATCAGGGGGTCTGAGGCCTTGCCAGTTGTGCAGATTAGCCCATCAGATCCTCTTGTTGGCCCTGGGGAAGCTCCTCTCCCTGAGAGCAGCACTTATCCCGGGGCATCAAAATGTGGGGGCAGACATCCTGTTGAGGCAGGGGCCGAGGCCCGGGGAATGGAGTCTCCACCCTGAGGTGGTGGAGCTCATTTGAGAACTTTGGTCGTGCAGAAATTGACCTATTTGCTTCGAAAGAACATCTCTTTGCCCACTGTGGTGCTCTCTGACTAATCCACCCCTCTGGGGTTGGATGCCATGGTGCAGACGTGGCAGAGGTTACGTCTGTACACATTTTCCTGATCGCTCTGTTCCCAGGAGTTCTGGAGAGGGTTTGCCTAGAGATGGTCTATCTAATACTGATAGCCCCGTTCCGGCCAACCCGAGTTTGATTTGTAGACCTAGTGTCTCTTCTACACTGCTCCCCGATGGAGATCCCTATCAGACAGAACTTTCTGTCTCAAGCGGGCGGCATGATAATTTACCCCCGCCTGGAGTTGTGGAAACTCTGAGCCTGGCCTCTGAGGGGGCTAGGCTCAAAGAATCCGGTCTCCCAACTGAGGTTGTCGAGACTATACTCCACTCCAGAGCTCCTTCCACGAGAAAGCTATACAGACAAATAAATGGAAGTTGTTTTCTACTTGCTGTAGACAACGTCAGCTGGACCTGTTCCACTCTTCTATCAGTCTTGTGCTGCAATTTCACAAAGTATAAAACTTGGATGGTTTATCTCCTTCTACCTTGAAGGTTTATATAGTGGCTATTTCCACTTATCATGCTTTGTTGGGGGACTCTTCTGTGGAAGAGACTCCCCATTTATACGCTTTCTCTGTGGTACCCAGAGGCTGAGGCCTTCTGTGCGTACAAAACTCCGGTCTGGGACTGGGCTATTGTGTTGGAAGGGTTAGCTGAGGCTCCCTTTGAACCATTAGAGGAGGTGTCTGGAAGATTCCTCTCTCTTAAAACTGTCCACCTGTTGGCAATATCATCTCTCAAAAGAATTGGAGATCTTCAAGCATTTTCGGTTGCTCCCTCATGTTTGGAATTTACGCCTGGTATGTTCAGGGCTTTCCTTCATCTTAGACCTGGTTATAAATCCAAGGTCCCCACCAACGTCCCAGGACCGATTGTACTGCAGGCCTTTTGTCCTCCTCCTTTGATTAATCCGGATCAGGAAGAATGAGCAAGTGGGTGGTTGAGGCCATCTCTCTTGCCCATGAGTCATACGGGCAGCTTTCACCTTTGGCTGTCCGGGCACACTCTACTAGGGGTATGGCTGCCTCAAAGGCTTTGATCTCGGGGGTTCCCATTAACGAGATATGTGATGCGGCTGGGTGGTCATCTCAGCATACCTTCATTAGGTTATATAACCTTAATTTGGGCTCCACTCCAGGGTCCTCGGTGCTCTCGTCGTAAGATAACAGACAGGCACTTGGTCTTATGGCCTAGTTGGGATAGCGTTCCCAAAGCGACTACGCAGCGTCGATGTTCCCATGAAAGGGAACGTCTCGGGTTACGTCTGTAACCCTGGTTCCCTGAATAAGGGAACGAGACGCTGCGTAGCTTAGCCATGCTCCCTGCACGCCTGTGAGCGTCTGCTTCATCCATATCAGAAGCTGGCGTTCTTTGTTCTCAGGAGTGCTTTATAGCTTCCTGGTCCGTGACGTCACCCGCACTGACGTCCCGTCACACTATTGGTTCGATTTCACGAGTGCTTCAAGACAAAACGCGCAGAGGCGTTCCCAAAGCGACTACGCAGCGTCTCTTTCCCTTATTCAGGGAACCAGGGTTACAGACGTAACCCGAGACGTTTTCTCTTGAACCGCTTCCATTTCGAAATCAGAGCCATTTCAAAAGAGAATCAGATTAATAGACTCAACTAGGGAAAAGAAACAGGCAGGTTCACTATAATGAATTGTGTCCTCGTCCAGGCCCATCAGAAAACATGTGTTAAGTGGGGCATCTGGCCAGTTCAACAAATAAGAGAGCTCAGAAAATTCCTCCATGTACCTCTCCAGCAGGCGACTGTCCTGCCAAAGCCCCCGCAGACGATCCACCGCTGAAACAACTTCTCTGGGAGGCACAGGAGAGATAGGGACCAGGAAATTTCCCATCCTTGTAGAAGTCCTTACCCAAGGGTCCGTTCTTCTGTTACAAGTGTGGTTGTATCAAGGATGAAGCAAAATCGTCTTCTACAAACATGGGGATTTATTCACGAATTAACGAATCAGAACAGTTACCAAACACACTTTACAAAGCAATACTAACAACAAGAATGGACAAGGAACACGGGGAGTGAGTCCACTATAACAGGAGTGCTAACGAAGAAGACCAGGTGCAGGGAATCCAGGGAGAGCGGGAGAGATTATGAGGGAAGTGAGTTCAGGTGTGGAACAGGGAGGAACATGGGAAACTGAGTCCTGGACAGGCGTGAACTGTAACATTATAAACGTCTAAATTTGAGCTGATATTTGCAAACATTTTTTCACAGTAGTGAAACACTAGTCTAAACATTCTTAGATGTAATATTCATGGTATTACAGTGTAAACACTGTTTTTACTATTATATTTTATATTTTAGAGTAAAAAAAACTTCTTCACATTATAGGACATAAGATGCAATGTTTCACTCGACTTCACACATTTCAGTCTGGCAATATAATTTAAAGGTGCCCTAGAATCAGAATTTGAATTTACCTCGGCATAGTTGAATAACAAGAGTTCATCACATGGAAAAGACATACATTGAGTTCCAAACCCCATTGTTTCCTCCTTCTTATGTAAATATCAATTGTTTAAAAGACTTCTGGAAAACACTCGGATCTCAACATAACACCGACTGTTACGTAACAGTCGGGATCATTAATATGTATGGCCCCAATATTTGCATAATGCCAGCCCATTCGACGCATTAGACAAGGATAAGGCAGTATTAACGGCTGGATCTGTGCACAGACAAGGTAAGCAAGCAAGAACAACAGCGAAAAATGGCAGATGGAGCAATAATAACTGACATGATCCATGATAGAATGATATTTTTAGTGATATTTGTAAATTGTCTTTCTAAATGTTTCATTAGCATTTTGCTAATATACTGTTAAATGTTTAAAGTTACCATCGTTTCTTACTGTATTCACGGAGACGAGAGTATTTTTTCATTTTGAAACACGTGCAGTCTGTATAATGTATAAACACAACTTCATTCTTTATAAATTTCTCCAACAGTGTGTAATGTTAGCTTTAGCCACAGAGGATAGCCTCAAACTCACACAGAATCAAACGTAACCATCTAAATAAATACTTTACTCACATAATTCGAAGCATGCATACAGCATGCATGACGAACATCTTGTAAAGATCCATTTGAGGGTTATATTAGCTGTGTGAACTTTGTTTTTGCGATGTATATATAGTCGAGAGCTTGTGGGGCGCAGGAAGCGCATCTCTTAAAGGGGCCGTGCTGAAAAAATCAGTGCATAATTAATGATGCCCCAAAATAGGCAGTTAAAAAAATTAATTTAAAAAAATCTATGGGGTATTTTGAGCTGAAACTTCACAGACACATTCAAGGGACACCTAGGACTTATATTACATCTTGTAAAAAAACAATCTAGGGCACCTTTAAGAAAAGTCCAACTACTAAAATATGTACAAATTGATGTAAAAGATAACTAATGTAAGAATAAATCACTATTATCAATGTTGAAAATATTTGTGCTGCTTAATATTTTCATGGAAGCTGTGATGGAAATATTTTTTCAGGATTTTTTAATGAATAGAAAGTTCATAAGAACAGCATTTATTTGAAGTTTTAAAAAAAATCACTTTGGATCAATTTAATGCATCCTTGCTAAATGAAAGTACTATAAAACAATGTGTATAGAACTGACCAACATTTTTTAATCGATATTCATAATGACTTTCCACTTGTTTTTAATGGTCTCTAAAGTACAGCACAACAACAATGTAATCTAATATTTATTTAATTTTTAGAGCCATTAATTCGGAAGTGAGCAACTTATAGCATTTTATTCACATACATTCTCATACATATGTTTTGTATGAGTTGAGTATTTTATGTTTATATATTCTGTGTTTTATGTTTATATTTTATTCTTTGGTCAACTTCGGTTGTTTTAAAGTGCTTTATAAATAAAGTTTGATTGATTGATTGATTAAACAGAACAGTGCCCCAGAAAAAAACATAACGATAATAATAATAGATTTAACTAGTTATTTTTTGTTAGCATAAATAATAATAATAATAATAATAATAATAAGATGATTTTTGTAGTTATTGTATCAGTAAAACTAACAAAAAAAAATAAAGTAATAATTAATAATTGTCACAACTGACACTAAAAACAAAAATAATCAGTATCATATTGATTATGAAAAACAATACAGTTTTAAGTTCAACGTTACGGTCTCATCATATACTATCACTGCCAAGAAAGCATGCCAGAGGCTATTTTTCCCCATGAACTCAGGAATTCTGGCATGTCACCACTGATTCTGACAAACTACAGATGTTCCATTCAGAGTATTCTGACCGGCTGCCTGGTCTCCTGATACAGAATCTGCTCTGTAACACAACTGCAGAGGCTGGTGAAGACAGCACAGTCCATCAAAGGCCATGAGCTATGTAGCATCAAAGACACCTATTCAGATTGATGTCATAGGACAGCCAGATCCATTTAAAAGGCACCATTCCAATCAGCATCTGTGTTCTCTTTTAGCATATGCTACCGAAGTGACCAGACAAAGACCAGCAGCTTCTACTGCATGAAATAACACAGCTAAACTCAACCTCACTCAAAAAAAAAAAAAAAACATCTTTGTCAATGTCCATATGCAATAGTAATACTCATATTTGGCAATGCACAATGCACTTATCAATTATAGTTTCATAGTTGCCATACACATTACTTTTATTTTTAGTCATTACAAAATATGGTTGGTATTTTTTGATAAGAAATTAATACATATATTTAACAAGGATGCCTTAAACTGATCAAAAGTGACAGTAAAGATATTTATAATGTTACAAAAGATTTATATTTCAAATAAATGTTGTTCTTTTGATCTGTGTATTCATCATTTAGAAAAAAAAAAAGTATCACAGTTGCAAGAAAAAATATGAGGCAGTTTTCAACACTGACCATAATAATAAATGTTTCTTATATATTAGAATGATTCCTGAAGGATCATGTGACTGAAGACTGGAGTAATGATGCTGAAAATTCAACTTTGCCATCACAGGAATAAATTGCAGTTTAAATATTAAAATTGAAAACAGTTATTTTAAATGTAAAGTTTTTACTGTATTTGTGTTCAAATAAACACAGCTGTGATTATTCCTGCCTTGTTCCCCTGGTCTCATGTGGACATTTATGTTATTTCCTGTTCTGTTCCATGTTTTGTAGTCCTTTGTAGTTTTTCTTATTGATTAGTTCTTTGACTGTTCCCAGGTGTGTCGTGTTTACCATTTACCCCTTGTGTATTTGCCTGTGTCTCCCGTTGCCTGGATTGACTTTGGTTGCTTTGTTTAATAAACTGTTATACTGCACTTGGATTCTCCTCTTCCTCATTTCTTAAACACTATAATTACAACAGCCTTGGTTAGTATTAGAGACTTTTTGATCAATCTTACCAATCCCAAACTTTTAAACGGTATTAGAAACAGCCATGTACATAACACTACTTCTTGGTAAAATATGTTTGTGTGAGTTTATAGTAGTGTCACTACATGCTTAGTTTGTATTTTATCTGGATCTCAAAGTTTTGCCAAACTTCCCAAACTATAGAGTTCGAAATTTCTCCATGTCAGCCTACCTGGGATCTTGGAAAACATGAATTACAAAAAGTCTGACAACACAGCAAATCCCAACCAACACAAACATCTGGAGATGGAGATGCACACTGGAGATGGTGGGGTAAACACCATCAGCATGAGCAGTGTTTGTAGGGCTGCAGTGATTGATGGCTGTTGTGTTGCATTTATTTCCATATATTTTCCCACTCTGATTTGTCTGACCAGCACGTTAATGGTTTATTGGACCTTTGGTTTGTCCACCCACTCATGTACTGACAGGCTTCCAATGCACCACTGGCAGAAATCAAGGCCATGGTTTCCCCTCAACAAATCAGCATTGGCATATGTATCTGGAGTGAAACACAGAGGTGTTTGGCTTATATCAATAAAATCACAGAGAGCAAAGCCCTGTGCATAAAGCTGAAGGTTAGATACACCATTAGCTCTACCTCTCTGTCTTCAATCACATAGTAATGAGTAAGAGACACTCTTCACACACACTTGTTGTTGAATAAATTGGCACTGGAATTGAAATGATTGCTTGATTCAGTTTAAAACAAGCTTTTACAAAATTATGCAGTGACTCAAATACAGGCAAATATATATAGTGGCACTTGAATGTTTGTTAACCCTTTCAAATTGTCTATATTTCTGCAAAAATATGGCCTAAAACATCATCAGATGTTCACAAATGTCCTAAGTAGACAGAGAGAACACAATCAAACAAATGAGACAAAAAATATATACTTTGTCAATTATATTGAGAAAAATTAGCCAGTATTACATGTCTGTAAGTGGCAAAAGTATGTGAACTTGCTTTCAGTATCTGGTGTGACCCCCTTGTGCAGCAATAATGGCAACTAAACATTTATGGTAATTGCTGATGAGACCTGCACAACGTAAGGAATTTTAGTCCATTCCTCAGTACAGAAAAGCTTCAGCTCAGGTATACTTTAAACAAAGTTCTTCTTCGTTCTTCGTTTTGGGGGTAAAACGAAGTTCGAAATGCGTGACCTGCGATATACTGTAAACGAACATCTGACGCTGCCCACACTGCTGAGAGCGCCGTTTAGATGCACTTGCATGTGCACTTTCTTCTCAGTACCAAAATAAACACAACAAAAAAATCAGAAAACAGAAAGCATTATAGAAAGCATAAGAAAAGCATCTGATCATAACAGCATGGGAATGTTAGCAGGAACTCTGCAAAGTAGCACTCCAGTCACGTCACATCTTCATATAGCACTTTATTTAATAGATTGCTTAAAATCAAGCAGCTTTACAGTATTAAACATGAAAAACAGTGTTAGTGCCTCTTTTTTTTTTTCTTTTACAAGCACAACTTCATTTTGTACTATAAAGCGGTTATCCAGTGCGTTTTATTTTTCCATATCAGATTAATACAGACAGCATATCTTTTCAGCATTTGCTACTTTTTCCCGCATTTGAAGATGCCCGTCACAGTTGCCTAGTAACTTTTTCTAGTTGTTTTTATATGCTATTGCTAAGCTAAAACTTGGCTTTACCTTTAAAATTGCAGCAAGAAAAAGATGCCACAGAGGTTTTAGCCTGGCTCCAGTCTGATGGAGAAGCAGGTTCAGATAGATGTCTCTTGTTTATAATTGGCTTCCTTCAGCCAGTGTCTCCAGTCTTCAAGAACTAACTTGATTGCCAAAAGCTCTCCGTTGCCAATATCATAGTGCTCCACCAGAGACAGCTTTTTGGAAAAGAATGCAGGAGTCATGGAGGGTCACCCTGCCACTGAGAGAGTACAGCTGCTACCCCGGTAGTGGAGGCGTCCACTTCAATGAAGATCAGGGTTGAGATGGACCAAGATAGGAGCTGTGAGGAAGGCTTCTTTGAGACAATGGATGGCTTGTGTGGCTGACAGGTTCCAGGACAGAAACTTGGGCCGATCTTTGATCACAGAGGTGAGTGGAGCAATGATGATGCTGTAATTGTTGATGAAGCATCTGTAGAAGTTAGCAAATCCGAGGAAACGTGACTTAACTTAACTTAACTGAAGAAGGTAAAGGTCAGTCACGGATGGTCTCCACCTTCCTCTGGTCCATCTGTATACCATTCTGGTCAATGATATACTCAAGCCTCCTTCCTGCTTGCTGACAAAGAAAAAGCTGGAAGCAGCAGGGGACATAGATGGTTGGATAAACTATTGTTGTAGAGCTTCCTCAAAATACTCCTCCATGGCCATCTGCTCCGGGATGGACAGTGAATAGATCCAACCCTTGGGTAAGGTGGCCCATCCTCTTAAGGTTGAGCTTCTAGAGTAATTGGTGGGGGATGAAGTTCCCCGCAGAACCAGAATCGATGAGGGCCTGTGTTGAAACAGAGAGTTTAGGGGTTATGATTTGTACAGGCATTCGTGTAAGAGGAGCAATCAAAAGGAGGAAGTTGTATCATACTCACTGCTGGCCGTGGTGGTCGGACTGGGAAGTTGGTAATTATATGGCCATCTCCCCCACAATACAGACAGTGTTGGTTTAGTATCCTTCTTTGATGCTCCACATGGGTATGATGGTATGAGTTGATCATCATAGGTTCAGGCACTGGAAGAGCGACAGATGGAATGGCAGGCAGAGGATGTGGAACGGGTTTGTCCAGAGAGCAGGCTGCCAGGCATTGAGAAATGCAAATTGCTCATTGAATGATGCCTTCAAGACCGATGATATCATTGTAGATGACCATTTGGTGGTGCACGTCGGTGTTGAGACCTTGGCGAAAGGCAGTGATCAATGCGGTTTCATTCCAGCCGCTAGAGGCTGCGGAGTTTGAGGGCAAAGGCATTGACAGATGTATTCCCTTGCCGATACAGCGGATCATGCACTGAAAGTGCACTGAAAGTTCTGAAACAGTTTGTCTGAACAGCTCTTTAAAATGGTTCGTGAACAAGACATAAGCTAATGAAAAATAGCGAGACAAAAATTATGCAATATTGATGTGCACATGCCCATTAAGCCCAGGTAAGACAATCTGGCCATAGCTGTATCCCTTCTAGCACCAACCCTTGATATTCTACCAGTAATTGCATCACTCCGCTTGCAGTTTTTTGTCATGGCTGACGGGCAAACCTAACATTTTGTAAATACTACAGTTGTTGTGTCATGGAATATAGTTTTAAGGGTTTTTTAGGTGAGATGTTGTTATTTAGGTCTCAAATATGTGACTTTTAGATTTTTTCTCAAATATGCGGCACAAGGCTTGTGGCCTGCTGATATAGAGCGTTATCATCCGGTTACGAGTGTAATATTGCTTACATACTGTACATTCTGTTTAGAGCATTAAAAATTTCTTCTTGGCCCTTCAAACTTTCGGTAACACTTTAGAATAACTCACGCTATGAAGCATTAGTTAAGCATTAGTAAATAGTTAATTTATAATTTATAAAACATTAATAGACATTAGTAAGCCATTTATAAATACAGCTATAAATGCTTTGTTCTTGATTTATAAGCATATCTATAATGAGTTTAATAGTATTTTCATACTTTATTAATGATCAATTTATCATTTCTAAATTATGTATTACATTATTCACAAAGCAGTAATTTAGGAGTTGTCAGTGGTTCATAAGATCATTTAGGAAGTGTAAGTAAATGATTAATAAAATATTTAAATGTACATTTATGCATCTTATTATTTAGACATATAGTATTAGTTACTCAGTGTGTTAATAAATGCTTTATTAACATATTCCTAGTGTCAAAACTACCTCAATACTAACTTTAAAACATTAGAGAACAGCAGTGCAGAAGATCACTGAACCTTTAAATCTCATTTATAAAAGCTTTACAAAGCATAAATAGTCCTCACTTTAGATGAGCTCACAAAAATAGTTAACTGACCACTTCTAAATGTTTTATAATTACCTGAATTAATCATGAATTGCAGTAGGAATATGTGTTAATAAAACATTTATTAGCACACTAAGTAACTATTACTATGTGTCTAAATAATAAGATGTATAAATGAATGTTTAGATAGTTTATTAATCATTTACTTACACTTCCTAAATGAACTACTGACAACTCCTAAATAACTGGTTTGTAAATAATGTAATACTTAATTTAGAAATGATAAATTGATTATTAATAAAGTATGAAAATACAATTATTAAACACATTATATATATGCTTATAAATCAAGAATAAAGCAATTATAGCTGTATTTATAAACTACTTACTAATGTCTATTAATGCTTTATAAGTGATGAAATAACTATTAACTAATGCTTAACTAATGCTTCATAGTGTGCAGTTATTATAAAGTGTTACCAAACTTTTTGCTCATACTATAAGTGTAATATCTACAGTGTTCTGATCATAGTTCCCTTATGTATTCATTATAATTCAGTTTCATGTATAGCATATTATGACTGATGGATTATATTGTGTTTTGGGAGAATACAACCCACTGCTTACACCATTTTAAAATAAATTATATATTTGTTCTGTGCTGTTTTTATAGATATGAAAAAAGTCTCGGAAGGAGTCATTTTTGTATTTTATGTTCTGTATGTTTGAGGAAATAAATTGTTAGCAGTAATTGTTTCTAATGTGTTATTTCTCACAGGAGATTTTAGTTTCGATGTGAAAAAAAAAAAAAAAAAAAACACAGACAAGGTGAGGTAATGCCAGAACACTAAACTCCTCAACACAACAGACCTTGTGACCGCTGCTGAGATCAACCATGTTTCTAGGGAATCTTATTTCATTTATAGACCCCAACACAATCATTAAGCTCCAATACACTGTGTTCAGATGAACTATTGCATTCTGTATATGATTACTATGGAGACCACAAAAAAGAAAAAAAGTTCAGTCCCTAAACATAAAAAGTTTCTGTATTGTAATTATTTTTACTATATTATTTGTAATATATTATAGTACACTATTCTTTGGTTATATATTATGGTTCTAGCTATTTATTCTGCCTGTAGTACAGCACAGATGCAGTAATCTCTGTACAAATTGTCATAATTTACTTACCCTCATGTTGTTTCAAGGACATTGATACCCATACTAAATTTCAGGGAAATGAGATTTGGATCTCTAATAGGGGAAGTAGGGTGCTTCTCAAGCAAAGCAGGCTAGTAAGGCAAAGTATCCCAGTAAGACTGCATATCCTGGCTGCCACTGCATCAAGCACTGCCGAAGGCTGTCTCAATTTGAAGGATCATTGAAAGGCAGCCTTCATTTTGCATCCTTCATTCAGCTCATTTTGAAGGATGCATCAAAAGTATCCTTTGTGTCCTTCATTCACCTACAATCCTTTGCACACATTCCAATTCACAAAAAAGAACTGATCTTGTCTATGTTCATTATAAAATGTAAGACACAAACAATGTTTTGGAGTCTGTCTGTCTGTCTGTCTGTCTGTCTGTCTGTCTGTCTGTCTGTCTGTCTGTCTGTCTGTCTGTCTATCTATCTATCTATCTATCTATCTATCTATCTATCTCTATCTATCTATCTATCTATCTATCTATCTATCTATCGAATTGCAATTCTGCATCCTGTTTGCTATCTCAATTCACAATCAGGAACTAATTTAGAATTAGTAAGGGATTCTGAATTCAATTCTCAATGGTGCAAAACAGCTGAAGTCTATATATCTACAATAACACCAGGGCTAATTAAGTTTTACTTGTATTACATGGCGAAAGAATAAATTCATTATTTTTTAAACTGTATTATTAATTGATTGATTGTCTTTATCACATTATGTCTAAGAACACACTGGAAAACCACTATAAGACGTATTATTTTAACATACTTGTGTAGGCCTTGTTATCCTGGGAAAAATGTTGCCATTTTCAGAGGAGAGTCACAGCAATCACAAGTAGCTCCATCCTGAAAAGAGAACAGCATTCACACACAGTTTGACTGCTGTAAGCCTGACCTTTGACTGTCTTCCATGGTCCAACAATGGGTAGTAAATCAACCTCTTCTTTCAGCTCTAAGATCTATGTGACCATCATGATGGAAAGAGCTTCATCCTGATGGTTTGTCCAATGAGACGTTAAGTGCTGTTGTTAACGTGATGGGATGCTCATCAACACAGGGAATGGCAGCCGGTGAGAGCTATAACAGATGTGAGGGGTTATGAGGTGAGTAAAACATAATCTAGACTTTTGGCTGAAATGCTTTGCAAGCTGGAACCAGTGGTGGAATAATCCAGGATGGGCGACAAACAGTAGCTAGCCATCCTCATTACAGAGACACTTTGACTAAATGTTATTAATGGGCTATATCGGAGTGTCACGCACCATGAGCACAGCACTGCCAACATTCTGACACTCATAAACACAGAATCATATTTTCCCATCTTCACGATAGTCAAACAAGTCAAAATCTATTGCATCAGTTTTTTAATTTATTGAAAAAGTTTAAGGAAGTAATTTAATTTGAGATATACTGTGTCTGCTGCTTCATTTTGGTCTGAAATCAGCAAAATCAGTTTTTCTGTGCACTGCCAACTGTTAATTTTTGAACCCTGCTGATATACTGCAAACAACAAATTTGAGTTAAAAATCATTATTTCGGAATGAATGCATATTTTAGTCACAGGGTAAAAATTGTAGTCCAAATCTTTTGTTTTTTATTTATTTTTATTTTATTATTATTATTATTATTATTATTATTATTATTTAATGCAAACAAATTACATCAAAGAAATACAAAAAAGTCTAACAACCACCTATATTTAAAGCTTAAATATAAAAATTAAATATTAAAAAGTCTAAATTTTAACTGAATATATATATTATATATATATATATTATTCACGTCATACCTAACAACACCCTTCAGCCATGACTTATTCATGATACAGCTCTAGCCTCGAGTACCTTATTGCTTTTATAAAATGGTTACCACACAATACAAATAATTAAGCCAAAATTATGTATCAATGCAACTTTCATGAAGTAAACTTTCACTAAAAGCCTCCCTTACACTGGAAAAAGTGATACACAGAACCCTTGGGTGAAGCGGTCATAGCCATGTTTTATCATGAATAAAACACAGATATTGACCAATCAGAATCAACGACAGGAACTAGCCGTTTTAACTCTGGAGACACGGTAGACTTCGAGCTGGGTGGAACCTGTGGGGGCACAGAGCTAGACGGGACCTGCAGGGATGGGAGATTCATGGAAATTACCATGTCCAGTTCCTCTAAACAATTTCCAGAGGTCAGGCACAACTCATCCACAGTGGTGGGGGTGTTTTCAGGACTGCCCTCCATGACCTCGAACTCCACAAGCAACCCCACAGGAATGGACAATGGCTCATGCACCTGGTCAGGCTGTCCGTTGGGCTAGGGCTCCGGGGCAAAGTATCGCTCAGCCGACTGCTCTGGCGCTTTCTCCGTAGTGGGCTTGGGCTCAGTGTCTGTGGCGGGCTGGGCAGTATGGATGGCTGGCTGAGCTCTGGGTCTGGAGTAGGGCTGGTGACGTCCTCCTCAGTGGGGCTAATGGTGAATGGGGATTTGCAGTTCACAAGCACCCACTCCACAAACTCGGCGAAATTCCCCCGAGGACCCACTTCGGGCAGACGTATTTTAGTTTCACAGAAAGAAGTCTGGAAAGTTAGTGTAGTACACCAGATATAAAAATCCATTGGTGTAGACCTCGAGGGATTGCTGCCCCTGCTCCTGGACTGCTTGTAAATTCATAATTTACTCGCTATGAGGGTCTGTTATTCTGTCAGGATGTGTCTTGAAGTGTATGACAAAGAGAATTCAGAAACAAATGCAGTCTTTAAACAATAAATCCACAAAAGAAAAACTCAGGAGATCACTGGAGATACTTAGAATTAAACTTAGAATTAAGCATTGACGATAACGGACAAATGAACCAGGGAAACTCATGGTTTAAATGCACAAACAGGGTAACTGAGGTAATACAGAACAGATGTAGAGCTAATTAGTAACCAAGGAAACTAACTAGGAACTCTGGCAAACACAAACAGCACACAGTGAAAACAAAACTAAAACTGACTACAAGTGACAACAATAAGGTTTCATTTGTAACATTACTTAAATACTTTAGTCAATCACAGTTAGTTAATGCACTGTGAACTAACATGTCCTGAATATTTTTAATAACTAACATTAACAAAGGTTTATAAATGCTGTAAAAATGTATTGCTCATTGTTAGTTCGTGTTTGTTAATGAATTAACTACTGTTAACAAATAAGACCATATTGTAAAGTGCTACCAAAAAACATGCAATAAAATAAAGTGAAAAAAAGAGTGCACATAATGTTTTATACATTAAATCTACATGACTTATGGGTGTGTCAAAATGGTCTTAAAATTGAAGTTCAATGACTTGAAGTTACACAAGAGTTGCAGTAGTTTGTATGTCCACCGAGGTCTGGTCTCTCAACAGCAAGTAAATACATGCACTGCAATAGATGTGAGCCTGGTAAAGTTCTCTAATGGCACTTGTAATGACTTTCTTCCGATGTCTCCACATGTTTTGACATGAAATCAGTACTTAGACCTAGAAAAACTTTGAATTTATTCAAAACATTTCAGTCTCTGAGGGATGTAAATAAGAGCTCATACTGAAGGCTCCCTGGGGTACCAACAGGTCCATGTTTCAAAATGAATAAGAGGCTTTGCTAGCATGGATTTCTGTCAGAATCTGTGACACTTTTTTTTGTGATTAGCAAAAAAAAAAAATAATAATAATATTTATATATATATATATATATATATTATATATATATATATATATATATATATATATATATGCCTAAACAAGTTTAATGAGAAGAATGTATGTTTCATTGAAATCTGGAATATTGCATAAAACATTTGCATGTAAAGCACCGTTTCCATCCCATGTATTTAGGAGAACAAAATCTTCACTTCCTGGGAAATTGGTGCAAAATATCTGTAAAAACAATGGAAGTTTCTGCAGTTGGGGAAACCAATGTGGCTCCTTTTTTATACATCATAAACGCTGTCACGTTATGTTGTGTAGCGAATTATCTCAAAAGGGAAATGTGAATAATTAATCATAACTCGTTATAATTAATTATAAATGTTTTAATCAGTTAATCGAATTAACTTGATGTAGCTGAATTAATATTACAATCAATTAATCTGTTCAGCCAGTGAATCAGTATTGATCGTCTGTCAACTATTTAGAATGGATATTTTCCATGGCCACAGGAAAATAAGCTTTCTTGGCATGTAGCTGTGATCGTAATCACAGTCCATATTGCATATTAGTCAGAATCGGAATCATCTCGCAAGAATGTGCACAAAGTTTTATTTAACTAAATCATGAACACATAGCTAGACTAAACACACACAGACATACAAATCACACATACATAGGAAATGCGAGAGTGGAAATGAAAGTAAACCATAGCATAACAGGGGAATGGAGCTATAAAAAAAAGAGTAATTTAACGAGCTGGAAGAGCCATTGTTTTTCACTATAAAGCACCTTTGTTAACAAAGGGGTTAACAACTTAATACTAAATTGACCTTTAGTGTCCAGATGTATGATACTTGCAGTTGCCTTAGCTGTTGAGGAGTGTCCGGATAAGCAGTTTCGGGAGAAATTCTTGATAGTTCGCTTGATGGTGCTGAAGTAGAATCAGCAAGATCAAAGGCAGAAGACCAGAAGAGGGCTTTTTAACCTCTACAGAAGTCACACCTTCAAATTGTGGCTTGACCAATGAGAAAGGTGCAATTTCCAAGCGGGAAATGTTCCTTTGTTTGAGAGTGGACTCATTTGCATGAGAGGAGTGAGCTGGCAGTTTGTGTCCATTTATTCTCTGATAAATATTACAAACTTACAATGCATTCTATGAGATGGTGATGTACACCAAAGTGTGAGTCATTAAACAAGGAGTAATTTGATATGAAACACCACATGGGCTAGATGGGCTACATTATCTAGAAGTTCTGCCCTTGGGCATGCATAACACTATACAATATACCAAATAACAATACACAGTAATAATACACTAAATGTACTGGGGAAATGCATGTTCATTAATTTAAGCAAATTTGTCAATGAATTAGTGGAAAGGATGCCATTTCTATGGGCTGCATGTCTGGTTCTTTTATTGAGAACAGTGGATGTGCCAAGCGTCTTTAAAAGTGTGTAATTGAATCAGAAGGGTGATAGTGCTCAATCGTGGGTGGGCAGACATTATGGAGTCTACATGAGTGAAGGGTTGGAAGAGTAACTTTTACAATTGTTTGATCGATTCAGATGCTACAGTTGCATTCAGATTGCTGGTGTTTGGGAACGCAATTGTGTGAGAACGTTTTGGGAGGTTATTAAACCTGACCATTTTGATAACAGAGTTTGGCTTAGGGATCTCAGAACGACCAAACCACCATTTAACATGCTGTGCAATGCTATTGGTCTGCTGGTCCAGTCATATCCTCTGTTGAGGCAAAGTCATGAAAGTGTATATGTATACAGTGTATATAGGCAGGCAGAGGAAGACACAGAAGGGTAAGGTTCCAACACACGTTTACTTATTATATAATACAAACAGGTAACATTCAGAAAAAATAGCAAGTAAACACACTGAGTATAACTGGACAAGGAGTGCAGGAGAGGGAACAACTTAAGAAGTAAACACAAACAAGGATAATAGAACACAGCTGAAACAAGCTTATTATGACAGTAACCAAGGAGATAGAGGAGTGGTGGGAATCTAAACACGTGACAATAGAAAACAAACTGAAAGTCCATAAACTGAAACTAACTGAAGATAATGGTTACATCACTTCCCCCAGGCGATGTCATGGCAACAAGCGTCATAGGTGGAGCTATAGTACCTGAGGACTGGGGCAACTCCGGTGAGACTGGAGCCGGTGGAGCCACTAGGCCGAGGGTGCCTGGTGGAGCCAAAGGTGGGAGGAGCCAGGACGGTGCCGACAGGTCCATGATCTGAGATGAAGTGAAGGGATCCGAGGCCAGAGGCAGAGCTGCAGGATCCTCTAGCACAGGTGCTGCTGATGGTTGCTTGATGTCCCGGCAGGGAATCTCCAGAGATGGTGCAGGGCTGCAAGCTTCTAGCAGCGGCAGGGCTGGAGGACTGGCTGAACTCTGTGAGGATGGAGGTGAAACAAGACTGTACATGATGAAAGTGAGTAGGGCACAGTCCACACAAATAAAAGAAATGAGTAAATCACAGTCCATATCGCACATAATGCTGTCTTTAAACAGTGATGAAGGTCCAACAGAAGAATTATCATTGGAGACTTCCTGCTTTGCTACTGTTCGGACGCTCTTGCTTACAGCTCCGTGCTTTGCTCTATTGCTTTAATATTTTATCTCCTAATTTTAACTACAGCAAATCAAAACAGTGCTCAAACAACAAATCTTGGCACCAACATTCTTTTTAACTGGAAGAATTGCTCCAAAAGGGAATTTTTATCCAACCAGCCTCCCACTGACGGCAGCCATCAGCTTACATTCCGGAAAAGGGAAAACACAGCTACCTACATCCAAAAGGATTAGAAATAATATGCCTCCTCTGGTTGAAGAATCTACCTGCTGCACAAACTGCCACAGACTTCTACAAAGGAATGCAGTTCTTGAAACAAAGTTACTTGCGGGACTACCAAACCAGACGGAACACACAACAGAGCTTCGTCATGGACATCCTCAGTACACAGTCGGTGAGTCCCATGAATCTAATGACCCTAAACAGACCATACTGAGTGCTGAAATTGGTCAACATATTAATTGATGGCACAAACAGGGAGCGAGACCCAAAGGCACTCGAGACATCAGATTGTCACGAGTATCACATATTAATGCAGTAGCATCCTCTACCCCAAACACTAGCTCCCTACCACCGCCAATACATCTGGAAAACAGATGTGAAGTGTTAATGAATGTGGGTGAGGAATCTCCAGACATGATAAATGTGGGTATGGAATCCCCAAACATGATCGGACACAGATCAAATCAGCCAGCAGCTAACACCGATGCTAACTGCCGCTCAAGTTCGAGCAGACAGTGGCACTCAGCTCAGAGAGCAGCTGAGCCCAGGACTCTGATAGTGGGTGACTCTATTATCAGAAACATTAGTAGAAGGGATACAACTACATGCTGCCTTCCACAAGCAACAGTTTCTGATGTAAACAGGGAACTTAAGAGCATTCTGATGAAATATAAGACTGCAAATCAACTAATCATCCATGTGGGGAAGAATGATTTTCGGAAGGAGCAGTCAGAACTCCTTAAAAGGGATTTCAATGAACTTTTTGAAATGCTTAGAAGACTAAAAGTTCATTCTTTCATCAGTGGACCACTCCCAGCAAGAGGAACAAATAGATTTACACGGTTGCTTGGGCTTAACACATGGCTGCACAAACCTGCAACTTAAAGGGACTGAATTTCATCGACAACTTCAATCTGTTCTGGAGTCAGAGACAACTGTTCTCTTCACTACTTTCTACAGAAAGTAAGACTGTTAAGTTAGCACTTTTAAACATCTGCTCACTTAAAAATAAATCACTTCTAGTCAATGACTTAACCACAAACAACCTAGATTTTATGCTTCTAAATGAAACATGGCTTGAAGACAGTTGCAGTTCAACAATCCTGAATGAAACAGCCCCTCCTAACTTTACTTTTATGAGTGTCTGCAGAGCTGTTAGGAGAGGTGGAGGTGTTGCTGCTCTATGTAAAGATGTCTATCAATGCAAGCAAGTGTCATTTGGTGATTACTTGTCTTTCGAATACCTGGGTATTGTGTTAAAAGGTGCTCCTCGCATTCTACTTATAGTTATTTACAGGCCTCCAAAATACTCTCCAGCCTTTGTGGAGGACTTTACAGAACTGTTATCAGCAATTTTGCTATTACTGGGGACTTTAACATCCACATAGAAAATCCAATATGGCAAAAGAAATCCTAACAGTTTTGAATACTTTTGATCTGACTCAGCATGTACATGGACCCACACACAATTGTGGACACACTCTAGATTTAATTATCAGTAAGGGTCTAAACATTTCATCCATTGTCATTAAGGATGTAGCGCTATCTGATCATTTCTGTATTTTCTTTGATATATTGATCTCTCCAACTGTTGAAGCTAGATCTGTCTCTGTCAAAAAGCGATGCTTAAATGAGAATTCTAGTGCACTGTTTATGAAGGCTATATCTTTAACACCAAGCATATCTGCAGACTCTGTTGATTTTCTCCTTTGGTTCTTTTAACGCAAAAGTACAGAACGTTATTGAGAACATTGCTCCTGTGAAAGTCAGGAAGAAAAGTGGCAGACAAAAAGCACCGAAACTCAACAGCAGTGCAAAATATGAAAAGACAATGCAGAAAAGCTGAGCGCATGTGGCGAAAGACAAAACTCGAAATCCATTATCACATCTATAAAGATATTCTCCATGCTTTCAATGTGGAAATAGGCAAAGCTAGACAGACCTTCTTCTCAAATATTATAAACAGAAACTTAAACAACACCCGCAATCTTTTTGCTACTGTAGAGAGACTAACAAACCCCCCAAGTCAGATCCCCAGTGAAATGCTCTCAGACAACAAATGCTGTGAGTTTGCTTCCTTCTTCTCTGAGAAAATTAATAATATCAGAAAGGCGATCAGCACATCCTTGAGCTGCACCGGGGTAAAACAGATCAGATCACAACCTCAGAAAGTAGCTATTATATCTGTTTTTGAAGCAATTGATGGTAAAATTTTGGAAGAAACCGTACAGCACCTTAAAACATCAACCTGCGCCCTTGACACACTTCCCACATCTTTTTTCAAAAGTGTGTTTAACTTTTTAGAAGCAGATCTCCTAGAAGTGGTAAACGCCTCACTTTTCTCTGGGACTTTTTCAAAATCCCTGAAAACGTCTCGGGTTGCGAGTGTAACCCTTGTTCCCTGAGTAAGGGAACGAGACGCTACGTCGGATGACGTGATGGGAACCCTCTGTATTTTGTGTTCGTGAAGCACCTCTGTATCCAACCAATGAAAAGACGTGACGTCAGAGGCGGGTGACGTCACGGATCAGGAAGCTATAAAGCACACCTGAACACAAAGCACGCCAGCTTCTGTAGGTTGTCTGAAGCAAGCGCACCAGGTATGCGGGAGATACGGCCACGTGACGTAGCGTCTCGTTCCCTTACTCAGGGAACAAGGGTTACACTTGTAACCGGAGACGTTCCCTTTTGTGGGAACTATCGACGCTACGTCGGATGACGTGATGGGAACGCAATCCCAACTACGCCGTCTCTCCAAGTGCCTGGCTGCTATCTTGTAGCACCCTGGCCCCGGGAGTGATATTAAGATGAAGATTATAAAATCTGATAAAGGTGTGCTGGGATGACCATCCAGCCGCACCACAAATGTCGTCCATAGAGACACCAGACAGAAGAGCTCTGGACGCGGCCATACCTCTCGTGGAGTGAGCCCGCACCATCAAAGGACACGGGTGCCCCACCGTCTCATACGCAAGTGAGATGGCCTCGACCAACCACTTGCTCATCCGCTGTTTAGATGCTGGACCCCCCTTCTTAGGGGACCCATAACACACAAACAATTGTTCTGTTTTCCTTCACAGGGCAGCTCTGTGGACATACGCATCTAGCAGATCTAGCGCATCTTACAGGGCAAAGCAGATTCTTTCTTTCCTGATCCACATTTGTGAAAGGAGGCAGGCAGAAAGCCTCCAGTACAATGGGGCCTGGGACCCTCGTCGGAACCTTTGGAACATAACCCGGCCTGGTATGTAGAAAGGCTTTCACCATATCAGGCGTGAACTCGAGACAGGATGGAGCGACTGACAGCGCTTGTAAATCGCCAATTCTCTTCAGAGAAGAGACGGCCAAGAGAAAGATAGTCTTCAGTGTCAGGAACTTGTGTGACACCTCTTCTATTGGCTCGAAGGGAGCCTCAGCCAGCCCTTGGAGCACAATAGTGAGGTCCCAGGTCGGGGTCTTTGTGCGCACCACAGGTCTCAACCTGAGTGCACCACGGAGGAAGCGTACTACTAAGGGGTCTCGACCCAGCGAGGAGCCCCCTACAGGGATATGATGAGCCGAAATAGCGGCGACATATACTTTCAGCGTGGAAGGGGTTAAACCTTCCGAGAACTTTTCCTGAAGGAACCGAAGCACGTCTGAGACTGAGGAATGGACCGGGTCCAAATTATGCTGTTCACACCACAAGGCGAACACTTTCCATTTGTATAAGTACAGCTTCCTCGTGGAGGGAGCTCTGGAATGAAGGATGGTCTCCACAACCTCGGTTGGGAGACCAGTTTCTATGAGCCTTGCCCCCTCAGGGGCCAGGCCCACAGTTTCCACATATCTGGGCGGGGATGGAGAATCGTGCCACCCACTTGAGACAGGAGATCCTGCCTGAGAGGAAGCTCCAAGGGAGAGCCGTGTAGTAGAGACATTATGTCTGAAAACCATATTCTGGTCGGCCAGTAAGGGGCCACCAATATTAGGTCGACCTTCTCCTGGCGAACCTTTTCCAGAACTCCCGGGAGCATTGAGACTGGGGGGAATGCATACAGACGTAGCCTCTGCCACGTCTGCAGCATGGCATCCAGCCCTAGAGGTGCTGGGTGCTGAAGTGAGTACCACAGAGGGCACTGAGCTGACTCCTCTGTGGCAAAGAGATCGACTTGAGCTCGACCGAAAGTTTTCCATATCACCTCCACCACCTTGGTGTGGAGTTTCCATTCCCCCGGTCTCGCGCCCTGTCCGCTCCCACATTCAACCGCCCGGGGATGTAAGCTGCTCTCAGCGAGAGGAGCTTCCCCTGGGACCAGAGGAGGATGCGGCTGGCCAACTTTGATAATGGGCGAGACCGCAAACCCCCCTGATGGTTGATATACGAGACCACCGTAGTGTTGTCCGTGCGGACCAACACATGATGATCTCTCAGGTTGGGGAGGAAGTGTTTTAGTGCAAGGAACACCGCCATCATCTCCAGCCGATTTATGTGCCAGGAGCGCTGATGGTCCTCCCACAGACCCTGAGCTGAGCGGCCACTCATGACCGCTCCCCAGCCCGTGAGGGAAGCATCTGTCGTAAGCATTACACGACGACCAGAAGTCCCCAGCACGGGTCCCTGGGTTAGGAACCAAGGCTTCTTCCACATGACCGGAGCACGAAGGCATCGCCGCGTGACTTTGATCATGCGAAAAGGATTTCCCCTCGGGGAAAACCCCTTGGTCCTGAGCCACCACTGTAGGGGTCTCATGTGCAGAAGGCCAAAAGTAATAACGTTGGACGCAGCTGCCATCAGACCCACCAGTCTCTGAAACTGTTTTACAGTGAGTGACTGGCCTAACTTCACCCCTTTCACGGCCCCGAGAATGGAACTCACACGAGCAGGGGACAACTGCGCCTGCATCGTGGTGGAATCCCAGATTACACCTAAGTAGTTTGCAACCTGACTCGGGACCAGCACACTCTTTTTGGCGTTGAGCCTCAGCCCAAGTCTCTTCATGTGCGACAGAACAACATCTCGATGTTGAACTGCCAATTGTTCTGTTTGAGCTAATATCAACCAATCGTCGATATAGTTCAGCACGCGGATGCCCCGGAGTCTCAGCGGAGCCAGCGCTGCAACCACGCATTTCGTGAACATGCGGGGTGAGAGGGATAGGCCGAACGGAAGAACACTGTATTGGTAAGCTTCGCCCCCGAAAGCAAACCTGAGGAACTTCCTGTGTGAAGGATGGATGGATACATGAAAGTATGCGTCTTTCAGATCTATCGCTACAAACCAGTCCTCGGACCTGATCTGAGGGATGATCTGTCTGAGTGTAAGCATTTTGAACTTCAGCTTCTTTACAGATCGATTTAACACACGTAAATCTATGATCGGACGCAACCCTCCATCCTTCTTCGGAACAATGAAGTAGCGGCTGTAAAAGCCCGACATTTTGCTGGGAGGGGAAACCCTTTCTATAGCCCCTTTTTGCAAAAGCGTCGTTACTTCTTGCTCCATCACCAGAGACTGCTCTGGGGTTACCACCGTGGGAAGCACCCCGTTGAACCTGGGCGGTCGTGAACCGAACTGAATTCTGTAGCCCTGTTCTATCATGAGCAGCACCCACTTCGAAACATTCGGGAGATTTTTCCACTCTTCCAAATATTCTACTAAGGGAACCAGTCTCTCGAGACTGGTTTCTGGTGTTTTTTTGAGCACTTGGCTCATCTATCTGACGCGGCGCACCGGCAGACAGGCGAATCACGTGCTGACCGACCCCCCTCGGAGGATCGGTGGAGACCGCTGCGCCCTGACTCACACTTGGTGGCAGGGTTGGCAGAACGGTCCCCTGAAGGCACCGAGGAGGACCCGATATCCGAATCCTCCCGGAGGGGGCTGCCCTCAAGAAGTCCTGTGACACTAGTGTCAGGACTTCTTCTTTGAAGCCTTCCGGGAGATAATGACGGTCCTCAGATCCGCCCTACCTCCGGAAGGCTTCGCCTGTGCCGCCCGTCCCGGTCCCCAGGCACTGCGTGGGGGAGTACGGGAGGCGACACTGGCTTTTTGCTGCGCTCTGTGCGCGGATGTTGCTGAGGAGCTGGCTGTCGGCCGAGGCTGCTCCCGCCCAGCAGCCTCGGGGGGATGAGCGCGGCGGGGAATAACTTTAGAAAACGCCGCCGTCTGTTTACGTGACTCCTGAAACCTGTCGACGACTGTTGACACTGCGTCGCCGAACAGGCCATCAGGAGACAGCGGCGCGTCCATGAGCGTGTTCTTATCACGTTCCTTGATGTCCGACAGATTCAACCATAGGTGCCTCTCCGTGGCCACCAGGGCTGCCATAGAACGGCCGATGGATTTGGCCGTTTCCTTGGTGGCCCGGAGAGCTAAATCTGTGGCTTTACGCAACTCATGGATTGCCTCAAAGGACGCTTCCCCGCTCTGATCAATTTCCCCCAGCAGGTCGGCTTGATATGCCTGGAGGATAGACATTGTATGAAGGCATGCCGCCGCCTGACCTGCTGCCGAGTAAGCCTTGCCCACCAAACTGGATGTAGTTTTCAGAGGCTTGGTGGGCAGCGCCGGAGTCTTAAGGGACGACGCGGTCTCGGGCGAGAGATGGCTCGCAAGCATCTCCTCTACCCGAGGCATCGCCCCATAGCCATGATTTTTTAGGCCAACAATATTGCTGTACAGCGATGTCTGCGGGCTGTACAGCCGATACTGCACGGGTCTCTTCCACGACCTCGACACCTCGGCATGGAGGTCGGGAAAGAACGGGAGACCCCGGCGCTGAGGCAGTGACTGAGGGGGAAGAGAGCGTTCGTCCAGTTTACTTTTCACTCTGGACTCGGCTTTCTCCGCAGGCCATTCTATATTCAACTTTTCAACAGCCCTGGTCACTACCTCTAATAGCTCCTCATAAGCCGGTAAAGTTGATGGCGGTACATCATCGACACTCTCTACATCAACCTCCTCGGAGGAAGATATATTGAGCATCGGTGCCTCTCTTCGGGGGGAAGAAACCGCTACGCGTGCTTCCACCACCAAAGGAGAGACACTGGGTCTAGCGGGTAAGGGAAGCGATAAGGCAGGGCCCGTCTCTTCCCCCTCCGCTAGATCCATCTGTGAACCCCACGAGCGCAGCCTACGCTGTGCCTCGGCAACAGCGGGACCGGACCCGCGGGGAACACTCGCCTCGGCGCCCTCCTCGAAGAGCGCTCGACGCGATCGCAGAACTCTGAGGGTGAGCCGCTCACAGTGCACACAGACAGCTCCCTCGAGAGCCGCCTGTGCGTGCTCAACCCCCAGGCATTTTACACACATGTCGTGTGTATCCCCTTCCACAATGAAGCGTGGGCAGGGAGGAACACACTTCTTGAACTGCTGCTTTTCCGCCATAATATTTCTTTATATGTCTTTTTTTATTGTGCTTTGAAACTCTTGTGCTCGGACGAAGAGATCACTGTGTGAATATATCAGACAGACAAACAATAAATAAGACAAACGAGATACAGAGAGCGCTTGCTGAAGACAACAGAAGCTGGCGTGCTTTGTGTTCAGGTGTGCTTTATAGCTTCCTGATCCGTGACGTCACCCGCCTCTGACGTCACGTCTTTTCATTGGTTGGATACAGAGGTGCTTCACGAACACAAAATACAGAGGGTTCCCATCACGTCATCCGACGTAGCGTCGATAGTTCCCACGAAAGGGAACTGCAGTTGTTAAGCCCCTCCTGAAAAAGAGCAATCTGGATAATACCATATTGAGCAACTACAGATCAATCTTAAATCTTTCTTTCATAGGCAAGATCATTGAAAAAGTTGTTTTTAATCAGCTGAACAAGTTCTTAAGCTTGAATGGATATTTTGACAACTTTCAATCTGGTTTCCGACCGCATCACAGCACAGAGACAGCACTCATAAAGATAATAAATGATATTCGCCTAAACACAGATTCAGGTAAATTATCAGTGCTGGTTCTTCTCGATCTCAGTGCTGCGTTTGACACTGTCGATCACAACATTCTTCTTGACAGGCTGGAAAACTGGGTTGGGCTTTCTGGGATGGTCCTTAAATAGTTCAGGTCATACTTAGAAGGGAGAGGTTATTATGTGAATATCGGTGACCATAAGTCTGAGTGGACATCCATGACATGCGGAGTCCCTCAAGGTTCAATACTCGCACCCCTCCTGTTCAACCTATATATGCTGCCACTGAGCCAAATAATGAGAAAGAACGAAATTGCATATTACAGCTATGCAGATGACACCCAGATTTACCTAGCCCTATCACCTAATGACTACAGCCCCATTGACTCCCTGTGCCAATGCATTGATGAAATAAAATTTGGATGTGCCTAAAATTTCTTCAGTTAACCAATGACAAAACTGAAGTCATTGCGTTTGGAAACAAAGATAAAGTCCTCAAAGTGAACATGTACCTTCACTCTAGTCAAACAACTAAAAATCAAGTCAGGAATCTTGGTGTGATTTTGGAGTCAGACCTGAGTTTCAGTAGCCATGTAAAGACAGTAACTAAATCAACATATTATCATCTCAAAAATATTGCAAGAATTAGATGCTTTGTCTCCAGTCAAGACTTAGAGAAACTTGTTCATGCTTTCATCACCAGCAGGGTGGATTACTGTAATGGGCTCCTCACTGGTCTTCCCCCAAAGACCATAAGACAGCTGCAGCTTGTACAGAATGCTGCTGCCAGGATTATGAGCAGAACCAGAGAACATGAACACATCACACCAGTCCTCAGGTCCTTGCACTGGCTTCCAGTTGCAATTAGAATTGATTTTAAAGTACTGTTACTTGTTTATAAATCAATCAATGGCCTAGGACCTCAATACATTGCAGATAAGCTCATAGAATATAAACCTAACAGATCACTCAGATCATCAGGATCAAGTCACTTAGAAATACCAAGGGTTCACTCAAAGCAAGGAGTGTCTGCTTTTAGCTGTTACGCCAGCCGCAGCTGGAAACAGCTTCCAGAAGAGATTAGGTGTGCTCCAACAGTAGCCACATTCAAATCCAGACTCAAAACACATCTTTTTACCTATGCATTTGCTGATTGAGGACTGTGCTATGTCCGAACTGTTTGCATTTTATTTTATACATATTATCTTTTTATTATTTTAATTAATTTCCCTGTTTTTATTTCGTTTTTAATGTATTTTATATATTTTATGTATCATCTTGTTTTCTGACTTTTAATGCATTTTAAATATTGCTGTCTGGTTGAAAGAGCTGGGAGAATTAGGAAGAAAGCATTTGTGATTAGGTTAAAATTTGGTACAAACCATGGGGAAATTTGAGCTGTGGTGCATGGTTAAGATATCTCTGGATTACAGTCAGGACACTTTCCAAAGGCGGAAATTTGAACTGCGTTGCATAGATAAGATATCTATCGATAGATCAATTTAGATCCACTCTGACGGACAACAACAACAACAACAAAAACAAAAACTCTCTGAGACTTCCTAGTTCATCCATCCAGATAGCAAAATTCTCTGTTTTTACTGTTATTTCTATTCCTTATGTTCTATTTTTATTATTCTTCTTTATGTAAAGCACTTTGAATTACCATTGTGTATGAAATTTGCTATACAAATAAAATTGCCTTGCCTTACCTTTTCATTGACAGTGCTGTCTTTAAATAGCAAAGAAGCATTAGACACTAGGTGGGGTCCAGCA
This sequence comes from Chanodichthys erythropterus, assembly GCF_024489055.1. Taxonomy (NCBI): domain Eukaryota; kingdom Metazoa; phylum Chordata; class Actinopteri; order Cypriniformes; family Xenocyprididae; genus Chanodichthys; species Chanodichthys erythropterus. The sequence goes on from NC_090227.1 coordinate 24,439,862, forward strand.
GCCAGTCCTTGGTTCCCGTTCCCTTGGCCACTTATGTCACAGGCTCACACCCCTGGTCAGACTCAGTCGGGGGCTCAACTTCCTGGGCGATGGTAAACTCTGTCATTTTGGCCTAGGGCTCTGGCTCACACATCACAGCGAGTGGTCCCTCAACGTCTGCGGGAGGCTCTCGCGCATTCTTCGTGGTCAAAGTTGATAACTTTGGCTCTGGGTCTAGCTGTGTTCTGAATTGGAGCTGTACGCTCTCCAGACACCACATGAATGCCTCCCTCCAATTCAGTCCGGTGGTGACTGGGAGGTTTTTGTGGTCGTGAAAGTTTGCCCAATCCAGAACAGGGTCTCGTCATCGAGTGGGCAGATAATGAATAAATCCAGCAGAAAAAAAAATAATAATAAATAAAAATATTGGTGCTCTCCTGAGCCACCTGAATGAACTTAGAGTTCCAATCTTTGTGGTCCAGTCTTCTATCATGGTGTATATAGGCAGGCAGACAAAGACACAGAAGAATAAGTTTCCAACACACATTTACTTATCATATAATCCAAACAGGTAGAAGGTAAACACGCACACTGAATATAACAGAGTGGAGTTGACAGAGACAAGGAGTGCAGGAGAGGGAACAACTTAAGTAGTAAACACAAACGAGGATAATAGAACACAGCTGAAACATATGAACTTATAATGACAGAGATAGATGAGTGGCGGGAATCTGAACATGTGACAATAGAAAACAAAACTGATAAGTCCATGAACCCAAACCTAAATAAGTCCATGAACCCAAACTAACTGAAGATAACTGTTACAGCTTGTCACAAAACAAACTGTCTCCGGTTACATCTGTAACCCTGGTTCCCTGAATAGGGAACGAGACGCTGCGTAGTCACTTTGGGAACGCCTCTGCGTGTTACGTCTTGAAGCACTCCTGAAATCGAACCAATAGTGTGACGGGATGTCAGAGCGGGTGACGTCACGGACCAGGAAACTATAAAGCACTCCTGAGAACAAAGAACACCAGCTTCTGATATGGATGAGGCGTGCAGGGAGTATGACTACGCTACGCAGCGTCTTGTTCCCTATTCAGGGAAGCAGGGTTACAGATGTAACCCAAGACGTTCCCTTTCATGGGAACATCGACGCTGCGTAGTCGCTTTGGGAACGCTATCCCAACTAGGCCATAAGACCAAGTGCCTGTCTGTTATATTTCAGGACGACAGCACTGAGGGCCCTGGAGTGGAGCCCAAATCAATGTTATAAAACCTAATAAAGGTATGCTGAGATGACCACCCAGCAGCATCACATATATCATTGAGGGAGCCATACCCCTAGTGGAATGTGCCCGGACAGCCAAGGGAGAAGGCTGCCCGGATGACTTGTAAGCAAGAGAGATGGCCTCAACCACCCACTTGCTCATTCTCTGCTTAGACGCTGGACCTCCTTTGTTAGGAAACCCGTGACATACAAACAACTGTTCTGTTTTTCGCTACAGGGCAGCTCTGTGGACGTAAGTGTCTAAAGCCCTCACTGGGTAGAGCAGATTCAGTTTTGGGTGAATTATTGTGCCCCCTGCCTGAGACAGAAGGTCCTGCCTGATTAGAATCTCCATGGGGGAGTTTTCTAAGAGGGATACTAGATCCGTGAACCATATCTGGGTTGGCCAGAACGGGGCTACCAATATGAGAAGGACACCGTCCTGCCGAACTCCTGGGAGCAGAGCAGTCGGGGGAAATGCGTCCAGATGCAGCCTCGGCCACGTCTGTACCATGGCATCCAACCCCAGAGGGGCTGGATGAGACAGAGAATACCACAGCGGGCAATGAGACGTCTCTTTCGAGGCAAATAAGTCGACTTCTGCATGACCGAAATTCTTCCATATGAGCTCCACCACCTCGGGGTGGAGTCTCCATTCCCTGGGCCTCGGCCCCTGCCTTGACAGGATGTTTGCCCCCACATTTTGGTGCCCCAGGATATAAGCTACTCTCAGGGAGAGGAGCTTCCCCTGGAACCACAGGAGGATCTGATGGGCTAACTTGCACAACTGGCGAGACCTCAGACCCCCCTGATGGTTGATATAGGAGACCACCGACATGTTGTCTGTACATACTAACACATGGGGGCCCCTCAGTTCTGGGAGGAAGTATTTGAGTGCTCGAAATACAGCCATCATCTCCAATCGATTTATATGCCAGGAATGATGATGGTCCTCCCAAAGACCCTTAGCTGAGCGACCACTCATGATCGCCCCCCAGCCTGTGAAGGAAGCATCCGTCGTTAGCATCTTGCGATGACAAGGAGCCCCCAACACAGGTCCCTGCATAACATGCGTAAATCTAGAATAGGACTCAATCCTCCATCCTTCTTCCGAACTATGAAGTAACGGCTGCAAAACCCTGACTGTTTGCTGGGAGGAGGAGCCCTCTCTATAGCTCCTTTTTGCAAAAGTGTCATAACTTCCTGTTCCATAACCAGAGACTGCTGGGGTGGGCGAAACCCGAATTGTATTTTGTAACCCTTTTTTATTATTTGCAGTAACAATCAAGAAATATTGGGAAGACGTTTCCATTCTTCCAGAAATTCTACTAAGGGAACCAGCCTCTGGTGTTTTTTGGGCATTTGAATCGACGCCCTGAATCAGCGCACCGGCAGGGAACAGTCGAATCAAATGCTGACCAGTTCTCCTCAGAGGGTCGGTGGGGACCACTGCACCCTGAAACACACGAGGTAGAAGGGTTGGCAGAACGGCCCCCTGAGAGCACCAAAGAGGGATTCATTTTATAGATCTTGATTTTACAGGACCCTCTCCAGAGGGGGCTGTCCTCAGAAGTCCTGGACCACGAACGTCAGGACTTCTTCGAAGCCTTCCTATCGATAATGACAGTCCGCAGATCTGTCTTACCCCTGGAAGGCTTTGTTTGTGTCACCTTCCCCAGTCCCCAAGCTCTTTGCGGGGGAGCACGGGTGGCAACACTATGTTTTTGTTGCACTCTATGCGTGGTCGAGGAGTTTGTAGATGACCAAGGCTGCTTCCGCTCAGCAGCCTTGGCAGAGCGGCGAGGAAGGAATCTCTGAAAGTCTGCCGACTGTCTCTTTGCTTCCTGGAACCTCTTGACGACTGTAGTGACAGAGTCGCCGAAGAGGCCCAGGGGAGACACAGGTGCATCTAAAAGCACTGACTTTTCTCTCTCTTTGATATCTGATAAGTTAAGCCAAAGATGTCTCTCCGTGGCCACCAGGGCTGCCATAGAGTGGCCGATTGCTTTTGCCGTCTCCTTGGTGGCCCGGAGAGATAAATCGGTAGCGCTTTGCAATTCCTGAATCGATTCAAAAGTTGCCTCACCACTCTCATCTATTTCCCCCTGCAGGTTGGCTTGATATGCCAGGAGGATCGACATGGTGTGGAGACATGCCGCCACCTGACCTGCTGAGGCATAAGCCCTGCCCACCAGTGCTGATGTTGTAAACAGGGGTCTGGTGGGCAAAGTTGGGGATTTAAGGGATGATGCTGACTCAGGCGAGAGATAGCTCGCAAGAGTCTCTTCAACCTGAGGCATCGTCCCATAACTGTGCTCTTTTCATCCTACTATATTACTATATAGAGTGGTCTGTGGATTTTAAACATTAAATTGAGCTGGCTTCTGCCACAATCTCCACACCTCGGTGTGGAGATCGGGGAAGAACAGCAATCCCCGGGGCTGAGGCTGTGACCGGGCGGGGAGAAAGCGCTCATCTAGTTTACATTTTGTGCGCACTTCTGGATTTTCAGCTGGCCATTCAATCTTTAGTTCTGCCACTGCCCTGGTCACAACCTCTAAACGCTCATCATATGCTGGAGATGAGTATGGCGAGTCCTCCTCTCCAGCCCCGATGCTCACTATATCCGCCTCCTCAGACCCGGGGGAAGAAACCGCAATGCATGCTTCCGCAACCAGGGGAGAGACACTGGGTCTGGCGGGTGAGGGCCAAGATAGGGCAGGACCTCTCTCTAACCCTTCCACCAGATCCATCTGTGAACCCCAGGATTGAAGCCGCCGCTGTGCCTCGGCAGCAGCAGGACCCGATCCCTGGGGAACACTAGCCGCGGTGCCTTCTTTGTCTTTGTCGAAGAATGCCCGTCGTGAGCGGAGTGTACGGAGCGTCAATCTTTCACAATGCACACAGACAGCTCCCTCGAGACCTGCCTGGGCATGCTCCACTCCCAAACAAGCAACGCACATCTCGTGTGTGTCCCCGCCCGTGATGAAGCGAGGGCAGGGAGGAACACACTTGACAAACTGCTGCTTGCTTGTTGTGATAATATGTGTTTAAATATATCTTGATATATATACATATATATATATTGTGTTTATTACATATTTTGTCCCTTATCTCATGAATCAGTGATTTATATGTTGACATAAAATGACATACTTCAATGTTAAGCCATGCAGCAAAGGGCAAAAATGATTTCCCAAATAACAACAGATAACCATAAAATGTCTGGAGCAACCAGAGAAAGTGTCTAAAAGGAGATATGCATATCTGTGAAACCAATGATATGAAAGTCTAGAATCTCAGAGAAGTCAAATAGGGAAGAATGTGTTTGAGACAGTGAAAGTAAGCTGAGGCCAGTTCCTGCCATCATCTGCCTAAGGTAAGGGGCTTTTTCCAGGAGACAGAAGGATAAAGAGATTAGAAGTAATTACATTCAGGGGAACTTGCAAAGCGAAAATGAACAAGTTTGGAGCTGAAGCTCTTAACCAAAGAAAGTTCAGTGAGCAACAAGGAAAAGTAAAAAAGCAGTAGAGGGTTGAGAAAAGGGGTCATTAATAACTTCTGTCTGAAACATACTATGTACTTTTTAACCTCAAATGGATGTTTCTATATGACATAACAGACATTTAGCTGGTCCACTGTTATCTAAAGTAATTTAAAGGGGTCATATCATGACAAATCTTTTTATTTTCTTTTTATTGAGATAAAAGATGTGCTATACTATAAAAACATGCAGTAACCCTCAGATCTCAAATGCTCCCAGTCCAAAGAGACCATTTATTGAAACTAAACTGCAAAACAACTTGTTCCCTTTCGAGGGAACTCGCTCTGCATCACTGACACTTTGGGAACGCCTCTGTCAAATAAACAATGTAGAAACTTTTCTTTTCTAGTATGATTTTGATTTTGAGAAGAGCTTTATCCCTTTTAAACAAGTATTTAAATGAATTTAACGTAGTCGAAGGCTAGCATGTCAGCTTATCATGATGGCAAAGCACAACAATAATAAAAAAAATACATTGACATAACAAAAAAGGAAATTTACTTTTGATACTTAAATACTTTTAAAAGCAGGTACTTGTGTACTTTTACTTAAGTAAAAGTCTGTTTTTTACAACTTTCACTTGTAATGGAGTAATATTTGACCTATCTATACGTTCACTCAAGTAATGGAGTTGTGTACTTTGTCCACCTCGATATTGATTGTATTGGGTACAGTAAATGGCAAATTTTCAGGGAGTCATTTGGTACTACATTATTATAATACTGAAGGTTAAAAACTGCTTTGTATATGCTTAAATTACACACAAGGAGTTTTTATAATAAAGTTATAATACTAACTTTTTAATGACATGTTTCTCTACTGTTTCTACTTTTTTGAAATGTAAACATTTAAATGGTGGCTGTCATAAATTCTTGACAGATTTATTAAAATATATTCAAATTCAAACATATACACATACAGAAGAAAAAATATAATGAATATGTAATATGGTGCATATTTAGCAAAAATGCTACTCTCTAGAGTTCATTTTTTAGCTTTCTAACGAGTTTATGGTCACTGAATGGCTTTTCTAATTACGTGACATTGTTTACAAGCTGTTTGACTGATGTCTTTCCACAGTTGAAACACTGATTGAGCATTGACAAGATACAGATTTTGGTAAGTTGTACTGTATCTTTTAACATACCTCATACCTTCCAATGTCCATGTTTATTTTGTACTGTAACTAGTAGTAAAGCAGAAGACATGACCAATGTGCTTTGCTTGATCTGAGGTGGCAAATGCGATCTGTCACGCAACATTAAAGAGAACCAAAACTGTATTTATTGTTTGAATTCCATAATAAATTGGACAGAATTTAAAATCTGAGACTTTGTTTCATATCAAAAGTATTGAAGCACAAAGCTTATTGTGATTTATTGGATGGGAGACACACTACAATATACCATTCATTCAACAAAAAACAGCATAGACTAAAAGATCGATTCCTGGGTGAAGAGTTGATATCGGTCCATAAAAATCAGAATCTATTAAAATCGAGAAATTGATATAGTCAATAGTGATTTAGCCAGCCCTAATAAAAAGTATGAACATAATGACATTAATATTTTATTTAACAAGACACTGTATTTTACTTGTCATAAAAGTAGATTAATACTTAGTATATCCAAATATTGTTATAATTAAAATTTTTAATTAATAAAAAAAAGAATCACCTTAAAAGTGTTTTTGAATGTGTAGTCAATAAATTAATAATAATAATAATAAACCTAGATAAATAAATAGAATGTTTTAATTTTTCCCCCTTTCCGCAATATGAAAACAAAAAATTGGTGTGACCTAGTAATTTCTCAGAAGATATGAATGGGCACGAACATGGCAGGGTCTTCTCGCTAAGCAGTATGAGGGTAATGTAATTTGCTATTGTTTAACCTCATGCCGCCAGGTCTCTTGTTTTAATGGAGTCTCAGATTAGTTTCCTCTAACACATGTAATTGGATAAGTGATGAAACATATTACTGCTATCCAACCACTAAACCACAAAGACACGTCAACTTTTTTCTCCTCTTCTCACCATCACAGTTTCCATCTCCAGATCTAGATGTAATGTCAGACATCTTTTTTTTTAAAGAAAAATTAACAATTTGGAAGGTGGCTACTGTGAGAATACAATACCATTGTGAAAAGGAACATTGTGATAATGCTATTCAGATGATATGCCTATTTGACACTTTGCCAAGTAAATGTCTGGTGTGCACTTTAATGTGCAGACAACTCGCTAGGTTTTGGAACAGAGTTACTGAAAAATGCAGATCTGGTTGGTATGGAAACAGATGGCATTCCTCTCCCTCTCTCTGTTTCACAGTTTCAGGGGTCAAATGTCAGCCTGTCAGCCGGAGAACCAAAGGTGAGGGTCTTTTACTTGTTCATCACTAAACCTGCTGAGCATATTGTGCTGCGGTGATCTATGCAACCTTTACCATAAGAAGCCTCTTATTTTTGCTGTGAGAGGCTTTGAAAGGGTGCTTTGAGAAATTATTGGCACTGCTCTCACCTCCTGCTCTGATAAAACTGGAAATGAGCATTCCAGCACACGTCAAGTGAGGCTATATATTCTAATTTTAGACATGAATGGAAAAAAGTGAATTAAATGGATGACTCTCACTTGTAATGCAGACAAGAGAGTGAATCGGTATAGTATTGATTCTGGATAAGCAATTATGATAAACAAATCCATGGAAACAAAGGGACTGAAACAATACTTAATATAAATGTCAAGTCCAATTTGATTGGATGGATATAATGAAATACAGAATAAATAAGTGTGTGTGTTCGTTCTAGTATGATTTAGACTTTGAGAAGAGCATTGTCACTTTTAAACAAGTATTTAATTAAAAACAAGAATTTAATTAGTTAAAAACAATTATTTAAAGGAGTTCAAGGTAGTCGAATGCAAGGCAGTCGAATGTATTGTTTTGTGTATGCATGCCTAAGAGCCATAGTATTATAAAAGTACAAATAAATAAATACAAGAATAATACAAAAAAAAAAAAAAAAAGTTACATCCAATATTACCATGGTATTACTATGGTGCAAAGAAAGAAAGATCAAAAAAAAAAAAAAAAAAAAAAAAAAAACATAGTTGTAGGAAGCACAACCTAGGAAGTAAAATTAGCTCAAATTAAATAATTAATTTATAGGGAATTATAAAGAGTTGTTTAGTTTATGACCGAGCAACTGAGTCATCCAGCGTTCATTTGCTCGAGCCGTAATAAACCCTTGTAGCGGATATAAATATCCAACAATCGTGAAAACACTGATTAGAGCACGGTAACTTTAAGATCGACAGTTTAAGACATTACATTTTAGAAGCACATAATTCAAGACACTTTCTTTTAAAATCTACAAGAGACTTTACTTATTCTAACACAAACTAAATCTAACACACACACACACACTTTCATACACTTTGCAGTAAGAAAGGAAATGAGAGAGAAAGAGTTTTAAGAGAGAGAATGAAATGAAAAGAATTAAATCCATTCCAAAATAAGGCATACTTTCAGTCAGTCATTCAAGAGTTATCACATTTACAGGAATTGTGGGGGTTCTAAAGCAAAACTGGTTACAGGTAGTATTTGTGGACACATGATCTAAAATGTATGCAGTTAAAAGATGTTTGATAAGTCCATTTAAAATTGTTTGGAACAATTTTGATGCAGTTTTTAGTAGGAAACAAAAGGTCTGCATCGTCTCTCTGTCTCTTTTGATCTGGTGATCAAAGACTCTTTATCTTCTTGGATGACCATTTGGTTTGTCACTTCTCCTGCTGTCAGGAAGCATGGGGGTTATAAAAGTAATTAAGCAAGGATTTTCCTGTAGACGGCTGGAGCTGGAACTTTTATTCTGAATTAGAATTATGTTTTGGAAGAATCATCTGAATGATTCATTTGTCTGGTTTGTCCATGGTTCCTACATAGTATTACCCATATAAAAAATAAAAAATAAAATAAACTTGGTACATGCTCAAAAACTATGGTATTAGTGAAGTTAATAAACATAATTTTGGGAGGAGTACGCCCATCTCATCTTCCAATTAATACCAAGGTATAAAACCAGCATCTTACCTCTTCCTGTTGTTAGTTCTTTCAGGATCTCTCCTCCTCCCCTTCTCCTCCTTTTTGTACAATTTTTCCTGTTATAGGGGGGCAATTGGAGCTTGAGTAGAATATCCTCTCCGAGCCCCTCTATAGCAGACAGCAAACCAAATCTGTTTACCACTTCTGCTAAGATTATATGGGCACACAGACTTGTGAACTATATATATATATATATTTATAGTATAGTATATATATATATATATATATATATATATATATATATATATATATATATATATATATATATATATATATATATATATATATATAATAGTAAAATAAATAAATAAATAAACATGTTACAAGTCCAAAAATCACAAAGTATTACCATGGTAGCAAGTCAGAAATTGTACAGGTATTGCAATAATACATGATTAGAAAAACATACATTTTTGTATTTTTTACTTTCTTTCAAGAGAGAAAAGATGATGTGCTGGAAAGTTAACCAGGTTTAGATGTCGTGCATCTGAAAGACACTTTCGTGTGTGACGTGGTCAGAGATCAAAGTGTCACAGCGTCATGACAGACCGGTGGATACTGCCCATTCACACTGATTAACTCTCTAAAGCTCCGGCGGATTTTACCTGCTCAGCAGAAGAGAAAAAACAGGTCTGGATGTCATTTCAAACTCCACTGCTCTCTATCTCCAGAAAGAAGAGAAGGTCTCTTACTTTGTCCTTTCAGTGTTTGTTCAAAGTTTTAAGTGTTGACAATCACTGAAAAATACATTAGCTTAGCTTATTGTCAATGCTACAATATGTGTACCAAACATGCAAATTGTCATCATTTATGTGGTGTATTTAATGTTAAGAAAAATACAAAAGTATGTTATTTAATTTATATAAATGCCATATGACATAGTTTGACATTCAGGAAGATGGTAATTATGACAATCGGTTATGTATGTGTTAAACTGAGTAGAGCATTAGTGCCCCCTCCTGGCTGAGTGTTTTTTTGAGCTGGTGGTTTTGATGGGTGCATATTACAAAGACGATTATTAAATTTTGGTTTTCACTTCAACCATGGCTTCAATGAGTCCTTAAAAACAAACTTTCTGTTTCTTCGAAATCCCAGGTGGCTGCTCGGCCACAACAATATACATACTCTCATGTCATTTCTAACCTGTATGTTTTTAATTTATTTTGTGGAATACAAAAGGAGACAGGCAGTTAGACATGATGTTCACAAGACACTTTTCCATACATTGAAAACATCTTGGTTACGTAACTTGGTTATGTAACCATGGTTCCCTGAAAAGGGAACGAGACACTGTGTCGAAATGCTGTGGGATGCCTCTGCTTGATTGCATCATGAAGCACGTGTGGAATCAGTCCGATGGTGTGATGCAACGTCATAGGCAGGTGACATCATTGACCAGGAAACTATAAAGCATACCCAGACCAAACAGATTTAGCTTATGATAGGCTGTAGCAAGTCGATCACAGGTGCCTGTCCCTGTGAAATCATATGCGTACACTAAGACGAGACCACCTGTGCCCCTGGAGTGGAGCCGAGATTAAATGCTTAGATGTGGGGAACCCCTTCATGGGTAAACCAAAGCAAATTAACAGTTGTTAAGACTTTCTCCAGCTCTGTGGGCATAAGCATCTAAAGCCCTAACTGGGCAGAGCAGATTCAATTTCTCTTGGTCCGTCATCCTGAAAGGAGGAGGACAAAAGACCTGTACGATAGGTCTTACAATATTAGTAGTAACCTTCGGAACATAGCCCAGTCTAGGGTGAAGAAAAGCCTTTGCCATACCAGGTGCAAATTCCAAGCACAAGGGAGAAACCGAGAGGACTAGTATGTCTCCAATTCTCAGTTTTCAGTGTGAGAAATTTCTCAGAAACTTCCTCAATAGGCTTGAAGGGAGCAAAAGAAAGGCGTTCTAATATAATGGCCAGGTCCCAGTATGGCACCCTCATGCGAACTGCAGGTCTAAGTCTGAAGGTGCCACAAAGGAAACAGGTAACTAAAGGGTGTCTCCCCAAAGATACACCACCCAAAAGAGTGTGGTAAGCAGCTAAGGCTGCCACATTCACCTTTTTTGTGGAGGGGGATAACCTTGTGTAGAATCGCTCCTGAGGAGCACGGAGGGCTACAGTGGGTTTTTAATGTTGATATCATACACACCCTTCAAAGTCAAGCAAAAATTAACATGTTAAACAAACAAGCCAACTTTATTTTATACACAATGAAGACAGTGATCGAGGTAGTTAGTGTTGACAAATTTCAACTCACCTAAGGATCATAAAGATTTAAAATGTCACGCAGAGTCTCTGAAATCTCGTTGATGCATTCCGTTTTCAGTGATATGGTGTAACTTTGCACAAACCTAGAAAACCAAAAACACACAAGTGTATAACCAACAATGGATGAAAAAGCAAAAGTCAAGTCTGTCTCAACTTGCATTTCAACTCAATAGAAGTTACCTTAAGTGTTTAAGCTCACTCTTCAGTAAGCATCCAGTTCAGCCTGCAAATAAAGTTTGTAAAGGTTTACTACAAGTTTGTTGATTTCATTAGTTAACTTGATATCCAACATCTTGTTAACTTCACATCTGTGTATCAACCTTAACATTATCGTAGATAAAGCTACTGCTAGTTTATTCACATTCATGCAGGAATGGAATCACATCAGTGTGCTTAACAAACAGCAACAACACACTTATAAAACGTAGCACTGCAATGACAGGAAAAAAATTGGCAGCTAACGTTAACATTATTGCCCTTCATTTTCTTCATTAATATGTCTTTACAGAACTTACATGAACTTACATGTTCCATAAGTTCACTCCAGATGCTTGCAAATATCTGCCACACTGAAAGGATTCTTCTGGTAACATCGGTTAGAGCAAGGATGTGACATGGATGACAGCAGTTTACACCACTCAGAAAACTTAGAAATAATCATTAAAGTAGCGGTGTTTACTCAGGTTTGCTTTATACCTGTAAAGAGTAAATAGTATACAAGTATCTATTAATAAATGTAACATGGTCTAAATGAATGTGCCAAACTATACTTGAACTTATAAACTTTCTCATAGGCTCCAGATGCTCCTTGCCTTGCTAGTTCAGTCAGAGAAGTATAATAAAGATGATGTCCATGGTCTTATTTCTTCAGGGCTTGCACTGCTCAGTGTCTGGGGATTAAAATCCTTTTCTTCAGCAATGATAACACTTCTCTTTATTAATACAAAACAGTAATATTAAAAGAAATTCATGGCATGTTATGAGAAATATTCACTTATTCTTGTGTGTCTTAACATGCTGAGTGAAGAAGCAACTAGTAGCAACAAAAGTGATTAGCTGTGATGCTGTGTTTGTGTTGTTTCCATGTTTTAGCAGTGATGAGTATCTGTAAATATAAAATCTGCTTACATTTAGCATCTGACAGGACAGAGATATTTGAGATCATCTCAAACATACTAATGCATATTGGATTGCAGTATATTCTCATTGAAAAATATCAGTGAAACTAACGTATCTAACTAGCTTATGTATTTAACGTTAGTTAATTGAGGTTATTTGAAAACAACGATCTTTGTGACAGTATAAACAAATTCTCTTCACTCACATTATTGAAGAAATATGGAATAAAAACAACTTTTGCTTATTAAAATCGCATTCATAAAGATATATGAGCGTGGAAAATAAAAACAAACAAACAAACCTGCTCTTTCTCCTCGTTTATGCAGGACCGTCATCATCCTCTTCCTCAGCTCTTTGTTTGCAGATTGGAGTGTTGCTCGTTAAATTTTAGTGCAGCGTAAACAATTGAGAACCACATAATAATGCTTAGATCAAAGATGAAAAAGATTTCATCCATTTATTAGCTGTAGGTGGCATACCCAAAGTTTTCAGGCAAGGCAAGAAATCTTACTTGGTTATTAACGTAACCTCGGTTCCCTGAGATAGTGAACGAGTACTGCGTATGGGGGAAAAGTCTCCCTTTTTCCCCGCTACTGAAGCCTTTTCAATAACACAGTGCAGCTGCATCGTCATTGGTTCACTCATTGCAAGTCGTTGAACCAATGACGGCGTGGCTTTGCTGCGCAGCCTATGGCGACAAAGCGCGCGAACTTTCCCGCCGAAAGGGGCGGGGTAAAGCCCTATATAAGTGAGCATTTCGCCATAGGCTACTCAGGCCATATCGACTGAAGCGACGACACTGAGCCGCAGCCTAGTGGCACGGCAAGTAACGCAGTACTCGTTCCGTATCTCAGGGAACCGAGGTTACGTTAGTAACCGAGTAAGTTCCCTTTCGATACTTCACTCGTACTGCGTATGGGGGAACGAATTCAACCACGCCGTGCCGCTGCTGGGGACAGACTGGACTTGACCGGACACCGCGAGGGGACCGAGTGTCAAGTGGGAAGGCCGAAGCCGCCGTCACCCTTGTGCACTACGAGGGAAAAACTCCCGGGTTTTGCGTAAAACGTATTTACGCCGAGAGGACCCGAGCCTGTAGGGTCAGAACGTCCAATTGATAAAATTTGGCAAAAGTGGACGGCGAGGACCAGCCGGCCGCCTAACAAATGACTTTAATGGAAATTTCACTGGACCAGGCCCAAGATGAGGTCATACCCCTAGTGGAGTGGGCTCTTACTCCTATGGGGCAAGGGGTCCCCACTGAGGAATAGCAGAGCGTGATAGCGTCGACAATCCAACGCGAAAGACGTTGCTTTGAGACCGGAAACCCTTTGGTGCGTCCGCCAAAGCAAACAAAGAGCTGATCAGACTGCCGGAGGGGTTGTGATCGCTCAATGTAAATGCGCAGTGCCCTGACAGGGCAAAGTAATTCTTGCTCCCGATCGCCCGGCATAGGGGGAGACGCAGAGAGCGAAATGATCTGCGATCTGAAAGGTGTAGAAAGCACCTTGGGAACGCAGCCCACCTTAGGTTTCAGTAGAGTCGTCTGGCCCGAACTCGAGGCATGCAGGGCTAACAGAAAGGGCCTGCAAATCGCCAACACGCTTAATCGACGCCAGTGCAAGAAGCAGGGCGGTTTTAAGCGTCAGGGGCCTAAGGTCTGCTTGGCGCAGTGGCTCAAAGGGGGGGCCCTTTAGAGCTCTGAGGACCAAATGGAAATCCCAGGAAGGAACCGTAGGGGTCCGTGGTGGATGCAACCACCTGGAACCCCTTAGAAACCTAACAACGAGGTTGTTCCGACCTACAGACTGCCCAGCAATATGAGCGTGAAACGCTGCGATGGCCGCTACATACACTTTGAGCGTGGAGGGGGCTCGCCCCGTGTCCAGGCGCTCCTGGAGGAAGGACAGTATATTGGCTACGTCGCATTCCTCAGGGTCTATGCTGCGTGTAGAACACCAGCTAACAAAGACCGCCCATTTCTGAGCATATAGACGTCTAGTGGACGGGGCTCTAGCATGTGAAATGGTTTTTAGCATGTTCTCGGGGAGGCCAGAAGGCTCCCGTCGAGAGACCACAGGTGCAGAGCCCACAGCTCCGGCCGTGGGTGCCAGATTATTCCGTTCGCCTGAGAGAGGAGGTCCCGTCTCAGAGGAATGGGCCAGGGGGCTTTCGTGGAAAGCCTGAATAGCTCCGAGGTCCAAACTTGGCACCTCCAGAGTGGGTCCACTAACAGAACTCTGTGTCTGTCTTCCCTGACACACCTGATCACCTGGGGAATCACCTGGGGGATCACCTAATGAGCCTGAAAGGCCTGTAGGGCTCGAATCACTGCCAGCATCTCGAGGCAGTTGATGTGCAGATGGCTTTCCTCGTGGGACCATGAGCCGAAGGCCGGACTGCCCTCGCACAGAGCGCCCCAACCCAGGTTGGATGCATCCGTGGATAGCACCGTCCTCCGTGACACCGCCTGTAGGGGTACCCCAAGACTGAACCAAGAGGGGTTCGTCCAGGGCCTCAGGGCTGCTACGCAGGCCTGACTGACCTTGAGGCGCAAGTGGCCGTGCCACCATGCGTGAGGAGGGACCCAAAATTTCAGCCAGTACTGAAGAGGCCGCATTCGTAGCAGGCCTAGCTGCAGCACCGGGGAGGTGGAAGCCATCAGCCCTAGCAACCTCTGGAACAGCTTCAGAGGGAGGTAAGCTTTGTTCTTGACGGAGGCCGCGAGCTGCTGAATGGTCAGAGCGCTCTGACAGGACTACTGCCGTCATACTGACAGAGTCGAGAACTGCACCCAGGAACGAGATACGTTGAGTGGGAAGCAGTGAGCTCTTGGCTAAATTGACCCTGAGACCCAGACACTGCAGGTGGCTGAGAAGCACGGATCTGTGGTGCTCCAACTCCGACCACGAGCTGGCTAGGATGAGCCAGTCGTCGAGATAGTTCAGAATGCGTATACCCATCTGTCAGAGAGGGGAGAGCGCAGCGTTCATGCACTTCGTGAAAGTGCGAGGAGCTAGGGACAACCCGAAGGGAAGGACCGTATACTGGTAAGCCACACCTTCGAACGCGAATCTCAAGAATCGCCTGTGCTTGGGGGCTATCTGGATATGAAAGTAAGCATCTTTCAGGTCCAGCGAGCAGAACCAGTCCCCGTGACATACTTGTGCGAGGATCTGTTTCAGCGTTAGCACTTTGAACTTTCGCTTCATGAGGGAAAGGTTCAGAAGTCTGAGGTCCAGAATTGGTCTGAGACCGCCGTCTTTCTTTGGAACCAGGAAGAAACAGCTGTAGAAGCCCGACTCGCTCTGCGAAGGGGGCACTAATTCTATAGCGCCTTTTCTCAGAAGAGTTAAAACCTCGGCCCGGAGGACATGAGCGTCGTCCGGTTGTACCGTAGTTTGAATCACCCCGGCAAAGCGCGGGGGCCTTCTGGCAAACTGGAGTGAGTAGCCTAGGCTTATGGTTCTCAGAATCCAACTTGATACACCGGGGATGGCTCGCCAAGCCTCGACCCGGGCAGCAAGGGGTAGAATGACATCGGATGGCGACCCGCTTAGAAGGGGGTCGCACACCGGTATGGTAGGAAGAGGAAATAAGCTCTTTTGAGGAGTGTGTAAAAATTGGGTCGCCGTGATAACAGCGGTTGTTGAGGACGCAGCAAGTGTGGGCCCTGTGATTGCAGTTTGCATTTGTCCCGCGCCCAGAGATAAACGAGGCGGAGGGGAGCATGTGCGAGCGAGCTTTCGGGGTGGTCCGGCCGTGGCGAGACCTTCCCCGATCCTCTTCTTTTCTGGCTGATCAGGACGACTTCTGAGGCAGCGGGTCCAGCACGATCTTGGGCCGGGGTCCCTGGCGTTTCGGGAAGGTCGTGTGCTTAGCAGAGCGCGAGCGGTGCTCTTTGGGCGGCGCAGCCTGAGAGGCAGAAGGGGCTGGTTTCGTCTGCTGAGCCGGCGCAGGCCTGGGGCAGCTAGGAGCAGATGCTGAGCTTGAACGTTTGGGCAGGAAATGTCTCATCGCTTGAGAAGACTTCTGTGCTGCCGTGAAACGCTCTGTAAAACCTTCCACTGCCGGTCCAAAGAGTCCTGACGTGGAAACAGGCGCATCGAGGAAGGCCGTCTTGTCCTGATCCTTGATTTCCGTCAGATTAAGCCATAAATGGCGCTCTAGCACCACCAGGCTGGCCATTGATCTGCCAATGGCTTGAGCCGCTGCCTTTGTGGCCCGCAGGGCTAAATCAGTCGCGCTGCGGAGATCCCTGAAGGCGGTCTCTTCAGTGCCAGACTCGTCCATGGTTCAGAGAAGTTTGGCCTGGAAGACCTGGAAGATGGCTATAGAATTGAGCGCTGAGGCGGCTTGGCCAGTGGAGGCGTACGCTCTTCCTGCAAGGGCAGAAGTGGTCCTGCAGGGTTTATACGGAAGGGAATGCTTCGTCTTCAAGCCCACGGCAGCGGGCGGACAGAGGTGAGCGGCCACTGCTTCTTCCAGGGGCGGCAGGTGTTCGTAACCCTTCTCCTCCGAACCATCAACCGAGGTGAGGACTGAGTGGTGAGAAGTGTGCAGGCGGGCTGAATAGGGGGCGCGACATGACTTCGCCAGCTCCTGATGAACCTCAGGAAAGAACGGGGCCGAGCGTTGCTGAGGAGCTTGACGGCGGCCTGGGAGGAACCACTCGTCCAGGCGGCTTCGTGACGGCTCCTCTGGTGGAGCCCAGTCGAGGTCCAATTCCTCCACGGCTTTAGATAGGACGCGGAAAATTTTGGCGTCCATACCCACACCGCGATCAATGGGCTCCAGAGGAGGCAGGGGGGCGGGGTCATCAGACTCGCCCAGCCAGTGCTCCGGTTCAGAGGCTGCCAGAGACACGGAGTCATCGAGCTGCTCTTCGTCGGATCCGCCGAAGGAAACAAGGTCGCTTGCATCTGCCGAGGGACGTTGTTCAGGGCAGGAGAACAGTACTGGGGACTGGGTCACTTCTCTTGAAGAAAGAAGCCCGTGAGTGCAGCGATGCCAGGCTCATAGACTCGCAGTGCGAGCAAGAGCCTCCAGCAAGCGCGTCATCTGCGTGGGATTTGCCCAGACATCCGACGCACTCGCCGTGGCCGTCTGCATCAAGCAGAGGGGCTCTGCACGTAGTGCAGTGGTGAGGCATTGAAAAATGCCGGGGCGCCGTGAAAACGGCGATTGTGGTGCTCTTAAACGGCGAGGGCCGTAAGCGGTGAAAACCGCTGTGGAAAGTGCTCTTAATGCGGTGTGAGAACCGTCTAAAAATGCTCTATTAGATGTACCGGATGGCGGCAGGAGACGCGCTGAGTCCGGGCCGGAAACAGGAAGCGGGAGGCGGCGGCTCGTCGACGGCGCGCAGGTGGCAGTCGGCGAAGGCGCAGGCGCAGGCGCAGGCGAATCCGGCGACTCAGCTGGGTCCGCTGCAGGGCCTCTTCGACGGCGGCAGAGCTTCTTCCAAGGCGGCGAGCTTCTTTCCAGGCGAGCAGGCTTCTGTGAGGATCAGCGAGGAGAAGACGAGTCGTCGCTGAAGGAGAAAGGACTGAGTAGCCTATGGCGAAATTCTCACTTATATAGGGCTTTACCCAAAAAAGTTTGCGCGCTTTGTCGCCATAGGCTGCGCAGCAAAGCCGCGCTGTCATTGGTTCAACGACTTGCAATGAGTGAACCAATGACGATGTAGCTGCACTGCGTTATTGAAAAGGGTTCAGTAGCAGGGAAAAAGGGAGACTTTTCCCCCATACGCAGTACGAGTGAAGTATCGAAAGGGAACCATGTTTGCTGCAGTCACGTGAAGTTAACTTTTTGCAAGCTCCTTTATAAGCGTCTACTAAGTAAAAATACTACAAATGTAAATGTGTGTCGATGCTTACCAGAACCGTTTTGTTGAAATGACCCCAAACATTGAAAATACATTAAAGCATATAAAAGAATGAATTGCTGAATTATAAATAGATTTGATATTATACATATTAGAGAATTTTCTGTCTTATATGGCACTTTTTACCACAAATATGTTTTTGACAAATTCGCTAGTTAAAACATGTATTTAACACATATCAGGAACTACCAAGAAAATTTTAGTCAATTTTAAGACAATTTTATGACAATTATTGGTACATTATGTAACCATCTTTGAGTGAACATAAGCCGAGTCATTGCCAGAAGTGGCCCAGATCTCTACAGCCAAAGTTGGGCCAGTTACTGTGAACAGGAATCGGCCCAGTGCTTTTCAGCCATAACAAATACACAAATCGACAATCTGATCCTCCATCTCTGCTGTCCAAATCCATTTAACTTTGTGCTGTGCCATGACTGTGTTTGTTATGCTTCCATCAGCTCACTTTCTGATTGGATATTGTTTCGTTTCATGTGATAATCTACAGAGTGTGAACGTGTTTGTCCTCAGGGTTTTCCCATACATTAGGATTTCTATTTCATGTTGAATATTTACGATTCACGATCAGGGCAGCTCTGACGTTCTTCCGAGCAGATTCAGTCACTCTTAACACACCTCACACCAAAGGAAAATCTGATAAAATAATCTGTAGAACCATCAAGATAATCGGAAAATTACCTAGGATTGTCAGAAGGGGAGAAATTGGCCCAAAATCGGCCTGATTATATTGTGGTGTGTACCCAGCATAAGAGGAGACAAACAAAAACTGAATGAAAAAGACAAAAGACAACTTTAAGTCACTGTTCACTAAAAATCATCTCCTTTACCTGAATATGCTTGACATTTTAACATTGACATTTGAATGAATATGCATAACGCCAGATTGATGTCAATGATAACAAACACCATTGGGTGTCAAGTAATGGATGATGCATGTTTCAATGTGTCAAGTCAAGTCACCTTTATTTATATGGTGCTTTATACAATACAGATGGTTTCAGATCAGCTTTCAATTGATAAACATGAAAATAATTATTAATGATGCAAACAGAATTCAATTCTGCTCTAAAGCAGCTCTAAACAAGATAACAGTGTCATTGTTCAGCTCATCAGTTTAGTGTTGATTCAGTTCAATTTAATCGATGTTGCAAAATTCGTCAACTATGAAATGACATCTGACTGAGATTGATGCATTGATGGGGAAGGAAAATTTAATGTATAATAATAATAATTAATTAATAATTAATAATATAATAATAAATAAGTAATTAGCTAAAAAATAAAATTAAAAAATTAAAATAAAAAAAGTTGAAAGATTTATCACTTCAATAATACAGTAGATTTAAAATAAATAATCTCAGGGTTATGTATATATCCCGGTTCCTTGAGAAAGGGAACAAGACACCATGTCATGGTGTTGAAGCTATGGGAACGCCTTCAGCATAAGCCAGTGACCAAGTGATCATGTCTATAAATAACACCTGTGTAAAAGCATCACCAGATTCACTTGTCTGAAGAAGCTGTGCAGGCGTACTAAAGTATGGCACCGTGACACGGTGTCTCTTTTCCTTTTTCATGGAACCCAGTTATATGCATAACCCTTAGACATCTCGCAAAGACTCTCCTCTTGCTAGCACCTCCTCAGTTGTGCCTCTCAAAGCAGAGAAAGAGTTGATCACATTTACATACATAAATTATGAAACAAATCCTGAAGGCCCTGCCTGGGCATAACTTATTATGCAACTTCTGCTCTTAAGTTTTAAACTGTGGAGGGTAGAAGCCTTGAAGAACAAAAGGGTGAAATGGTGATTAGGGTAACTTTGGGACGTAATCTGGCCTAGGGTGCAGTATGACCTTGATAAGTCCAGGACCAAAACCAAAGCAGGAGGAGGTGACTGACAGGGCCTGCAAATCTCCTGCCTTTTTTAGAGAAGTAATAGCTACAAGCAAAGCTACCTTGAGAGTCAGAAGCTTCTCTGAGGCTGAATCTAAGGGTTTGAAGGGAGCATCAGACAACCCTTCCAATATAATCAAAAGATCAAATGAAGGAACCTACGGTTTGTAGATAGGCCTCAAAAAGACTGTCCCACAAACCTGGGACAGAAGGTCCATCCTGGAATCTGAGAGCCACAGAGAGCCTGAACATGGCTACTAATTAGGCGTAACCCTTCCTGGCGGACCCTTGCCAGATCAGGGGAAAGGTGTACAGACACAGCCTCGGCCACATCTGTACCATGACATCCAGCCCCAGAGGAGCTGGAGAATTGAGAGAGAACCTGAAGGGACAGTAAGTTGACTCCTCGGAGGCAAACAAGTCCACTTCCACTCAGCCGAACCTCTGCCATATGGACTTCACTATTTGAGGATGTTGTCACCAATCCCCAGGCCTCAGCCCCTGCCTTGAAAGATGTCTGCTCCCATATTCAGGTGTCCTGGGATGTAAACTGCCCCTCAAGGAGAATGATTTATGTAGGTTGTAGGTAATATTATGTGTTGTCCAAGGCTTAGATGACTGAACAAAAGGAGGAGTCTAAGTTCAAAAATACAACAAAAAGGAAGCTGTGCTTCTGCAGAAAACAATACAAGAAACAAAAGATGAGCAAAAGGCAAATCCAAAAACACAACAAACTTGGCTTTCTTGGCAAAGATAACACATGCATAGTAGGCTCAAGACTGAACACAATTAAAAGAAAGAGGCATGCTTAAATAGAGGGTATGTAGAGGGCATCACTTTCCCGCTGGAAACGCGCTCCCTCAGCTGGATTGAGTGGCAAAAGAACCTGCTGCATGACTGGATTTAATAGGGGAAACTGCGAAAACGCGAGTAAAACTAACAAAATACGCTAAAGGTTGGAATTGAACACCCAATTATGCAGAATATAAGATGGAAAATATTTAATAGATGAGTTGTCAACACAATATATAACAATACAATATATACGGTATGATTTTACCTCAAAATCCAACAATTTGACACAAAATGATAACTGCAAGTCCATGTTTCTCTGCTGGAGTCCAGCTGTTTCTGTGAATTGCAGTGATCCATTTGATACTTTTTTCTGTAGCTTTCCACAGTCTTTACATATATACCTCAGGTTTTGTGTCAAAGCTATTTGTACAGTAAAAAGCTCTTTCCCGTTTTGGATGTGTTTGGAGTGTTTTTCATGACATTCACGCTGAAAACCAATGCTGCCGCTCAGTCTTTTGCCACTTAGCGGGCGTGACCGCAGTCATAACGGTCGACAGTGACATCACGTGCATACCCTCAACAGTCAAACACAAACAAGATAATGACCCACAGGTGGGAGAAATCAAGTCCCAATGAGTAACAGCACAGTGAATTCTACAGAAGCTGGGGCCACCTAGTGGCTGGGAGAGTCATTACATGGCATAAGTGTCAGTGCCAGCAAATGGTTGGGGCGTCATTTCAAGCTGGAGCCTTACACCCTTACCATAGTTTTAATAGGGGATGAAACCACTTGCTTTTGAGCCACCACTGGAAGAGCCTCATGTGCATCAAGCCTAATGGTATTACGTTGGTGGCTTTGGCCATGAAATCCATCAGTACCTGGCATTTCCAGACGCACCCAGAAGAACATGAATGGAAAGTCATGTTGGAATATACACAGCCCACCATGTATTTACTTTTATAGAATAATTTTGTCTTTTAAATTAAATTGCCTCTTCCATATTGCTGCTGAGGCACCCAGGGGAACTCTCTGCACTTATTTGGAAGAGGTGGAAGAGAGACTGCTGATCGTGCCATATTTCCAGCAAGGTGAATGGATGAATGATTACTTCTTGTAGCAACGGCATCCAGCTCAGAAGAACAAAGCTGAATGTGTTATGCACACCAGCCTGCTTTTATACCCAGATGTCTGGGGAGTGGCTAGGCATGCAAATTCCCTTGCCAGTTCCTATTGACCAGCATTTATTTGAAATAGAAATGTTAAATTTGTAACATTATAAATGTCTATACTGTCACTTTTGATTAAATAAATGCAGTCTTGGTGGACATAAGAGATTTCTTTCAAAAACATTCAAAAATGGTATATATTCCAAACTTTTGACCGGTAGTGTCATTTTATGTGTATAAGTCTATATTTAAGTGTTATAAAAAATAAATAAGTAAATAAATAAAAAAATAAGGAATGCTCTTTAATGAGAGTGCAGAGCCAATAAATCCCTGGCAAGAGATCTGACCTCGTCTCAATGAAGTTCCACTTCACTCAAGTGTGAGCAAATGCATTATTCAGCCGAATAGTGAGAGTGCCATTGTGTCCAGAAAGATCAGATTCATTCCAGAGTCAATGACAATGGTTTTCCTCACGTGTGTCCATGTGTCAATCTGTGGGATGGGGGCATTCAATCAGAGTGAATACACTGAGGAGGATCAGAGAATCGTCTAAAGCGGGTTACCACGGTACGCTGAGAGAGTAAGAGACAGCTTCAGCACAATGCACTCTGGGACTGCATATCCTTGCTGCACGGCACAGTTAAACCACTCTTTGAACATCTTTGAAAGAGTAACAGAACAGAGATTCTTCACAATACCATTCCTTCCCTTTTACACTCACTACAGTGACAATGTTTGAATGGGATTATGTCAGAAAATAATGAGGAAGCACTTTTTTTTTTAAATGAAGCTTTATTCAAACAATATGAAAACGAGAGGAGGATGGTGCAGGCCCTTCATTAGAAACTAAATTAGGTTTTAAACGAAAGTTCAAAGATTGTTCAATCAAATCTCAATGGTATATGAGTGACTGCTAACCTCAAGCCCGTTTTACAACTCTTCCAGGCATTCCTTCACCTCCTCATCACCACTCTTATTTTAATAGTCATTACTTTAAATTGAATAGTCTGGAAAACAGTTGCCTCTCTGATACAGACAACAAGCAAAAACTACATCAAATCATGTACTGGATTTATACAAAACTAACTACAGAAAAATGTGAGAGGTACTTACCTGTGCAAAATTTGCCACCATGATGTTATGAATGGTTGCCAGTGTGTTGCTATTCAGTTGTTCTGAGTGGTTTCTTTGACTTAGTTTTACGTTTTGCTCTACTGGTCAAATGTTAGGGGTCTGTCATTTTTTTTTTTTTTTTTTTGGAAAAATAAGTGCATGAAATTGATAAAAAGTAACAGTAAAAACATTTATAATGTTACAAAACATTTCTTTTTCAAAAAAAGTTCTATTCTTTTAAACTCTAGATTTCAACACAAAAATACATAAATAAATAAAAAATAAATCAGCACCTTAAAATAATTTCTGAAGAATCATGTGACAATGAATACTAGAGTTATGATGCTGAATATTCAGCTTTGACATCACAGGAATAAAATGCATTTTGCATTATTATTTTACTTCGGCTCGCCCATCAATAAAGTCATGCACATAGAGTTTTAACACACTACACTTAACAAAAATCAAACAGTGGTTGAGAAGACTTAATTTGGAAATGTGTCACCATGCATGCCTAACAGCCCCAGCCAGCAGCATCTTTGCAGAAAAGAAATGAATGAATTTTAAAGGAGTGTCGGGGTGAAAGTGTAATAGAAAAATACTATAAATACCCACCGGCATCTGGCCACTGTAAGATGACCTGCATCCCAAAGGCCCAGACCAGCCGAGGTGTCCATTATGCAATTTAACAGTGCACCACACACAGAGACCTAGTGCGCTGTTTGTCCTTCAGTGATGCTTCTGAATCTTATGAGGTCTGACATCAGGTCTGAACTCTTATGCACAGGATTTATCAAGGTTGTCTGAAATGGGATATTTCTGTAAAATACCTGTTGCGAATCAGAAGCACATAAGAATGGATGTGGAAATCTCTTTAGATTTAGTAGTTAAAGGGATAGTTTACCCAAAAATGAAAATTATCCCATGATTGACTTACCCTCAAGACATCCTAGGTGTATATGACTTTCTTCTTTCAGAGGAACACAATCGGAGATATATTTAAAAGGTGCCCTAGATTCAAAAATTGAATTTACCATGGCATAGTTGAATAACAAGAGTTCAGTACATGGAAAAGACATACAGTTAGTCTCAAACTCCATTGTTTCCTCCTTCTTATATAAATCTCATTTGTTTAAACGACCTCCGAAGAACAGGCGAATATCAACATAACATTACGTAACAGTCGGGGTGTACGCCCCAATATTTGCATAATGCCAGCCCATGTTCCCAACATTATGAAAGGGATTACAAAAGGGCAGCCAGTTAACGTCTGGAGCTGCACACAGCCGAATCATCAGACTAGGTAAGCAAGAACAACAGCGAAAAATGGCAGATGGAGCAATAATAACTGACATAATCCATGATATCATGATATTTTTACTGATATTTGTAAATTGTCTTTCTAAATGTTTCGTTAGCATGTTGCTAATGTACTGTAAATGAGGTTAAAGTTACCATCGTTTATTACTGTATTCACGGAGAGAAGAGCCGTCACTATTTTCATTTCAACTATTTCAATACTTGCAGTCTGTATAATGCATAAACACAACTTCATTCTTTATAAATCTCTCCAACAGTGTAGCATTAGCCGGGGCATTGTTAATAATGCCCCAAAATAGGCAGTTAAAAAAATTTATTTAAAAAAATCTATGGGGTATTTTGAGCTGAAACTTCACAGACACAGTCAGGAGACACCTTAGACTTATATTACATCTTGTGAAAAAGCATTCTTGGGCACCTTTAAAAATATCCATAGTCCTCCAAGGTTTATAATGGTTGTGAATGGTATCCGTATCTTTCATATTGTAATATCGTTTGGGCGAGCACTTTTTGTATTACTCTTCAAAAAATCTTTCTCCTTCCTTTATCCTTTGTTAGGATTGCAGCCTGATCAAATGTATATACTTCATCTGTTTCTCTATTTCAGAAACTTCAAGTTCTTACCGTTTATGATACTGACATTTCTCAAATTTGTGTCTTTATTTATATGATATATTCAGGTGAAGGTAATATTCCAGAGCAATTTAAGATGTATTTTAAAGTAAATTCACAGGTTCACTGTCACTTAACTCATCAATGCTCAGATTTTCTTCTCCCTAAAATTTTCACTTGTAGAGGTTAATACTCTATACGATTTAGAGGTATTAAATAATGCAATGGTTTATCTCATCTAGCAGAAAAATGTTCTTCTTTAATATGTTACAAAAAATGTATAAATAATAATTGTATTGCTCCTTTGTAACTGTGCTTTTTTGTTTATTGATGTTTCATGCACCCTATGGTTTGTTTTTGGAGTATATTATTATTATTATTATTATTAATATTTTATATATTCATGCTGTAACTTGCTGCAGTTATATGCATTTATATATTTATAATTTAAATGTATAATTTTCTTTAATTTCACATTAGTTTGTTTTGTGTGTATATATATATATATATATATATATATATATATATATATATATATATATATATATATTCTATTTGTGCTAATAAAATTAAAAATTAAAAACTAAAACTAAAAAAAAAAATAAAATAAAAAAGTAATCCATATAAAGGCCTTCTGAAGCGAATGTGGCCAAGTGGTGTAAATATATAGTAGCTGTGTCCCATTTCAGGGGCCGCGCACTTCGAAGTGCATGAAAGGGGTGGGGCTTTGGAGTGGAGGGTTGCCAGGTCTGCGCAACAAAACCATCCCAAAAGTAGTGTAATTACAGCACAAGTGTAAAAGTATCGCAATCTCAGACATGGCAACAATGAGCCAAGCGTTGTTACGTGGCTAGCGGCTGTGTGACAGACAGAGACAGCTGACGTTTGTGTGTGCATTTTAAAGTTTTATGACTTTCTATTGGGTTTTGACATGCTTCACTGCCGGCGACGACGGGACACTGGACCAAAATATGTATGGTTAAACTATGTAATGATAGTTTCTTTTAGTTAAAACAACTGAAACATGCATTTTAGTCTGGGACTAAATATTTTTAATTTTTCTTTCATAAAGTGTTATATAGTGTATTTTAAGTGTATTTTTTATTGTATTGTAATATGTAATATCTAAATAAAACTGTATTATCCATGATGTCCAAAGACCAAAACCTCAGTTTTTCATAAATACAATATTTGTCTCTGAGATGGAGTGCAGTTGAATAAAATCCTAAAGTACTGTACTTTAAATTTAGACTTAAATAGAGCTTAAATACAGATTAAATGTATAAATATGAATGTATATTTTCACAGTTAACGTTTCATTTAACATAAAAAGCAAACTAGGTGAACTAATTTGTAACAATATAAAACTAACATTACATAGTTTAACCATACATATTTTGGTCTACTGTCCCGTCTTCGCCGGCAGTGAACATCAGCGGTCTCTTTCTGTCATTGTTGCCACGTCTGGGATTGGGATACTTTTTCACTTGTGCTGTAATTACACTACTTTTGGGATGGTTTTGTTGCGCAGACCTGGCAACCCTCCACTCCAAAGCCCCACCCCTTTCATGCACTTCGAAGTGCGCGGCCCCTGAATTGGGACACAGCTAAAGTTTCTATTTTGTATTAAAAATGTTGTGGCCCCCTCTCTTCTCGCGATTTGGATGCGTGTGCGCGACCAGAGAAGCCATTTTCACTGTACAGGAGAGCTCCGTGTGCTAGTACTTGCATTCGGTCTAATCCAGGGCTGGACTGGGACAAAAAAATGGCCCTGGCATTTTTGCTCAGACCGGCCCACCACAATCGGTCGGACACCACCCACCAGTACACCATCCTTGCAGTCCCTGTAAATATGCATACCTACTGTTCCATTCCCCAAAGCCCCTACAAAGCTGAGTAGTAAGTGCAAGTGGACCAGTGTACTCACTCTCGCTTGACTGACTCCCTGGTGATCAAAAGTGGCAGTGGAGTAGGGCCTACACACCAATAGACAGCAAAGATCAGAAAAAAAATTCTTATTTTAAGTGTTTAACTTTGCATTCTAATCTTGATGGACAATGTGCTCCATGTTATAAAAGCTAGTTAACCCTTAGAACATGGATGTAGTATACTGATAATTCTATAAAGGAATATTTTTTTCATTTTTTTTTCAACGAAACAGACAGAAGAAAAACTATAATTACAAATATACTTTGTTTTAAAGAGCACAAACCCCTCTTTAAGTGTCAAACATTTACCTCTTATTGTTTAGATACTCCCCATTAAAAACAATGAAAAAAACTATAGCCTACTACTCGCAAAAAACGTCCTAATAAAATGATATACATGTTATTCACTTGCCATAAACAACCAAGTGTTCATACCAGAGTAATGGGGTACAAGAGCTACAGAACATAACTTTTTATAGCTGAAAAGTGAGATCTAGTAGACCATCATCACGACTAACGGCTATAAATAGACACCTATAGTCTCGTTGTGAAATAAACACATCATCAGTAATATTACATTAAAATAATAACCTGAATTTTTTTTTTTTTTTTGAAAAACCAAATTGCATCATTTCAGGTTTTTCTAGTTAACGAGAAGGGGCGTTACTGCATAAGTGAACTCTGATAGCTACAAGGGCACACTGCTAGCTACAAAAAAAAAAAAAACAGTGCAAAATAGCTTTTGCTGTGCTATTTGACTTTAGCTGACTGAGTGACCAGAGCAGTAGGTGACAGTCTGACTTTATAATAACGACGACGATTATGTTGTCTTCTAGCCTAATATTCATTAATTTAGGTAAAGCATCATCATCGCCGTCGTCGCATCGTGAGTCCCTGCTCCCTCCCTCCCTGTTAATCATGTAACTACCCTGCTTACCGCTTGTATTATACTCTCCTGCTTACTCTGTCCCTCATTGGCTTCACTGTCAAACACCTGCTGCTCCTCTGCCTGACAGGTGTCTCTTCTATGTTCTTGCACGTCGTCAGGTACTGTAAACTGAAACTACTGTAACCGTACTAAACATGTCAGTAATTTTTGCACGTTGAGGCATCAACCTCAAAATTTTTTATTTTATTTTTTTGCCCGCAACTTCTCCGCACCCCCCTTGCACTTGCGCTTTTGTTTCTCCATCCTAATCCACAGATGTTTTGGCTCTGAGACACTGCATATGACACACGAAACACAGGGGACAGGGTGGAGTCTGTTAAGAGATGTGATTGGGCCAGCCAAGTGTCAGTATGGAAAATGAACCAATGGGCTGCTGTCTCTGCTTTATGGGCCGGTCGTTGGCCAATTTTATGTCTATAAAAAAAAAAAAAAAAAATCATATTATATCGCGGCCCCGCCCCCAAGTGTGTCGGCCCACCGGGCATTTGCCCTGTATGCCAGATTACCAGTCCAGGCCTGGTCTAATCTACTGTAGTTTCATCATCTTTTCGGGTAAATATCACTCCAATGTAAATAATATGTACAAATATGCGTTGAAACGGAGTCCGAAAGAGAATTTGATGTTTACATTTCAGTCGATGCTTTTGGATCGAGTTTGTGACGAGTGAACCTCGTGGCAAATGGTAAAGGATTATTGGGTAATGTTATGTAAATTTCAGGATTTGTGATTTATTCGGATTTATTTTTCTTAAGGTTCATGGTTAATATGTGAAACTAAGGAAATGTCCCAGATAGCATGTAGTAGGCCTAATCGGCCCAAGTTCGGCTGCCCCGCGGCGCCTGCGGCTCAGAATCGGCATCGGCGCCAGCATGTGTTAACCGGGCCGATTGTGGCCCGCAGCTCGCTCTGGGACATGTATAATTGTTACGGCTGTGGCTTTGCTAATGTGCTTTTATTTTTCTTCTGTACCTCAGCCACTGCCGTATTCCAGTCGTTTAAGTTTTTCCCCCCAAGTAATTTGGTTATTTCCGGTGGATTCCCGTGTGTTTTTTTTTTTTTTTTTTTTAGTCTATTACCTTGCATTTGCATACACACACACACACACATTTATATATATATATATATATATATATATATATATATATATATATATATATATATATATATATATATATGTGTGTGTGTGTATCATTACACTTCACATATCATTAGTGATTGATAATTTATTAACCGGTCTTTGTGAGTTTTCCAGAGAGCCAATACCAGCTTTGAAGAGCTCAGAAAATGACTTGCAATGACTTGACTTTTCATTTGGACTCCTCATATAACTCCGCCAGCCAAGCAATCAGAAAACCACATCTGCCCAAATCATGTTGTGAAAGACAAATTTCTTTTAGTATAACATCATGTTTTTAGATTACCTCTGATGGCTGGTATATTATGCAGTAACTTTAGCTTTCCCCATTTCAGACAATGGAATTTTTTGAAAGAAATATCTCTCTGGGAACTCTGTTAGGATGCATGAGTAGTTTGATGGGAGAACAGTATGTGCATAAACACTCAGAAGGAGCAGAAGATAAAACAGCCCAATGATAACAGTGAGGCACAAATCGGAGGAAGTTCAGCCACCCTGTCTCTCTCACTCGCTGTCATTATTGCTATAAGTAATGGAGACAGGCGGATAAGCTTGCACTGATGGATTCCAAATTAGATGGAGAAAGATTTTTTTTTTTTTTTTTTAAATGGATGTTAACAGCATATTGGTGACATTAACAGGCCCATCTCCTTCAATGAAGCTTCGATTGCACTTTGACTAATGTGTTTCATTTTGAAAGTTTAACAAAACAATTGGGAGGACACTCTTTGGATTCATTTCATCAATCTAGTGAAATATTTATACAGCAGATGCATTTCTCAGAGAAATAAATTCAGGTTACAGGATATCTTCTATATTTTGCCAACAGCTATGAATGTGTAACCTTGAAAAGTTACAGTGAAGAATAAGATGTTTTAAATATATCTAAAATACAACAACTTCTCTAAACCGAAAAAAGTCCTTATTTCACCCAAAATTGAAAATTCTATTGATCTGTCGATCAAAACTTTTCTTTTCTTCTTTTCTTCTGCAGAACACAAACAATGAAAGTCAAAACTGCCCAAAAAGGACATGAAGGTAGCATTAAAATAATCTATAATGAATTAAAAAAAAAAAAAGAAAAGAAAAGAAATCTTTAATCAATACAAAATGAATAAATTACATTTTTTAGTGATTCAGCTCTTTTTAGCACTAGAAATTGCTCTTTGGGAAATCCTTTTGGGAAAAATCCTTTTTTAGATCACAATTGATTGAAAAGTCATGGAAATTCATTGGTGAAATGGAGTATGAGCTAAAAATCAGCACCTTGGATATATTATTCTTAAAGACTGTTAAAGAAAACGTGTTGCCTATTTTAAACATTCATTTCATTCAAATGTAGAAGTAGTGGCAAATTAAAGGCAGCTATGTGGTGGTTTGTCTGTGCCAAGTGCTATTGTCTCATTTCCTGTCAGGCTGCTGAATGATTGGATGATTGATTCTTCATCTCAGTGATTTTCTAGCGTGATGTGGCATACAGACACGTGGCTGATTAGAAACCAGAGGGATCAAGCAACACGGCAGCAGGGGCCATTCTTTAAAGAATGCAGCACCTGAAGATTGTAATCAGACACGACAGCTCTCACACAGTGGCCTGCATGTTGCCTCCACCAATCAGATACTTGTCAGGGCAGATTTATTAAATCAGAATGTCCTTAACTACTTTTGATTGAAAATGAAGGGAAAGAAAATAAATCCTGATCATCAGCGATATTTTAAGGTTATTTTTACACTGATCATCATATCATCAGCAGCCCTTCATGATTTCCTCTATATCAGCTCCATTGAACAAAATAAATTATTTTTTTTTTTCAATAATACACACTAAAAGTATATAGTGAGAACTGTGCCCTACACTTAAGTGTTACCATATATTGCAATTAATATGCATATTTATATTAATATAAAGCAGGGGAAATAATTATAATAAATTGACATCAAATATCCATATCCATAAGTATCACCACTGACAGTAATGGAAAATTACAAGGGAAAGTGTGGCAAGCAGGGTGGGGCCGAGAGCCATGAGAACCGATTGAGGCTGTTGGCGTGATTGCTAATGAGTGTCACCTGTGCGCCACACCAGCCTCAAATCTCACAGAGGAGCTCCGGGAGGATAAAATGAGAAGTGATGGCAGTGAAGAATGAGAGAACACCAAGCCTGGACTATTTGTTTTTTTTTGTGTGTGTGTTTTTATGTGGCAGTTGTCCGTGAGGGGCTGCTGCTTTACTTTCATTTTGTTGTTTATTTTGTCATTAAAGTTATGTTGAACATTCGCCAGTTCCTGCCCCCTCCTTCCCTCATCAACAAACATTGTTACACTGGTGCCAAAACCAGGGAGGAATAAGGAGCGCTCTGTCAAAGAGCCCTCATCACTGTGGGAAATCCGTGGTGCCATCCAACTGAGCGTAGTTAACCCTCTGGAGTCTGAGGCCGATTTGGGGCTTGGAGAAGTTTTGACATGCCCTGACATTTGTGCTTTTTTTCAGTTGTTCATAAACATAAATGACAAAAGTGTCAACAATTATGTTACCTCATATAGGCTTTTAGCTTAAAAGCATGCACATTTGGAGAAATATTGATGGATTCTTATATATTTATGTAAATTTTCTATACTGAGAAGTAATGTTTATTGTCATCACTATGAGTGCTGGATACTGCGTTTTTAATTCATACTTGCAGCCGGAGGGCACTCTCTGTGCACATTTAGTCCACAACTTATTCTAAAGAAGAAGAGGACATTTCAGGAATGGTGTTTTTAATTCATACTTGCAGCCGGAGGGCGCTGTCTGTACACCTTTAGGCCACAAATTCATATAAAGAAGAAACTAAGGAAACTAGGAACTAACGGCATGTCTTCTAGAGATCGCTAACCATGGCTTTACCATCCAAATAAACACTTTTCAAGACAATAAATACACGATTGAAACGATGTATGCATGTATTGCCTCTGAATTTGCCTCTGAATAGTGCTGGCTCCGTGGGCGTGGCCGCATTAGCGGGTAATGAGCTGAATCACAGACTTCTGTCATGGCTCTCTTTTCATACAGATTACATAAACACAGAATGTTTGTTTTTGATTTGACTTGCATGATTTAAAACCTGACATTTCAACGTTTATTTAGACATAAGTGTCATTTTTTTTTTTTTTGTCATTAGTATTCAGTAAGTTACAGTTCATTTTCTGAGAACTATCAGATTGGAGTTCGTTCAGAGTGAGACGAGAGATCACGCATCATGTTAGTTTTCTTTATTTTACAAAAAGCACAACATTGTGCTTTGTGTACACAATTAAAAGAAGACATTCTATAGTTTTAATTAATATATTACTTATGTCTCTGACAAGAAATGACGGAATATTTTAAGTCTGTTTTGCTGCAATGTGAAAAAAATCCTGCAAAACGCGCCGGCGCGTTTTCAGACCTCAGAGAGTTAACCGCTATGGACCCTTGAGGCGGTGGGCTGGAGTGATTTGCTGGGGGGAATGATTAACTTGCTGCTAGCTGCCTGGGTTGTGAAGGGGCGGCTGCCATCCGAGAGGGAATGGAGAAGTCGACACTTTTTGGTGGGGGAGGAGCAGGGAATGGGGGATTTGCTGCCGGCTGCCCGAACATGGAGGAGCCATCGTCGTCCACCAGGCGTTGGACAAGTTAGAGCGATGTCCACCTAGGGATATCCAGTGCCACCACCAGGCATCGCAGAGTTCACCCAGCTTGTGGAGAACCAGATGGCAGTGCGTTTTGGGAACCGGACCAAGATTTTTTTTTTCCTCTCTCCCCTCTCTAGTCTGTGTCTCTCCTCATCTTTCTGGGTCCTCTTCTCTTGGCTCGTTTGTCCTTACCCCCAGGTGCTGCGGCTGCTGTGACGGGACCCCCCCAGAGGGCAGAAAAGGGGAGTAGAGCACAGTCTCGAGGGTACCCCTGGCCTGCGAGAGGCGATGGAGGTATATGACAAGCAGTGTGGGGGCCAAGAGCCATGGGAACAGTGCAAGGCTGGTGGCGCAATTGCTAATGTGCGTCACCTGTGTGCCACACAAGCCTCGAGTCTCATGGAGGAGCTCCGGGAGGATAAAAGGAGGAGTGATGACAGTGAAGAACGAGAGAGGAGGTCTGGACTATTTATGTTGTTGTTTTGTGTTTTTATTGAGCAGTTGCCCAGGAGGGGCTGCCACTGTACTTTCATTTTGTTGTTTTTTTTTATTTTGTAATTAAAGTTATATTTAACATTTGCTGGTTCAAGCCTCCATCTTCCCTTATCAATGATCATTGTTACAGGAAGAAAATGGAAATGAAAATTGGGGGGGTGTAAATAAATTGAAAAAAACAAAAAAAAAGTGACTTGAACATGTTTTAATCAGTTTCACTCTCAGACTTATTTTGTCACTTTTCTAGTGCCATGCACACTGTCCTTTACAACAGTCGTTGCAGGCAGGCGTCATAACTGGATTGTCACAGTATTGTCACAGAGGATGAAGAGGGTTGAGATAACACAAACAAACAAACCGACTGATGCACCAGCAAAATGTACAATGAGCAATCAATGGCTTGAGAATGAGCATGTAATATGAATTAAAACCTCTCTGCCTGGATTAATCCACCATACTGCACAGGAGAACAAGGGAAACATAGTATAGTCCCTACTGGAAAAGCCGATTAAAGAGAGTTTAAACAGAAACTGAAGTGGTTTGCAAAAAAACAGCAAAAAGATTGTGCATGAGAGAGGGAGAGAGAGACAGAGAGTGAAAACATAAAAGTGTAGGAAGAATTATCCACAAGAAGAAACCTATAAAATGCATGATGTATAAAGTGAAAAATAGTGGTCCATTGCGAGTTCTGACTCATACAGGTCCTGATGGCACGAGGAGTCCGTTGAGTTAATTGAGCGAGGCCTTCAATTCCCAACACTCCACACATTACACACACACACACGTTTTAAACCCGCCAGACTGAGTTTGACATTGAAAGTATATGTCAAAGTCATGCAAAGCATGACTGACACTAGGAAAAAGACACACTTCATGAAAAAGACTCTCATTAAGCATTATTAATGTGGAGCCATATATTCAGTCAAATAAATGAATGGACGACTAAAAACAGCTAACAAAAACAATGGTTACATCACAAGGAAATAAACTAGGACATAAGAAGCCCATGGAAGAGGTTTAATGAAGATGTGAGTTTTGTCCTCTTCCAGAACTATTGAGCATCAAATGTTCCTGGCACATTCCTTTTAACATTATTTCAAGCAATAGAGGCACACTTATTACACAACAATGTCATAATTTTGACAAACTCTGTTAAATTGATATTCAATTAATTTATAATAAAAGTATTTGTGATTATTAACTTATGTAAATGTTTTTAGACAATTGAATTATTTATATGATACATTTTTTGTGAGCCTAAGTGTGAATGTGATGAAAAAATGTCCAAACAAAGCCCAAGGACCTTGGTTTTTTGCATGTTGGCATTTTATATTTTTATTTTTGTTTTCATAACTCCCCTCTCCCCTCTAAATCTATTTTTTGAATTTTAATGATTTTAATGTATTAACATTATATCACTTGATGAAATTTAGGGATACAAGTTAAATAAAGTAAGTCAAATAAACAGGCATCAATACAGTATGCCATCCTGTAAGACTTGAAAGATTGCCACCATTTTTTTTTCACAATTAATTTCTAGGAACCACAGCTACAATTGTTTTAAATATAAATTCAACTAGATTTTTTTTTTTTTTTTTTTTTTTAAACAGTGAAAAATACTAGTAATAATATCAAATAAGGAAAAAGAAGTATCCACTGGGATATGTGGGTATGTTCTGCAGAAAAAAAAAAACTTGACATTCAGCCTCTATGTTCCAGTCAAAAAGCCTTCTGAAACATGTATACTTGCTGCAACTGAAGAAAACACATGCCAATAGAAAAAAACACCAGCAAATTAACAAAACATCTTCATCAGTTTGGCAACACGTGCTGCAAATACTCTCAATGCAACCAAATACAGAAACATGCTGCAAATACTCACAACACACATACGATCAGTGTTAAAATAAACAAAAAACGTACCTTTCGAGGTCATCGACAACACCACTGATGAGTAGACATTAAACATTTTTTCTGTTTGCATTTGTTTCCTTCAGCTGCAGCTCGTTGAGCAAGCTTTGTGTTATTAGTGTTTCTGTATTTGGTTGTGTTGTATTTGCAGCACACGTCTTGTCAAACTGATGAAGATGTTTTCTTAATTTGCTGGTGTTTTTTCTATTTGCTTGCGTTTTCTTCAGTTGCAGCACATTTAGCTCTCTCAACCACCGTACCATTCTTACTTTTCACAATCTTTTTTTTTTTTTTTTTTTTTTTTGACATGGAAAATATGTCACGTTACTAAAGTGATAATGGATAGTGATTGCATTTCATGTTGACTTTAACATCAGGATAGTTTAAAGTACACATTTTAAGGCACATTGCGTCTCTTGATGGGTGATAAAAGAGCTGCAGTAAAAATCATGAAGTCGTAGTCCCGTGAAATCATAAGTCTGTTAATGGGATTTATCTTACACACATAGACAGATATAGTGTTTTACAGCCAGAGAGCACTGAAATGTGCTCTGGTGGTCTTCATCTCTTGTTAAAGTCAGGGAGATGTCTTACTCTCTGACCACCAGCCACCACAGCCATATAAACTGGACACTGATAACCCTCATAAAACACTTTTCGAAGACTCAGTGACTTAACAGCAGTGTTTATAAAGTTAAACACTAAGTTACAATGATGGGACATGTTGCCTCATATGACCCTGCAAAACTTACCCCTTACGGTTATCTTAGTACATTCAAAATGTATTGAATCTAGCACATTTATATATATATATATATATATATATATATATATATATATATATATATATATATATATACACACACACAGTATATATCAGTGGCGTCCAGTTTATTTATTAAAACCAAGTATAAATCTCGTGCCTAACAACGCCCCTTAGCTGTTATAAATTCACTGTAAACCACAGCTTCTTGGGGCTTATTGCTTTATTTTATTATGTTAATATATGTGTCACCGACACGCCAGTCTCCACCATCACCCAATCACAGCACACTCCTTCACCCGAATACTGATCACGCACACCTGCACCCCATCAGCACAGCAATCACCAGCAGCATAAAAGACACACTCACTCACACAGTCATCGTCCAGTCTTGTCAGAATCTAGACTTACCTTCATGCTCACCTCAAGGACTCCTTCAGGCTACTTACCTGTCTCCAGTATGTTCCCAAGTCTCCTTCGTTGTTCCTCGTCTCGTGTGAGTTCTCCTGTGTCTTCTCTACTCCAGTCAGTCTCCAGCCCGCTACATCTGCAAAGGAAAAAGACAGTATCACTCAGTTATCCTTATCAGTTACCTGCAAATTCCACGTTCACTCACCTGCACTGCTGTTCACTCTTCTGGTTGTTCAATAAACATCCATTACCAGCATTCCTGTGTCTCTGTTCCTTCTGTATTGTAACAGTATGTTCATGTATTTTATTATGTTGTGTGTTTTTTTTTTTTTTTTTTTTTTTTTTTGTGGTTATATTTAAGTGGCTGAACTGTGTACTTTTGAGTTAGTCTTCTCATTAACAGCCTCATTTTGTTCATTCAGACTGATTCACAAATGCTGAACATGCACAAAACAAGAGGCGGGATTTATTGCATAGCCAATCGCATCCAAGCATAGCACGATGTAGGCATTGCCTCCTCTCACGTAACTTTCCTTTTATTCATTCCCAATTAATTAATAAATAATCGATTATTGATTTGGTGTGTGTCTATATATATATATATATATATATATATATATATATATATATATATATGGTGGGTACAATAAGATTGTGTGGTCTAATTCAGTGATTTTAGGCAGAAGTTAGCAAGATGGCTAACATCACATGGCAGCTGGAAAGGTTGGCTTATATCATTAGCTAAATGAGAATTTTTCAAATTCTGGAAAGCATCTTCATGTTTTTGCTCTTTTGAGCCTGACTGCTCTGGCACTAAAGTTGGGGGCAAGACTCCATCACTAGCCTGCCAAGACATGAACAAACCAGCTGTTAGGGACAAAAGAGCTCACTAATTGTCTTTTTCTTTTTTTTTTTTTTGCACTCATTCATGACCTAATGACGCCTCCATCTTGGATACAAATGAAAACTCAGTGTCAGTGAGTTACTGGAACTGACAGTCACTCACCTTAGGGAGATGCTGCCGATGCTATAACTGCTAGAAATGACGGTCCCATTGAAGTATTGTGCTGTGTAAGCCAGTTACTGCCATGACCCTGACCACCACTCACTGAAAGCTTGCCGATTCATAAGAGCCAAATTCCCTTAGAGGATCAAAGGGCAAATGAAAGAGGTGAATGGCACATTAAACTGTCGGCTCTAATAAAAAAGCTGAGGGAGCAATAGAACATCTCAACTTTATTTGCCCCTCTGTCCAATCCTCTCACACAACTTAAAGTCCTCATATAATACACAGTTATATCTATCTATCTATCTATCTATCTATCTATCTATCTATCTATCTATCTATCTATCTATCTATCTATCTATCATCTATCTATCTATCTATCTATCTATCTATCTATCTATCTATCTATCTATCTATCTATCTATCTATCTATCTATCTATCTATCTATCATCTATCTATCTATCTATCTATCTATCTATCTATCTATCTATCATCTATCTATCTATCTACCTACCTATCTATCTATCTATCTATCCATCCATCCATCCATCCATCCATCCATCCATCCATCCATCCATCCATCCATCCATCCATCCATCCATCCATCCATCAATCTATATATATATATATATATATATATATATATATATATATATATATATATATATATATATATATATATATATATATATATATATTAGTACTGTGTAGACATGTTAGTATTTTATTGTTTTAAGCCAGTTATTTATATATTTTGCTGTAGTGTGTCAGTAGGAAATGTCAGTTTACATTTCCAAACATTCCTTTTGCCATTAATTGTATTACTCCAGTGAGATATTTGTATGCACAAGCAGACTGACAACTATCATCACTATCATCAAGTCCATCTGTGATTACATGAAGAAACAGAAAACAACTGAGACAGACTACATCCAGAAGAACTGCAGCAACGTCTCCAAGACAATAGAAGAAACCTACCTGCAGTACTGTGAAAAGTTTTAGGCACTTGTATAGAAATGCTGTAAATTAAGGAGGCTTACAAAAATAATGCCATAAATAGAATTTATTTATCAATTAACTTCTGTTAACTAAATCAAATCAATATTTGGTGTGAGCGCCCTTTGCTTTTAAAACCACTTTTGTCCTAGGTACACTTGCGCATAGTTTTTCAGGTAGCTTTGCAGGAAGGTTTCTTCAGGCATCTTGGAGATATGGCCGCAGTTCTTCTGGATTTAGTCTGACTAGTTTTTTTCTGTTTCATGTAATCACAGATGGACTTGATGATGGCAATCATTTTGATTAAATCTGAGAGATGTCTGTTTGTCCATAGATTGCCTTTGCAACTTGATTTTTAAGGCTTAAAAACGTTCATAAAGAGATCGGAAAATATGAATCAAGCGGTGTAGTCCAAATTTTCTGAAGAGACTCTTTAACTAACTTTAGACTCTAAATTAACTTTAAGTCTTTCATCCATGAAGGAGGGTTCCTTTGTCTAGTAGTTCTTGTGACTGTATTGTCAGCAATCACATGCTCAGAGGATGGATGGGAGTCTTTCTGTGCCTCATCTGACTTTTCCACAGCAACAGAGTCTGGAATTGCTGAAAGGCATGATGCATTCCAGTTTCTACTTTTCTCCAGGAGGTGTTAGTATTTGGTCCCTTCTTTTCCATCACTTTCTGTGGTTTGGTTTATCTTTGCTCACCTTTCTTGATCATCCAGGTTTTTTTACTCTCACTTTATCACCTGTTTGGAAGTTAGTCTGCAAAGCACTCCTATGTTTATCCGTATACTCCTTCACCTTGCTTTGTTTCATTTTCACTTTTATTATGTGTAGCTTTTTTCTCTTTTTTTCCAAAGAAGTAGTTTATGTGTAGGAATTCCAGTGATGAAATGTGGAGTGGACTTGTAATCTGTGAGGAACTGAAGAGTAAAGGGCTTCCATATGGCTGACCCTGAAGTGTAACTGTTTGTAAGCAATGTTTCAACACTCTGTTGAATATTTCCACTTCACCATTAGAGCGAGGACAGTACACAGAGGACTTGATGTGTCGTATTCCCTTTTTCTGTAGGAACTTTGAGAACTCATGTGAAACAAACTGGCTCCCATTGTCCGACACAAGTTCACATGGGTTTCCTTCTCCACTGAAGAGGAATAGGGGTGAGTGAAGCAGTATGAGTAACTGTGGTCTTATCATGTTGTCTGCAGATGCTGCCTGTAGGTCAATTTTAGGCCACCAGTATATCTCTCTCAGGCGCTGTTTTGTGTAAACAATCCCTTGGTGGCTTTCATGGACAAGTTCTCTCATCCTTTTCCTCATTGCCTGTGGAACTATCAGGCGGTGAGTACCTCTGACAACAAAGTCATTGAGATTCTGGTTACCTGACTTACATGATGACCATTGTGTCTGCAGTTGGGTACGAAGTTCTGTGAGCACTGGGCAGGATCGGCATGCGGCTTTGAAATCATTGTTTGAAACTGTACTGAGGTCAGTCAGTATTGCTGCTAGAGGTCTGCTACCCAACCTAGGCCTGACGGGTCCCAAAGAACTTGTGGGTTTCAGGGCAGATTTAGGTTAAGGTTTCATGAAAAGCTTTGGGTTCGGGTCAGGTTTGAGTCTGTAACTAAGAAAAACTATATAGGCTAGGTTATATAAGGTTTGTGTGCCATCTTCTGTGTTAGCAAATTTATATTTTATATATTAACTGTTTTGAGCATGTGCTCCCACTCTCGCACGGTCTTTCGGTCACAACACAGTAGACAGCGTTTGAACCTTTAGCTATGA
This sequence comes from Chanodichthys erythropterus, assembly GCF_024489055.1. Classification (NCBI taxonomy): domain Eukaryota; kingdom Metazoa; phylum Chordata; class Actinopteri; order Cypriniformes; family Xenocyprididae; genus Chanodichthys; species Chanodichthys erythropterus. The sequence continues at coordinate 24,479,980 of NC_090227.1, forward strand.
GTGCGATGAGGCAAACAATTAATGAGGTAAAAAAATATTGCAATGTTAAATAATGCAGGGAAAGCTGCGCAATGAATTCTACCGAATAACCCGTGAGCTAGGGGATAGCACAAAATTATACACAAGCCTCTAAAATTACTATGCAATAATGTGTGTGAAGTGAACGACTGTAAACTGAGCACAGCTGCAAATCAAATAGCCACGCTGCCGTCTCTGTCTCAGAAATTAGAGCTTTGTTAAGAGTACTGTCAACTAAAATACTACATGATTTGATATGTATATTTAAATGTTTTAAACCTTGTATGATATGATGGACGAATAAGTGTAAACTCTATGAATGAAATGAGCCAAGCACATTTCTCTCACATCTCTCAGAAATCAGCTTGTCAAGAGTAGGCTACTATGATCTAAAACACTACATCATGCACATTTTGTATTATTTGATATGTATATTTAAATTTTTAAAACATTGTTCAATATAATACATAACTGAGTACAAATAGTCTCTGTGCGTCTTTTCTTTTTCAACCAATAGCTCAGCGGTTACATGCAGTGTGGGTTTTACAAAGCTGTCTTGGCTTATTAGCAAGAATCGAGGTACATTTCTACAGCGACGGATTTTGGGTTCAGGTCGGGTTCGGGTCAGGTCAAATGATCTTGGGTATGTGCCGGGTTCGGGCCTCAGTTTACAGCCCCTGCAAACCTTTAATTGCTGCCACAAACTCCACCGTACTGTCACTGTTCTCACCTGCATCAGAGAGCGGTAGTCTTGAGAGACAATCAGCAACCTGGTTCAGAGTTCCTTTTCTGTACTGATCATCATAATCAAATTCAAACAAATGGCCAGACCATCTCACTACCAGGAGGCCAGCTCTGTTATTACCTTTTGTCGTCAGGAGTTTTGTGAGAGCTTGATGGTCTGTTCGGAGTACAAACTTTCTTCCCCACAGCCAGGTTCTCCACTTCTCTGCACTTCTCTAAGGCCTCCTTTTCTACAACAGAGTATTTCTTCATAGCATCGTGAAGTGAATGCAACAGTCTGTTCAAGCCATAGTGTAAGGCATCTGTAGAAAAAATAATCTGTTTTAATCTGTCACAAATTTACTGTACCATGCAGTGAGGCCAGCATTATTTGGTGTTGGTGCCTTCAGAATCGCTGTGATGTGAGTATCGTCAGGGAGAACACCTTCTGGGGATAGCGTGTACCCTAAAAACTGCAGTTTCGTCTGCTGAAGACAACATTTCTCTGCGTTCAGTTTCAGTACAGAGTTTCAGTATTTTCTGCAAGACAGCTTTCAGATTTTCATCATGCTCATGTTGTGTGGAGCCAAAAATGATGACATCATAAAGGTAGCACTGTACACCTTTTAAGCCTTGTAGGATAGTGCACATCATTTTCTGGAAAGCTGCCGGTGGCGAACTAAGGCCATGTGGTACCCTTTTGTATCTGTACAGCCCATCGTGTTACAAAAGCAGTCAGATCTCAACTATCTGTGTGCAGTTCAAATTGATGATATGCATGTTTCAAATCGAAGGTGGAGAACATCACTGCACCTCTCAGTTCAGATAGAATATCTTCAATCAGTGGAAGTTGGTAACTGTCTACCACTACTGCCTGGTTAGGCTCCAACGGGTCTACACACATACGTATACCTCCTGTTTTCTTTTGGGTGACTGCAACCCATTCAGAGGAGTCAGTTTTCTCAAAAATTCCATGTTCCATGTGGACACTGCATCACGGACAGACAGTGGTAATCATCTGAGTCTTTGTTGGACTGGTCTTACCTCTGGCTGGGTCTTCACCATATGGATGAAGCTTTTCACACAACTGAAATCAATAAAGGGTTCAATGGCTGCCTCCACAGCAGACTGGATCATCACACAAGTAGGCTGATTTCCTGGCAAGCGCTGACCACCAGATATCTGCAGATTCAGTGTTGTCACTAGGTCCATTAATAGAATGGGCGTTCCTGTTTCAACAATGTACATCTCTGATGAAGCAGTTACACTCTGATAAGAAACATCCATCTTCAGACATCCAATGACTGGCAGTTGTTCTTTTGAATTTGTTACTAGCTGAAATCTGGGTTTAATGAGAGAGCATTTGAAGAACTTTGTCTTGAAAACACATTCAGGAAGGATGGATACTGCGTCAATAAGTAGGTCAAGAACACAGCTCTGATTATGTTGTGCATTTATTTCAACAGCGCATATTAGCTTGGCCTGTTTTGCTGAACTGTGTTGCACACTAAGCACAGTTACTTCTGGCTCAGCAAGTTCGTTAAATGTCTTTTCTTTGGATTTGCATACTTTTAGCAAAATGGCCAGTTTTTTACATTTAGCATTTTTGGTAGGACACAATGCATTATTTGCCATGTGACTGGCAGAGCCAAAATGATAGCAGTAAGTAGGGGTTGATTTTGTTTTTGTTTTTTTTTGTTTTTTTTTTAATTGTACTGCATTCACGGCTTTGGATTCTCCTCCTTTGCCTCAACACTGGCAGTTTCACTTTTCCTGGCAATGTCCAGGGCACAAGTTGAGCTCATTGTCTGAACTGTACCTTTCTGCTACCACATTAACCTTGGGTTGGAAGAAAGTTATCAATGCAGTCACAGTCCCGCTGTATTCATCGTGTTTGAGTGGCAGTGAATTGTATAGGCGTTGTCCTTCTGTGCCTAAACAGTGGATTAGCAACACTCTTTTCCGCTCATTTGGAAACTTGTCACCATCAATAGCCAGCAAATACTTGTCAGATTGTCGCTTCCAAGCACTAAAAGTCAGCTTTGGCTCGCCCAGGTATTCCAAGGACGGTTATGGCAGATGTAGTGGAAGAAGAGCCATCCTTGTTTGTTGTATTGGTTGTGCAAGTCAATGAAGAGACATTTTGTAAGACAGAATCCACTTTACTGAACTGTTCTGCACATATCAGTAACTCGTACAGCATGCTCTCTTTTACCCGCACACTGGTACCATTTCTTAAAGGGTTTGTGCAATAAACAGAACATAAGACCTCTTTCTGAGCTTTTCATAGCTGTATCAAGTGGTCCAAAAGAGGAGCAACGTTTTGTCACAAGCTTTTTTCTTGTGCATTTCGTTGGATTTACAGAACATCGGACGACTCTTTTGGGAGTATTTGACAGAAACGTCATGTATGCCTAGTTTTACATCAAATCATAAGGCTGCAAGTTGAACCAAAAAATCTGGATGATTTGTGCCATGTGCATCTGTGTAGTACTAGTTGAAATTAGCAATATTAGCATGAAGACTGTGATTATTTGGGTTACATCTCAAACATGTTTTGCTTTTCATAAAGACACACCAGAGTCTACATTCATTGAAACGTGTGGTTTTATATGCTTGCCTTTCTAAGATATAGATTTGTGTTAGTGTGCATAAAGAATATTATCCATGCTTGTTTTAGAGTCATGCATTTTCTTTCTCCTTTTCATCTTACCTTTTCATCCTACACCATCATCATTTGCCATATATGTGTTCAGGAACAGAGAGACTCATTACAGTGTTCCTTTCTTCTTCTGAGCTTGGTTTTGTTGCTCATTGTGTGCTGACAGTCATCTCCTGCCTCACACGCTGCCTGCAAAACATCAGTAGAGTCCTTGTAAGACCTGGCAACCAATTTAGTTCTCTGTCACTCAAACATCATCAGGATACTTCAGTTTTGTATGCCTCTCATGTGTGAAAATATGACGTGTGATACGACAGCCACCTGCAGCTCTACTTTCCTGTCACTCTTTGATCACATTAATATTTCTTCCTCTTTCCCCATACTCTTTATGAATTTATCTTTCATAATCTTCCAGGCAACTTGTGCTGCAGCTAAAGCAACGGTAATTGGCACAAAATTTTACTTTTATGATTAATGAAGCTCCAACTATCTGTTTTGCCATCGTGTGAAACATTGTGCCATACTGTGCAGAGAAAATAAAAGACAGAAAAAGAGTGAGTACAGTACACAACAGTTAGGAAGTGGGAGATACAAGCATATGGAGAACAAAGAAAACTAGACTTAGAAAATGATGCTTCATGCTGTGGGTGATGTCCAAGACACTGCTACCCTGCTGGGAAAAAAAAAAAAAAAAACACCTTAAAGGGATAGTTCACCCAAAAATGAAAAAAATAATTCACTCACGCTCATGTTATTCCAAACCTGTATGAGTTTCTTTCTTCTGCTGAACACAAAAGAAGATATTTTAAAGAATGTCGGTAACTAGACAGTTGACAGCATCCATTTACTTCCAAAGAATTTTTTTTTTTCCAACTATGGAAGTCAATGGGTGCCATTAACTGTCTGGTTACCAACATTGTTCAAAATAACTGTTTTAACTTTTTTTGTGTGTATGTGTTCAATAGAAGAAACTCATAAGTTTGAAACAACTTGAGGGTGAGTAAATGCTGACAAAATGTTTGAAAAAACTATCCCTTTAAAGTGCTTTGCTGGTCTAGCTGGTCTCCCAGTCTTACCTAGCTGGTGTTTAGCTGGTCTCCCATCCTGTCAAGTGTTCAAAAACACTCTAAAACCAGCAAACAGATCCGTCTAATCAACTTGACTAATCTGGGGGACAAGGTCACCACCTTAGAATGGTTTAAATTTGTTTTTGTTTGTTTTTGTTTTGTTTTTTCAGCATGGTATGTACTTGCTAAGGCTTTCTAAATGAATGTTGAATGTTGCTATATGGTTGCTAGGCAGTTTCTAGGCTGATTTTAATCTTCTATGTTGTTATTGTTAACGTTAACGTTAACTAAAACTATAAAAATCTTTTTTTTAGTACTTGAAACAAAGCTATATATATATATATATATATATATATATATATATATATATATATACTATTATATATAATAGTATTTATATTTATTTTTTCAGCTATTTGCTGATTGAAAACATTTCTAATATCTGTTTAAGCTGAAGTACTAAAATTACTAAAATAACTTAAACTAAAATAAAAAATAAAGCTATATAGAAACTAATAAAAAATGTCAAAGGCTTATAGCAGTATAGACCTATAAAAAAGTACAGTAACATAATAAAAAAAACTAAAATTAAAAGGAAACCAAAATATTCAAAATATTAACAAAATAGGCTACTATATAAAAAACAATAGTAACATAAGACTGCTCTAGATGTAGCACGAGTCTCTTCAGTGTTTATACCTGGTGTTAAGATGCATTTTGGTCGATCAGATCTCAAGTGGACAACACTAAATACAGGTCGACGACGTTTTGAGCTTGTCCACTTTCGACCACTTCCAGAGGTAGTCAAAAATGCATTCAACTGGATTGCTTTCATAGTGTAAACATTCATTTGGTCAAATGTGTTTGAACAGCAACAAAAGACCGCTTACTCTCCGCCTACTGAATTAATGCATAAACATTATTGGAAGCATGATTGCCAGATGGGATTTAAAGTTTTTCGGCTGAAGACCTAAGTTTGGAAATATGAGTTCATGAAAAGTCCTGAAAGAAACAACAGCAGGGAGCAATCATTAGTCTATACGATGCAGAATATAAGTAAAAGTACAAAAATCAAAACAAGGAGGACAGGTTGGAGAGGTGGAAATTAAAGGATGTAGACAGAGAAGGATTCAGCTATATATGTAGTAGCAGACTAGCTGCAATATAAGACAAGGAAGATGAAGTTCAAAAAAAAAAAATATTATACATAAAACAGCAATACAGATGAAAGAAAACAACAATAAGAAAACGGAAGTCTGTTTTATGGTGGAATGAATACTGTGGAGAAGAAATACAAGAAAGAAAAAGCATTTAGAAAAGTTAAATCATCTTATTCATATTTAGATCTTAGCAACTATATAAGAGGCCAAGCTATAGTGGGTTGGGACACCATAGATTTCAGATATTTGGAGCATGATTAGAAGGCTGGGAGGAATCCACAAGAACTTTTAAAATGCCAGTTTTAAAGAATGGAGACAAATAGAAATTTTTTTTTCGTTTTTTTGCAGAATATGTTAGTTGAGATCATGAAGAAGCATCTCCGTGTTTTAGATAGCAGTATTGGTTTATTTAAAAGCGTACATTTTGAGGTTGAAATCGGCTTGTTTTTCAGAGATTCTATCTCGCAGTAGGGGCGTGTCATTGTCTGTTTGTATTTCCATACTGGAATCGGATACGCCGGCTTTTGTTTCTTTTGTTATTGCCGCTGCCCTCCAAGGGAAGCGTGGCTACTTAGTATGCAGCGCTCTGGCCGGCTCTAGGTGATATCAAAATTTAATGAAGATGGACGCCGCAAAGAATATTGCAGACAAGCTGAACCGCGGCCGTTACACTGAAAATGTTTTGAAGTACAACATACGGCTGGATTCTTTAGTAGCGGAAAACGAGTGACAGGACATGTGAATTATTGGACATTTAGAGGCAAACAGACGCATAGTGCAAACTTCGGAGATGGTTACATCCACAAAGAAGACCCCGACAAAGAGAAAGTGTGCCCGAACAACTTATTTCATTGGAGGCAACAAGATCTTTTCTGTTTCTTATGGGGCGAGTTTCCATAAACATCATTCCATAAACACGTTATCTCATGTGTCTATTGTTATTAGCTAGCTCAAGACTGTCGTTTTAATTGTAATCGTTAGCATCGTATCACTTGCCAAAAACCCCAATTACTATAATGGGCTTTTAGATGGTAATGTTAGCATGTTAATTTGAATAACGCTTCAACTGTTTGAATTGACTGGTGTGAATGACTTAGCTCATGTAAACCTTAGTATTCTTGAATTGAATGTGACGCTAATAATTTTAGCCAGTTACTACTTCTTAACAAGGATTTACTAATGTAATAGTAAATGTATCAGATTAAATTCTTACGTAAGTAAAAGTATAAAGTATCCGTAGCCGTAAAATGTGCGTTATAAATCAAAAGTAAAAGTATTGAAGAGTTTTTTTAATCCTTTGACTCAAACCAGGTCTAACCACTAACTGAGGTCTAAACCAGGACTATAAGGTTATCACAGAATCCTGTTCAAAAAGTTCTAATGTCAAAAAAGATAAATTACTGACATTTAAAATGCACATTAACCTTTATTATTAATAGTATGCGGTCTGATTTTTCCCGTTGCGTCTGGGGGTATGGCTTATCGAAATGAGATGTAAATGAGCCTTATTGTCACTCCCAGCAGGTGAGAACAGGCGAGAACTGCAAAATCTTTAGGTCATGTTCTGCCCTTTGAGCTTTTTTGAGTGCCTACCTTCAAATGGCCACAACTTCTCCAAATATTATCAGATTTCCATGTGTTACACATCGTTGGAAAGCTTGGAGACTACACTTTCAGAATTTGTGAATAACTCAAAATGCCCCAGAACTGACTTGTGTCCCTACTTTCCGTGACTGGTCACATAAGTCTCATTTTTGTGTCATTAGTATTCACTAAATTGCATTTCATTTTCTGAGCACTATCAGATTGGACTTCGTTCAGAGGGAGATGACAGATCATGCATCATGTTAGTTTTCTTTATTTTGCAAAAAGCACACCATTTTGTTTTTACTCTGAGTGTACACAAGTAAAAAACTATAGAATGTCTTCTTTTAAGTCTGTTTTGCTGCAATGTGAAAAAAAATCCTGCAAAACACGCCAGTGCGTTTCCTGACTACAGAGGGTTAAAGGGGGACTCAGTAGTATTTCAAATACACTGTTTGAAAATAAGAAAAAATGCAGAATGAGAAATGGGACTGTTACAACACAGAAGGGACAGAGACAGACTTGAACAGTTAGAAGAGCTTTATTGAAAACCAGTATGAGCTGTGGCAGAAGTGCAGGTGAGTAAGCCGTGAAGTAGAATGGTATCTTGAGATGAATGGATGATAACTGAGTCTTTTGTGGTTAATAGGTACCGGGAACCTTGGAGCTGGGAACGCTGGAGGTACTGGAGATGCTGGGGATGCTGGAGATACTGGAGACGCTGGAGGTAGGGAGCACTCACATGGAGAGGAGAGAACACACGAGGAGATTCTTGGAAGCAGGTAAGTAGATCGTGGGGAGTCCTTAAGGTAAGCATACAGGTAATGTTAATGCAAACAAGACCGGACATTGAGTGGTGTGTGTGAGTGCTCTATATGCAGACAGTGATGAGGTGCTGATGAGGTGCAGGTGATCAGTATTCTGGTGATTGGGTGCGCTGTGATTGGTGAGCAGTGGAGCCTGACGTGTCTGTGACAGGGACACAATGCAAAAGAGCGCAAAAGAATATCACTGGAATGAAGGTTTATGCCTGGGCAAAACGCTTAAGGACCTGCGTTTTTCTAGTAGAAAAGCTTTCCAGCACTGGAGAGAGCTAAGTGGGAAGGCCTGAAAACAGACTCATGTGCTCATGTGAGTAATACTGGGTTTTGATGGACTGGAGCTGCTGTGCTGTTTGCGACAAACAACGAACACTTTGTATTTACTCTTGTGTACTGTATGTTCATTTTTTGTCCTTCCTTGTCGTTTGTTCATCAACTGTGCTTTATTTTTTGTGAAGCATTTTGTTGCGTGTCAGCTGTGATAAACAGACATCCACTCGCACTGCATGTGTAACAGTGGCCAGATAGTGAAAGTTGTGCAGGTAAACCACTGCACACTGATGATCGCTGGTGAATGCGGAGTTTAGTGTCATTGATAGTACACTCGCCTCGCATACCAGCAGCGATCAGGCCGGGGTGGTTAGGATTGGAGTGTGAGTTTTGGAGGCAGAGCAATGAAGAGAGGGGTGGGTTTGTTTGGGTTGATTTTAAAGATCAACAATGTCCAACATCGAAATTCTACTTACAGCACCTTTAACAGACTTTTGCCACAATTTATAAAATTCAATTCACACAAATTCAGTTAGGACAATTGAAAAAATTAGATGTGACCAGTCACTAGGATATTTTAGTTCGAGAGGTCTGAAAGTTTTTACAGTGTAATGCATCCAGTGTATAAAAAATAACTCAAAATAATTGGACAAATTAGTGAACCTGGTCAGAGAGACAAATTAAACTTTACCAGCCTGGATGGACAGATTCACAGGGCATGCAAAAGAGGTTATGATGAGGGAGAAATTGTTGAGGCAGTCATCCAAGCCATCATCCCAGGTGTCAGTTTGAGAAACTACCTGGAGAGTAGAATAGACCTAACATGTCCTTAAACAAATTTTCAGAGCACATTTTATTGAAAGTATGCAACACACTTGCATAACTACTCACATGTGCAGTTCAAGGACCCAAAGAAACACCTGTTCAGTTCTTAGTCTGAGCCATGGATCTCAGACAGGATTTTGTCAGCATCTGAAAATGTATCATGAACTAATCCAAAATCAAAAAGTTCAAAAGTTTTTGAAGACAGTCCTGACTGGCCCTTCTAATGACAGCATCCGCACAGATCTAAAACCTACCTGGAAAACCCGCTGGTGGAAGATGAAGTGCTTTTGGAGAAGTTGTCATATAATCTGGAGCGTGAAAGAAAATCCAAGTTCTCAAATATTCAACCCAAGATCGTCAAGGTGGTCACAGTCAGTGAGGAGGAACAGGCACATGCTGGACATGATAAAGGTGTCAGTATGAAGAAAGAGAAAGCTCCAAAGCCTAACAACCTGATGGAAAAGCTGGACATGCAGGACAAAGTGATTTGTGAAGCAATCCATAGACTTACTTCTCAAGTGGGGAGCCTTGCTCAAACATCACAACTTCAGACAATCAGAAGCAGTAACCAAAGATTCACTCATAATCAATTTCCACCTGCTCGAGCAAACAACAGATGTTGTACCCAATGTGAGCAGTCCAACCCAGAGGGAAGATCACTGAACACTGCTACAAGTACGACAGCAGTGAGCACTGGGTAGCAGGCTGTCAGAAACAAACTGTGACCAATGTAACATCAAAGAAGATTGAGATTACCTCAGACATCATGGAAAGCTTACCAAGAGCTTGCTTACCTGAAGGGCCGTGGTCGACCAAACAAGAGAAAACAGCCAGTTTGGTGGGACGCAGATGCTTGGTGCAATGTTTTCTAGGAGGTGTTAATACATCGGTGCTCTGGGACACAGGGTCAGAGGTTTCAATTGTGGGCTTTAATGTGATTGATGAATTGGTCCAAGTTAATGCAGCCCAGCAGAGTCATATGAGTTTTCTCGTGAACACACTGAGTTCATTTCTGGAAGTTAGCCATAGGAAAGCAAAAGCCATTCCATCACTCTTGAAGAAATGCAAAAACAGCAGCGGCTGTCATATTGCAAGACTGGGACAAAAATCTATCATTCTTCCAATGTGTGCAAGAGTGATGCTGGAGCCCAATCCAGAAGTACCCTGGCCTGCAGGGATAAAGGTAAACAAACAGCTCATTCAGGTGCATCTAAAGGATAATGCCAACATCACAGTGATTGTAGAAAATAACACAGAAGAAGAAGTGACTTACTGCACGGACAGTCCTCGGACAGTCCTGGGTGGCTGCATGCAGTTAATGCCATTCATCAGGTGAAAGTGAAATCACTGCCTCCAACTGAATCCCAACCTCAGCAATCATAACGTGACAATAACTTACCCCCAGGGTTCAAGAGAGCGAAGGACCTCAGTGGACCTCAGTTGCTTACCTAGTGAACAACAGGAACATGTTAGACAGCTATTGAAAGAAAAAAGGGGGTTTTGCTAAGGATGACTGAGACACTGGATGTGTTCAGGACCTATAGAATGGACATTTGGTTAAAAGACAACATCCCTGCCCAAAAGACGTACAATGAATTCCCGCAAAATCCTGTATCAAAAGGTGAAGACCCATATACAGAACTTGCTGAGTCAGGGGTGGATGCAAAAGTCGTCATTCTCCTATTCCTCAACAATTTTGTGTGTGGTAAACAAGAAATGTCTATATGTGGACTACCGGCTGCTCAATGAGAAGACATACACTGACCGGCATTCCGTACCACAAATTCAAGAGATCCTAGAAAATGTAGGGGGAAACTTCTGGTTCATGGTAAAGGACCAGGGTAAACACAGTAGGGCATTTATGGCATTCATAACATCCTGGGGGCTTTACAAGTGGGTACAGATCTCTTTTGGCCTCACAAATGCACCTGTTGCCTTTCAGAGGTACATGGAAGAATGTCTAGTAGAGTTGAGGGATGGTATCTGTGTTCCCTACCTTGACATGTTAGTCTTCAGCAAGGTCTTCCACCAGCACCTAGAGGACTTTAGGAGAGTGCTACAGCAGTGTGGTTTCACTCTAAAGCAGTGCAAATGTGACTTTTTCTAGTGAGATGTCTGCTATGTGGGCCACATATCAATGTACAGCATGAACCCCAAAGAAATAGAGGCAGTGCAAGCACTAAGTGGGAAAACACCCAGCACTATTCACAAGGAAGCCCATGGGTTTCCTTGGTTACTACAGGTCATACATTGCTGACTTCACCCGAAAAGCCAAGCCTCTTTATGAACTTTCGAAAAAAAAAACGATATGTGCGAGATGACAGGATCAGAAAAGAAAGGAAACACTTCCTCGCAAGCACCTCCATCACAGCCAGTAGAGTGGAAAGGGAGACATCAGGAAGTGTTGGAGACGCTGATCGCAGAGTTGTCAAGCACACCCATTATGGCATACCCAGACTTCGAGAAGCCATTTGTTCTTCATGTGAAACAGAAACAACTTTACCTCAAACAAGACAAATAGAAGGAAAGAACTGAAAGCTGCTATTCTCCTACGAGAATGGCATGACTTGCAGATTGATGAGATCAAAAAAATGACAAAAACTCAATTGGTTGTCCGAGAAAACTTGAAAAGTTTGATATACAAGTACTTGAAGACATGGAGAAACCAAACCGGATCACCAGAGCCCCAATCCAGAGCATTAAGACAACAGATCCGTTTGTGATGATCTCGATCAATTACCTGCACATGGAAAATAAGTAGAAGGGAAGCAGAGTATATCCACATGGTCATAGACCATTTTTCAAAGTTTGCCCAGGCACGCGCCACCAGAAACCAGTCTGGAAAGGCAGCAGCCCAGAAGATCTTTGATGCTTTCATTATGCGCTTTGGTTTTCCAGCAAAGATCTACCATGAACAGGGGAGGGATTTTGAGAACAGCCTTATATACCTCAGTTTAAATAGATGTTTGTGTGTGGTGGTGGTGGTGGTGTGGGTTTCAGTGATGTTTACATAATTATAAAAGAGTTAATGTTCACTTTTCTGAAAAATATCAGTTTAAATGCTTCAGTTTGTTTTCACTATATAATATATTAAAACAAATGGAAGCATTTAAACTGATATAATACTGTATATCAGTTTAAATACTTAAATATTATATTATATTTTATTATATTATAATGTAAGCCTAATAATAAATTGATCTCACAAGGGGATTGTTTAGGGCTCCTTGCCACGAAAACTCTTAACCTCCTGGTATATAAAATCTGGGAATTTCATAAGCAATAAACATGTAAATTCGATGGTTTAACACTGTCTGTTGCTAATAATTGACTGTACAAAAACACATTATGGTTGTCCCAAACCATCATTGTAACTGCTCATATTATATTATTATAAAGAATTGAAATGTCCTGCAGGAGGACAGAAATTATTTTTTAATAGAATTTCTTGGTAAAGACTGATATAGTTAATACAGCAATGTGAAAAATCTCAAGTAACCTAAAATGTGCTTAATTTAGTGACTGAACTGCTTGTTTTCAAACATATTATTTAATATATCACTAAGTTACACCAAGGGTCAAATAAAATAGAAACAGCACATTAAAGTTAAATGTTACAGTTGTATGATAAAACAATTTTTTTGTGTGTGTGTGTTTACGTTCATTGTACAGGTCTGATATAAAGTATGTTTTTGCTCAGGTGGCCAAAATGTGCGCTCAACAGAGAAAAGTTTTGCTCAGCGAGAAAAAAAAAATTAGAGGGAACATTGCTTGCAACACTGAGTTACAATCCGGGAAACCACATAAACAATACATGTTCATCCACAAGTATCGCAGTTTTTTCTCTTCCTTTTCAATCTTGCTAGTGTACAGATCTGTCTTCAAATATCGTCTGCCAAGCTTCAACTCAAAAGTCACAGATGGACATTATACATACATAATTTTGTGCAGATGGAGCATGAAAAGAACCAGACTGTCCTCCAGAAGAAAAAAACACAGCAACAACCCTATAGGTCATTTTTCAAGCACCTTATTACAACCTATATTTACGTTTTAAAGCCATGCGCTCTCTAGCTGGCGTAAAAATAATGACAGTGTTGTATGTCATGTCTGTCGACATGAAATGACATATTACTGTCGTTACCAATTAAAATGTGTGTTCATTTAAATGCACTGTGTGGACTTTTTACACCATTTGTCCTATTTCCATTTAGCAAAACTAATTTTTTTATTAACAACTACACCCACCCCTAAACCTACCCTTAGTGATTTATAGTGCATTACACTTTATGAGCACATGTGTTCTGTAGCAAATTAGCTCAAAATAAATATGAATAATTAATCATAACTAGTTATAATTAATTATTAATATTTTAATCAGTCAATAAAATTAACTTAATGTAATAAAATAAATATTACAATCAATTAACCTGTTGTTCAATGAACACACAGTGTTAATTGTTTATTACCTAAGAAATGTTCATTTCCAGGTTATAGGAAATAACAATCTTATTCTACTAAAAGCCTGTAGTCAGGACCGACATGAATAGGGACTCCCGTACATGAGCGCAAAACACGGACAACCTTACGTGTGACATGAACAAGACTTTATTAACTAGACTAAACACTTAAACTACTCTAACATTCACACACATACATGCATACAGTTTACCAAGAGAGAGAGAGAAAGCAGAGTACAGGAAGCAAGAAGTTACAGCATTGTTGGACATTCAGCAGATCAACAGCCTTGAGCAAACCATCAGTTTAGTTTTAACAGGCCCTTCTTTAAAAGGGGTAAGGATACTCAATGTATCCGATAATGAGACTAAGTTTGATACTTGCATGTCTCTCCAAGTTGAATTAAAACTGTCCTGATGCAATTTGTGGAGGCTCCTGTTGAATCTTTGCTGATATTTTCTTGACGAAAGAGAACCGGCTGGATTCAGAGGATCTTTGGTGAATGGAAGGTCTAGGCCGAGGCCTGGCACAAGCTTGGGGTTCCTTAGAAGCTTCTAGCTTCTTAAAGCATCATCTTGACGTCAGCATTCATCAGTAAAAAAGAAGAAGAGGAGGAAGAGCAGGAAGAGAGCGGGTTCCTTGTGATCAGTGAATATAAGGGGTGAAGATGTCACACCCTCTTGAGGTGTCTGAGCCAATAAGGAGTTGCCCCCTCGGAGGGAAGTTTTACGAGTCTTTGTTCTGTAGCAAGATATTAGCATAAGACACTGGATTGGATGTTTGAGAGAAGAACCCTCTAGATTCTTATAATACTAATGTGTCACAGAGTTAGTAACATGTAACATAAATTACCAAATAGGAAATGAAAGTTGGAGTCCGTAGATACCAAGCATGCTGCCAATGTGATCTCAGTTAACTATACATTTGCAACTATGGAACATTAATACCAAAATAGTTCAAAAGAGAGAATTAATACATAGAATAAAGCCTATAAAAGGAAAGTCATGAGATGGGAAAATTGGATACGTGTTTATACATTTCCCAAGTGGTTATATAGAGAATACATAGGATTAAGAGAGTTTATTCGTCCTTCTCAGGAAGAATGAGTCACTAGTCTCTCCAGAATTCTTCTGGATCATAAAAGTACCATATAACTGTAACAGGACACCTAGGTTGGCCTGTGTGCTAGCAACATTGGGATGCTGGTTACAGTTTCAGGGCTTGGGGTTCCCAGAGCTTTGATAAAGTGAGTTCATAGGTAATTCATTAACTATATTGAATTATTTTGTGTGCCTGATTAGTCCAGACGCTACATATATCCCCCTTTTGATCGTTGTTGTTCTTTCTGTGGACAACAGCGAGCGACATTGAAGGTGCAGAAAGATCAGGCACACCACTAGCACACAAGGCTGGAAGGCTGTGATGGACTCTGGTTGTATGTGTCTCCTGGAGTGGTGATCGTTCCATGGCGGTTGATGTAGCCAGTAGGCAAGCTCAGGTCTCTGAGCTGGTGCTGCAGGAATCAAGGCAGCCAGTGCCTTGACCGTGTGTCACCTGTCAGTTAGTGTTGGTACAGTTAATGCGGGCAAGATGTTTGCTGGTGGCAAGGTTCAGGTCTCTGAGCTTGCTCAGCAGGTGTCGAAGTAGCAGGTGCCTTGACAGTGTCACCTGTCGTCTGGATGCCTGTGGAGCAGGTGGTTGTAGGAGGAGGTTACAGGAGTTGTAGTGTGAAGAGGGTTTCAGACTCACCTAGGTCTGATGGCAGAGGAGCAACCGGTGATTGTAGCCTCTGCTCTCAGTCAGAAGCAGTCTGAAGTTTGCGGTGTCACTCTGCTCTTGTGGTGTGGCTGGCTTGAGCAGGGCTGCATGGTGTTGTGTGAGTGGTCAGAATCTTGTGCTTCTGAGTACTTCTCAGGTAAGACCTGTTCAAGAAGCTCTTTTACTAGCATTAGAAGCTCCTGTGGGTCCAATGCAGGCATGTCCATTCGTCCTTGTGCAGCATCTGGATGGCTGCTGTGTGAAGGGCGTGGATGAGGAGGTGGTTGCTGCCTGCTGTTGGAGGTCCTGCGGGGTCTGCAGGATGAGGATGCTCCCATCCATGGCTTCTTCCTGTGGTAGGTCTGGTACCTGGGTCTGTCTGAATTAATCCTTTTCCTTCTGAAGCTGCAGAGGATTTCAGGAAATTGTCTGATAAGGTGTCAAGCAGAAGGCTTTGGCTCCCCTCTGTACCTCTGTGCTTGGCTGGGGGAGGTTCTTCTGCTGACTCCATGTGGTGAAGTGAGATGTTTCTCCTGCAGTGGTTCTGTTTGCTGCAGGTAAGAGAGTCTCAGTTCTCTTTTCTTCTGTGTCTCTATTCTGTCAGGGTCCTTGTGTCTGTCCCGAGCCTCCATCTCTAGCTGGTCTATGTGGCTTTTAGCATGCATCAGCTCCTTGTGAGTCTCTGTGATCTGGAGTTTGAGGTTGTTCACCTCCTGTTTCAAAACAGCGAGGATGTGGGCCAAGAAGAAGTTGACTTCAGTCAGATCATTGTGATCACACCTCTGGTTTGAATCATCTGCCTTTACTTCTCTTCCATCTTTGTCCAGTTGCTTTTGGCTCTGGGGCTGTAATTGATCAGCTGCACTGGTTAGGAGGGTGTTCCTCACGACACATAGCCAGTCCTTTTGGTCTGCCATCTGGGCAGTTAGGCTGAGCATCTGCAACATTTAGGCACGCTTGTGGTGAGAGTAAGGGCAAGAGACTACTGCAAGATCAAACAGAATTTAGGGCTAAAGGCACAGTGAGCAGCCAGGTGTATAAAATACAGCTAGGTTTACTAAATGACTTAAGATGGTTCTTGTGGTCAAATTATTTCTTAGTATTTCTTACTGATGGCTCACAACAGGCTTGACCTCTGAACAAATGGAAAAGAGAAAGAGAGAGGAAGAGGAGAGTTTTCCTATTAGATTTGCTTATTAGTGGTGCTCAAAATTATGCCATAGCAATCATTCAGATTCCTTTGTAACTGGCTCATAAAATTGAAGCAACTGTTGTAAATAAACAAAATCAAGAAGAAGAGTATGTCTAGTTGCTTGTGGTTATATTGGGAAATTAAACCACACAATATTAAAAAGGGAGATGTAAATAAATCACAAAGATGAAAGAAATAATACTAGTAAAAATTAATAGCTGACTGCTTTTATAATTTAAATCAATAAAAAGATTTAAAGAAGTGACTAAAACAGCAGAATGACCTGGTATTGGGAATAGTCAATAGCACTAGTGATTAACAATTAGATTAGCTTTGGAAATCACTCTATAGTTGGTCACAGCTGCAGCGTGTTCAGGACCACACCATGTGTGTGTCCCTCCCAGAAGTTTAGTCAACGTGCTATTGAAAAATCTCAATAAATCCTAGAATTCTTCTTTAGCTAAACAGTTTACATGTAATTAAATTTTAGATTTAATTACCCTAGTGACTGCAGATTTAGCTGAACGGTGTTCAGGGAGAAATGCACCTAAGTGCAGGTGAAATTAGCTGAGAAGAATTAAAGGTAAGGAAAGAGAGAAATCAGAAAACCAGGAATGTGGTTAAGGGAAATTGGTTTAGATCAGTTCACACTGCATACACACAATCTATAGTTAAAGGCTTCACGTAAATGATGCTAACCACTAACTGTAGAAGCTATTAGTTAGCTTAGCCTGAGGTGCAGGGCTGCTAGGTAAGGTTAGCTTGGCCACCTAGCCTGGTTTGTTTACAATATGGCGTCACAGGGTGATGAGTTAGCACTTCCTGTGACAAGTCGTTGTCATGGGAACCAATGCACATCAGAGCAATTCAAACAGTTTATTGAGACTGTCTGCTCATTTCAAACAAGTTACGTATAGAGTTAAAATGTGACGCTTATACTTTCAGATTTTCAAAAACTTGATATTACATTCAGTAAAATGCAAATATGTTTTGCCATTTGCAAATTTTACTCATGTAAACTCTTCTCTCTACTTTAAACAACGTCTTGTACTTGTTTAAAGGGTAATTACACAGTTTGCTGTAAGTCAAAGCTTGTTTAAGCATATATAGTTAAGTCCGTCTTGTGCATGAATACTGATGTTCCTTTCAGCGAGTGAAACACAGTTTTGGTCAAAAGGTAGCTATGCTTGTAGGTGCAGGCAAAGTTTAGATGAATGACATCAATCTTAACTATAACAGTGGAGCATTACCCAAATCTACATTTATATAACACTGTACTGAGATTCATTCATCAGAAACAGGTTAAGCAATACTGCAATTGGTATTTATCCAACCAAAGCAGAATAATCAATTCTGGTACAGTTTACATGCCGCTGAGCTGAGATTCCTTCGTCAACACAGGCTTACGCTCTAATACTGAGATTAGGATTTCTTCACTAAAATCAGATTAACTTTACACTGATACCATTTGAACATATGCTAAAATGTGTCAAGAGTAGACTCTTTCAGTTACAGTAGAGATGTCAATTCAAGCCATCACTTTATCAGCATCTAACAAGCCAGCAATTAGTGACCAAAATGCGCATCGTCTGACATATTCTGACTGGAATTATCAAATGCACACTTTTAAATTGACAGTGGTTTAAGCTCATAACCTTTGTTTATTCATGCCCGCATTCTCCACCATTTGTAGCAAATTAGCTCAAAATAAATATGAATAATTAATCATAACTAGTTATAATTAATTATTAATATTTTAATCAGTCAATAAAATTAACTTAATGTAATAAAATAAATATTACAATCAATTAACCTGTTGTTCAATGAACACACAGTGTTAATTGTTTATTACCTAAGAAATGTTCATTTCCAGGTTATAGGAAATAACAATCTTATTCTACTAAAAGCCTGTAGTCAGGACCGACATGAATAGGGACTCCCGTACATGAGCGCAAAACACGGACAACCTTACGTGTGACATGAACAAGACTTTATTAACTAGACTAAACACTTAAACTACTCTAACATTCACACACATACATGCATACAGTTTACCAAGAGAGAGAGAGAAAGCAGAGTACAGGAAGCAAGAAGTTACAGCATTGTTGGACATTCAGCAGATCAACAGCCTTGAGCAAACCATCAGTTTAGTTTTAACAGGCCCTTCTTTAAAAGGGGTAAGGATACTCAATGTATCCGATAATGAGACTAAGTTTGATACTTGCATGTCTCTCCAAGTTGAATTAAAACTGTCCTGATGCAATTTGTGGAGGCTCCTGTTGAATCTTTGCTGATATTTTCTTGACGAAAGAGAACCGGCTGGATTCAGAGGATCTTTGGTGAATGGAAGGTCTAGGCCGAGGCCTGGCACAAGCTTGGGGTTCCTTAGAAGCTTCTAGCTTCTTAAAGCATCATCTTGACGTCAGCATTCATCAGTAAAAAAGAAGAAGAGGAGGAAGAGCAGGAAGAGAGCGGGTTCCTTGTGATCAGTGAATATAAGGGGTGAAGATGTCACACCCTCTTGAGGTGTCTGAGCCAATAAGGAGTTGCCCCTCGGAGGGAAGTTTTACGAGTCTTTGTTCTGTAGCAAGATATTAGCATAAGACACTGGATTGGATGTTTGAGAGAAAGAACCCTCTAGATTCTTATAATACTAATGTGTCACAGAGTTAGTAACATGTAACATAAATTACCAAATAGGAAATGAAAGTTGGAGTCCGTAGATACCAAGCATGCTGCCAATGTGATCTCAGTTAACTATACATTTGCAACTATGGAACATTAATACCAAAATAGTTCAAAAGAGAGAATTAATACATAGAATAAAGCCTATAAAAGGAAAGTCATGAGATGGGAAAATTGGATACGTGTTTATACATTTCCCAAGTGGTTATATAGAGAATACATAGGATTAAGAGAGTTTATTCGTCCTTCTCAGGAAGAATGAGTCACTAGTCTCTCCAGAATTCTTCTGGATCATAAAAGTACCATATAACTGTAACAGGACACCTAGGTTGGCCTGTGTGCTAGCAACATTGGGATGCTGGTTACAGTTTCAGGGGGATGGGTTCCCAGAGCTTTGATAAAGTGAGTTCATAGGTAATTCATTAACTATATTGAATAATTTTGTGTGCCTGATTAGTCCAGACGCTACAGTTCCCTGGGATCTAACACACAATTGCATGATCACATGATGGCATATTGTTGTATATTGCAATGCTCTGCCAATTGAGCCATGCAAAACCTGAAATATGATGCAGATAAAAGAGAACAGTGCATTAAAATGAAAGTGTCCTGTTGTCGATAGGGGTGCAACTTTAGTAAACACTTCTATGGGTCGTATTTCAGGGAAGTGACAAATGACCTATATAGGCGTATTGGTTGGAGTACATGTTGAAAAGAACAGTAATGTTAAATATAAAGCACAATACCTAAAATAATGCAGAACCATTAAATAACTGTGTAATGTAAATTAATATTTACAAACACTGAAATTAAATAAAATCATATTTGAAATTAAATACATTTTGTGGGGGTGGGACTTAACCCTTACAGATGCACCTGACCATGTCAAAGCCCAAATACGTAACTCCACATGCCCAATTACACACTTCTTCGGGCTTGCTTTAAGTCAAGCCACCCTCAGCAATCTCAATACAGTGCGCAGATGTTCCAAATTCTGTTGCCAATCATTACTATAGATAATTATATCGTCCAGGTGGGCAGTGGCATACGTGGTATGTGGCTGGAGGATTTTGTCCATGAAACACTTAAAGGTAGCGGGAGCCCCAAACAACCTGAACGGAAGAGTAAATAAATGGTGTAATCTGAACGGTGTGGTGAAAGCTGTTTTGTCTTTGGATAAAGGCAATAAGGGAATCTGCCAATAACCTTTTGTCAAATCAAGTGTCAAATAAAAGTGAGCCAAACCTAACTGTCAACTTGTGGCATTGGATAAGCATCAAATTTCGATAAAGCATTCACCGTTTTGTAATCGACAAATGGCCTAAGCCGTCCATTTTAGGAACCAAAACTATCAGGCTTGCCCAATCGCTGTACGATTCCTTTATTACACCCAACCCCATTATTGCCTTTAGTTCTTCCTGTATCACTTTTTTCTTGTGTTCAGGTAAACGATAACGGCGGCTGTGCACTACCACCCCTGGGACCGTTTCGATATGGCACTGTACAAGGTTCGTGTGACTGGGCAGGGGCAAGAACACATCTGCAAAATTTGTCTGCAACTTGGCTACATTGGTGAGCTGTGCCGGCGAGATGTGATCTCCGGAACTCTGGAAGTTGGAAGCAATACAAGCACTTTCTCTCCCAGTGTAAATTAATGCTGCTGCGTACCCCTGTTGTACAGCCAACTTTGTTTGTCATGTGCCTGGAGCAAATTCCATGCTTCCAAATGCCATGGAGAGCTGCCCCAATATGTAGAGTTTTGCTTGGAGGTCAAGGACATACTGAATTTCACTGAATGCCCTTCGTCCCAAGCCTTTCTATTGACATCAAGCACGCCACAGGGCTGGCATCCATAGAGAAGCCAGAATGGGGAAAACCCTGTAGAGGCTAATGGGATCTCCTACACTGCAAACAGGGGCTCTAGATATTTATCCCAATTTTTGGTGTCTTTCCTTATGAATTTATGAACCATGGATTTTAACATGCGATTAAATGTTCCACCAGTCCATCTGTTTGTGGGTGATTAGTTTCAGCCTCAGACGTCATACCCACGGACTGTTGGCTGAATGCATATCGCACACTTAACTGGAAACACTTCAGGATTTTCGAAGTCATCATCTGGTTGACTGAATTCTGCATGATGTCCGGGAGAAATCATGCAGAATTCATTTACATTTTCACACCCCTAAACATGATGCAGAACAAAACAAACTCTGCTTGTTTGCGTTACATGTCAGTCAAATGTCCTCTTCAGCACTCCTTGGCCAATGAAAGCTGCGATGGAGTCCAGACCTTCTGCTGTTAGTCTGAAGGTCTGGCTAGTGGGTAATAGATGCTGGTGAAATTTAATGCCCAAATGTATTTAATGCATCGATTTAATGCACAAAAGTCCATATATTTTGTTTAATGTGCTTGACATAAACGCCTTGCCTTGATCAGTGAGAATCTCTTTTGGTATTCCCACTTGGGAGATAATACAAAACAGCACGTCCACCACATTCTTTGCAGAGATGGTGCATAATGGCTCCACTTCCAGATATCATGTTGCATAATCTATCAGAACTAAGGGAAAACAATGTCCGCATGCTGAACATTGTAATGGCTAGATAAGGGTCCATGCCTATTCTTTCAAAGAGGACCTCCACAAGAGGTAATGGCCACAACCGCACTTTTAAAATGTCATTGGATAAGTGTCCTGCAATTGGATTACAATGAGCCACCTGGAAAGGTGTTTCCTGATGGCTTTTTGGAACTAATAATTGTATTTTCTTTGGTTTGGGTGTCTTGTGCCAACCCAATCCAACCTGTCTCTTATTACAGAAAAATAAGGACAGGAAAGCGGCTGATCAGACTGAAGAAACTGCCTATTGATGGTGCAGACCCGTTCAAAAGCATGTTTGAGCTTTTTGCCATGAGACTGCTCCAGAAGAATGTCATCTAATTCAGGCAGCATTAGCTCCACCCTCGTTCTCGCTTTTTCTGGGACAGTCGGTGAGATACTGGGACTGTAACAGTGTCTCTAGCCTGAGCAATGGCTTCTCTTCTCCCTAGTCCTGTCCCCCAAGAGGCATCTGCACATAGAATCCCCAATAATTGTGTAAAAGCATTCCAAACTGTCCCCAAAATCAGCGGATTCCTAATAGAGAGACTGGGCATGTCACCAGATGATCACTGGCTAGCTGGATGGCCATGTTCAGCGACATCGGGTGATGGTACCAGACCCACTCTGCAGTCCTCCAAGTGGACTGCCACTCTCAACGTGCCACTCTACCACTTTACCACACCCCCCTCGCCACAGTCATTCTGGTAATTTTACGGTAATTTACCAGGATTGCTGTGTGAAAGGGGCTAATGATATATTCAATTATTTAAAACAGGGTGTGGGTAGATTAATAGATGCAATTTACGGGGCGCTTTGGAAAAGAGGGTGAAATGTACCATATACAATTAAGAAAGTTCAGGAAGCAATAAATAAAATTGAAGAGTGGGCCTAGAAATGGAGTTTTCTAATATTAGTAGCTAAAACACAGGTTATTTGTTTTACAAAAAAGAGGAATGTTCACATTATATATATATATATATATATATATATATATATATATATATATATATATATATATATATATATATATATAAAATCACTTTATGTACAGCCTCTGGAACAGGTGTCAGTAGTAAAATTTCTTGTAGTTGGATACAAGATTGACTTATAATACACATGCAGAAAAACTGCTGACCAAGTGCAAAAAAGAGCTATTTATATGAGATATGAGATATTTAGTAGGATGTGAATGGAATGCAAGCCACAGTTCTCTTTAACATTTAATGGGCTGCTATTTAATGGGCTACTATTAGATCAATGATAGATTATGGAAGTATGGTATATGGTTCGGCGAGCAAGTCAGAACTGTGACCCAGTTAAAGTTAATCAGTATTTTGACCAGAAATGTGGCGATATGATACAATTATTTACAGATGGATCAACGGATCCAGAATCTAAGAAAACACTAGTAGCAGTAGTTGTACTGCAATATGAAATCGTTACACACAGACTGATATATTTCAAATGTTTATTTATTTTAATTTTGATGATTATAATTGACAACTGAGGAAAATCCCACATTCAGTATCTCAGAAAATTAGAATATTGTGAAAAGGTTCAATATTGAAGACACATTGTGCCACACTCTAATCAGCTAATTAACTCAAAATACTTGCAAAGGCCTTTAAATTGTCTCTCAGTCTAGTTCTGTAGGCTATACAATCATGGGGAAGACTGCTGACTTGACAGTTGTCCAAAAGACGACCATTGACACCTTGCACAAGTAAGGCATCCCAGAAGTTAATGTACCACCTGTGGGCACGTCAAGGCAGACAGGAAGTTAATGTGCAACCTCTTCGGTCGTGTTGAGGCAGACAGGAAGTTAATGTAC
The DNA here is from genome assembly GCF_024489055.1 of Chanodichthys erythropterus. Classification (NCBI taxonomy): domain Eukaryota; kingdom Metazoa; phylum Chordata; class Actinopteri; order Cypriniformes; family Xenocyprididae; genus Chanodichthys; species Chanodichthys erythropterus. The sequence continues at coordinate 24,503,636 of NC_090227.1, forward strand.
AACCTCTTCTGTCATGTTGAGGCAAACAGGAAGTTAAAGTATGACCTCTGCGGTCACGTCGAGGTAGACAGGAAGTTCTGGAATAACCTCCGTGGTCGCATGAAGGCAAACAGGAAACTCAGAAAGGACCTCCATGGTTGCATCAGGGTGGGCAGACTGGAAAATCAAGGATGACTGGGCAGACACGTAGGTCATGTTGCTGAACTCTGGGAAAGGAGCAAAGTCTGAAGTGGACTCATGGACTGAAGCAAGTTCTTGAGCAGACTCTTGAACTTAAGCAGGTTCTTGAGCAGACTCTTGAACTTAAGCACACTGCACGGCCCAAGCCAGTCAAATTGGTCAGTCACAGTGATCGGGTTGCACCTTAATGACATCATGGGCTGTCGCTGGTCAATGCGATTGTCGTGATTTGCTAAGGGTTTGTAGACACCAGTTCATGTGGAGGCGTTCCCACATAGCGTTCAACACTGTGTCTCGATCCCTGTTCTCATGAGAACCATGATTACATGCGTAACCCTTAATTGCACGTTTTTCCATTTAAAGAATCTTCAGTTTTTAGTTTTTAGTGAAATCATTTGGTAGTCAGGTGTGTGTGTGTGTGTATATGTGTATTGGGGGGGGCACCAGATTTTTTGGGGGCACGACCAAAATCACTCACCCACTACTTTAAAACACATATCTGTTGGGCATGATTCAATAATAGCAGGCACACAAACACTTATAGTACACTTATAGTACTTATAACACATATTTAGCAAATATTACTGAAAATGGCCGATTAAACAGTTTATATTCTAAAATCTATGCTTAAGTTTTGCTCTGTGTAAATTAAATAACATTAGGATGTAAATGGTGCTCTTCCTGACATAAATGCAAGAGCCACTACAACAGAAAATCCTGTGGATCACCTTTATCTTCTTCTGGCTTTATTTTAGTTAGGTCCAGAGTTCTCTGCAGTTGTTGTATATGTTGTAAAAAAAATAATAATAATAATAATAATTAAATAAAGAAAAAAACCTGCTGAATATCCATTCATGCCACACTACAGGCAAGTGTATACCATAGACTATTATCTGCCAAAATGTAGATTTGTCACTTATCATCTTCTTACGCAAATGGGATTCGGGGATGGATTAGGAAGATTGATTTGACTTATTTATTTACAAAATAATTAAAAATGTATTAAATGCATATTTACTTTTGAGACCCCCCCCACAAGCTCCGCCCATGGACAGAAATGGTTGAAAGTGGACAAAGGAGATGGATTAAAACTCCAGGTGTAGATGGGAATGTGTCTCCCTTGTCTACTTGTGATCTGATCGACCAAAACGGACCTTAATACAAGGTGTAAATGGGGCCTCAAGTCTATGATACTTCTGGTCGCTTAGAGACATAATATTACACTTCTCATCAACAAGCCACATTATTTGAGATATCAATCATGTCTGTTTCACAAATGAATATAATATTTAGTGTTAAGGGTTTGTTCAACTCCGAACCCCTAAGTATAAACACAACAGCAGTGCTTACTCAGGCAGAAGCAATTTCCAACAACTATAAGTATCTGGAATAACCTTTTTCTAGGTTGCTGTTGAGATTTTTATTAGGCTATATTTATTTTACGAGGATAAACAGATTTCCATTCAATGTCACTGCATCTATATGGGGAACATCCTTGCCATGCAAACAAGATTTACTCACATCTACATATATAGCAATGAGATCCACTGGGATCCACTGCAGAGGAACACATCACTACTGCAGGGTTTGATGTATGGAGTGTGTGTTTTAACATGTCAGGACTCAAGGGTGTACTTCTTCACAGTAATAGGCTCTAGGACTATCCTGGACTATGTCATATCTACCTTACATTGCGGCCAGTGGCTCCCAGCAGAATATATTATTAGAGATATCCATCAGAGACTCAAGCCATTCTAACTCACATCCTATATAAATGGGAAAATCTCATGAAGAAATGCCCAGGTCAAAATAAGCCATTATATTTCATCCTAAAGATGAGACTTAAAATGCCCATAAAATAAGAATTGGAATAGTCCATGTCTGTTAGCTGATAGCAACAGGTACCACACGAAATTTCTGTTTAAAAAGGAAATGAATCAACGCAGGAAAAATATATAGATATTATGTTGGGGAGTAGCTAACTACAAGCAACACTATCTTAACTTACTTAACTACATTTTCAGTAGTTTGACAGTAGCTCAGCTGCTTTTAAAACAGTGTAGCTTTTCCAGTAGCTAACTACTTTTTCCAGCAAGCAGCCCAGCATCTTCTTCTTGTTAATGTAGCTAGCTACTTTATTTATAGTAACTTGTAGTGTAGCTAAAACTTTATTATATATATATATATATATATATATATATATATATATATATATATATATATATATATATATATATATATATATATATATATATATATATATATATATATATACAGTCAAACCAAAAATTATTCAGATATTTTTGATGTATTTTTACTAGTGGGTGCAGGACACTATAGTTCATTTATGTAAGTGAGGATAGCAAAATAAAGTAAACTGTGACATATTATACCCAACAATTCTTCATACATTGGACTACCAGTAAAACTGATAAAAAATTTGGAACCAAAAATTATTCAGAAACTTTGTCCTGACCATGTTTTGCTTAAGTGTTATCTGACATAATTAAGATTTTTTTTTTCTGACACCTGAAACAGTTTAACTCTGAGATCTTGTCATATTTTATTACCATTTTTTAAAACTATAGTGAATAAACTGTATTAATGAATGAAATATATATATTAAAAATTTTCACTCTTTGTTATATTGCAGCCATTTGCTAAAATCATTTAAATTCATTTTGTTTCCTCATTAATGTACACACAGCACCCGATATTGACAGAAAAACACAGAATTGTTGACATTTTTGCAGATTTATTAAAAAAGAAAAACTGAAATATCACATGGTCCTAAGTATTCAGACCCTTTGCTCGGTATTTAGTAGAAGCACCCTTTTGATCTAATACAGCCATGAGTCTTTTTGGGAAAGATGCAACAAGTTTTTCACACCTAGATTTGGGGATTCTCTACCATTCCTCCTTTCAGATCCTCTCCAGTTCTGTCAGGTTGGATGGTAAACATTGGTGAACAGCCATTTTTAGGTCTCTCCAGAGATGCTCAATTGGGTTTAAGTCAGGGCTCTGGCTGGGCCATTCAAGAATAGTCACAGAGTTGTTGTGAAGCCACTCCTTCGTTATTTTAGCTGTGTGCTTAGGGTTATTGTTATTGGAAGGTAAACCTTCTGCCCAGTCTGAGGTCCTGAGCACTCTGGAGAAGGTTTTTGTCCAGGATATCCCTGTACTTGGCCGCATACAGCTTTCCCTCGATTGCAACCAGTCGTCCTGTCCCTGCAGCTGAAAAACACCCCCACAGCATGATGCTGCCACCACCATGCTTCACTGTTGGGACTGTATTGGACAGGTGATGAGCAGTGCCTGGTTTTCTCCACAAATACCGCTTAGAATTAAGGCCTAAAAGTTCTATATTGGTCTCATCAGACCAGAGAGTCTTATTTCTCACCATCTTGGAGTCCTTCAGGTGTTTTTTAGCAAACTCCATGCGGGCTGTCATGTGTCTTGCACTGAGGAGAGGCTTCCGTCAGGCCACTCTACCATAAAGCCCCGACTGGTGGAGGGCTGCAGTGATGGTTGACTTTCTACAACTTTCTCCCATCTCCTGACTGCATCTCTGGAGCTCAGTCACAGTGATCTTTGGGTTCTTTTTTACCTCTCTCACCAAGGCTCTTCTCCACGCGATAGCTCAGTTTGGCCAGACAGCCAGCTCTAGGAAGGGTTCTGGTCATCCCAAA